>NC_090674.1:11397647-11733927 GCF_013368605.1 Nyctibius grandis | reverse complement strand
GGCGTGGGGGAGCATGCAGGGCTGGGGGAGCGGGGGGCATGTGTGTGCAAGCGGGGGAGCTGGTGGGGCGCGCGTGATGATGGGCACGCGTGTGTGCACGCGTGTGGGAGCGCGCAAGTGTGTTGGGAGCGTGTGAGAGCGGACGTGCGCACACGGAGGAGCACGGGAGCGGGTGCGTGTGCAGGTGGGAGCGTGCCGGGGTGTGCACGCGTGTGTGCGAGGGTGTGGGAGCGTGCAGGGGGGTGCGTGTGTGTGTGCAATCAGGGGAAGCTTGTGAGAGCGGACATACGTGCATGTAGGAGCCTGCAGGCGTGTGTGTGTGTGTGCAGGGGTGAGGGAGTGTGTGTGCATGTGTGTGCAAGCATGTGGGAGCAGGCGGGGGTGTGCATGTGTGTGTGCACAGGTGTGTGAGCGTGTGAGAGCAGGTGTGCAAGCCGTGGGAGCAGGAGGAGCGTGTGTGCAACGGCGTGAGGGCACACGGGGATCCGTGTGCGTGTGCAAGAGGGTGGGAGCGTGTGTGCAGGCATGTGTACACGTGTGAGAGCACCAGGAGCTGCCGGGGCACGGGGGCTGCGTGTCGGCGTGTTTTACAGCATCACACGTGTTTTACAGTTCACACAGGCGTGTTGGCACATGTTACAGCACGACCGTGCACGCTGTGGCGTGTGCGGGTGTGTTTCAGGGCAGGCGTGCAACGAGGGTTGTGTAACTGCGTGTGCACGCGCTACGGGGCCTGTGCATGCACGTTACAGCATGTTGCTGCCTGTGCACGCATGTTGTGGTCTGTAGCTACGTGCAAACACGTATTATGGCGTGTGCACACATGTCGCAGGGTGGCACAGCGTGTGCGGGTGTCGTACACGCTGTACCATGTACAGAGCGTGACGTGCAGGCGTGTGCGGGCTGTGCACGCGTGTTGCAGGGTGTGTACGTGCATTACAGTGTGTGCACGCGTGTTATCGCATGTTGCCGCGTGTCCCGCGGCGCCGGGCAGCCCCGTTTCCCCCCCAGCTGCGGCTGCGAGCGCCGAGGCCGTGGGCACGGTGCCCCGGCACCCATGGGTGCCCCCGCGCACCTGCGGGTCGGGCGCTCGCCCTCAGATGTGGTGGGGGGTGGCAGCTGCGCGGGGCCGGCGCAGGTGACACCGACGGGGACACGGACGGGGACACGCAGGTGGCCCCGCTCCCGCGCCGCCCCCACCCACAGCCCCCTTCCTTTGGCACTGGGGAAACTGAGGCAGGGGGGCCAGCGCCCCTGGGTGCCGGGGCTGGGGTCCCCGGGGGTCCCCTCCTTCCCCTGGGTGTCGTGGCATGTTGGCCTGTGCCGTGACGTGTCTGCCCGTGTCGTGGCGTGTTTTGCCGTGACGCCGCACTGGGGTGGGTCGGGAGCGCCGGGTCGTCCCCCCGCCCCAGGGGTGGCGGGTGCTGGTGGGTGCCAGCAGGTCCCCATGGGTGCTGGGGGGGCTGAGGGTGCTGGTGGGTGTCACTGGGGCTGACGGGTGCCAATGGGTCCCTGTGGGGCTGAAGGGTACCGGTGCGTGCCAATGGGTGCCAATGGGTGCTGGTGGGGCTGGTGGGTGCCTATGGGGCTGCTGGATCCTGGTGGGTGCCCATGGGGCTGGTGGGTGCTGATGGGGCTGGTGGGTGCTGATGGGTGCTGGTGGGACTGTGGGTTACTGGTGGGTGCTGGTGGTGTGTTCCCATGGGGCTGGTGGGTGCTGATGGGGCTGGTGGGTGCTGGTGGGACTGTGAGGAACTGGTGGGTGCTGGTGGTGGGTGCCCATGGGGTTGGTGGGTACTGATGGGGCTGGTGGGTGCTGGTGGGTGCTGGTGGGACTGTGGGTTACTGGTGGGTGCTGGTGGTGGGTGCCCATGGGGTTGGTGGGTGCTGGTGGGGCTGGCGGCACCGTTGTGTGCCCGGGTCGCCGGCGGGTGCCCAGGGGCAGCGGTGCCCGCCGGTACCTGGGTGCGGTGGGTGCGGTGGGTGCCGTGGGAGCGGTGGGTGCCGCCGGGTGAGACCTCGCCGACCTCTCGCCGCCGGTTCCCGGCAGGAGCGGCCCCGACAGCGCTTCCCGGCAGCCGCCGCCGCCGCCGTTGACTAATGCGGGCGCCGGGCGCGGGGCTGAGTCAACGCGCCCGATCCCGGGGGCCCCGGGCCGGCCGCGCCGGGGGGGTGCCCGGTGGGTGCCCGGTTCCCGGTGCCCGGTGCCGGATGCGCGGGCGGCCGCCGGGCCCCCGAACTGGGGCGGGTGGAAAAAGCCGACGAGGCAGATTCGGCCGCGGGAGGAAGAGGTGCGGGGAGCACACGCGTGTGCACGCGTGAGGGAGCAGCCGCGGGCATGCACACGCGTGTACGAGGGCGCGCGGGAGCGTGTGTGTGCATCGGCGGGCGCGTGCCGGGCTGTGCAAGCGTCCCCGAGCGTGCGAGAGCGTGTGTGAGCACGGGCAGGTGTGTGCAGGTGTGCACGGGCATGCACGAGCGTCTGTGGACGCGTGCGAGCGTGCGTGGGCGTGTGCCAGCACGGAGGAGCGTGCACGAGCGCTCACGGCTTTGCACAACCCTGTGCGAGCGTGTGAGAGCGCAGGCAGGTGTGCCCGAGCGTGTGTGCACGTGCCCACGCGTGCCCGAGTGTGCACCAGCCCCCCGACATCCCCGTGCTGGAACGAGCACACGTGGGCGTGCACGAGTGCACACGCCTGTGAGCGTGCGAGCGTGTGTCCCCCAGCGTCCCCCAGCCCTGCCGGTTTGCTCTGCTGTCCCTCTGCTCCTGCGGCCCCCCCAGCCCCGGGGTCCCCTGGCTCCGGTGCCCCCCATCCCCGTGCCCGCACCCCGTGCCCCCCTGCCCACGGGTGCCGTGCCAGGGCCACCCCGGGGCCCCGCCGTGCCGTGCCGGGCCGGGCCGTGCCGGGGCGCGGGCGCCTTCCTGCGAGGTGGGGCCGTGTCCCAGTTGTGGCTTCGCCGGCACCCGCTGCCGCGGCGGCGTCGGCAGCGCCCGGCGTCCGGCTGGGCCCACCCTGCGCTGGGGCCGGGGGGGACCTGGGGGGCACCCGGGGGGGACCTGAGTCCGTGGAGGACGTTGAAGCTCACGGGGTGCCACAGGAGCCTATAGGGTGCCATAGGAGCCCGAGGGATGCCACAGGAGCCCGTAGGGTGCCATAGGAGCCCGTAGGGTGCCATAGGAGCCCATAGGTGCCATAGGAGCCCGTAGGGTGCCATAGGAGCCCATAGGGTGCCACAGGAGCCCATAGGGTGCCATAGGAGTCTATAGGGTGCCATAGGAGCCCATAGGTGCCACAGGAGCCTATAGGGTGCCATAGGAGCCCATAGGTGCCACAGGAGCCTATAGGGTGCTATAGGAGCCTATAGGGTGCCATGGGAGCCCGTAGGGTGCCACAGGAGCCCATAGGGTGCCATAGGAGCCCATAGGTGCTACAGGAGCCTATAGGGTGCCATAGGAGCCCATAGGGTGCCATAGGAGCCCATAGGTGCCATAGGAGCCTATAGGGTGCCATAGGAGCCCATAGGGTGCCACAGGGGCCATGTGAGCACACACGGTCCCATGGGTGCCCCGTGAGCCCCGGGGGGCTGTGGGTGCCTCGGGGGGGCTGTGGGTGCCCCGGGGACCCCCAGGTGGGTGCCCACGCCACCCTCCCACCCGCAGCCCACATTGAGGTGATCCCCTGCAAGATCTGCGGGGACAAATCCTCGGGGATCCACTACGGCGTCATCACCTGCGAGGGCTGCAAGGTGGGTGCCGGGGGGTGCCGGGGGTGGGTGCCGGGGGGCCGGGGGTGCCGGGTGACCCCCGCGCAGGGCTTTTTCCGGCGCAGCCAGCAGAGCAGCCTGAGCTACGCGTGCAGCCGCCAGCAGAACTGCCCCATCGACCGGGCCACCCGCAACCGCTGCCAGCACTGCCGCCTCCAGAAGTGCCTGCGCCTCGGCATGTCCCGCGACGGTGGGTGCGGGCGGGGGGACCCGCTGGGTGCACCCCACACCCCATATCCCGGTGCATCCCCCCACACCTGGGCGCACCCCCTGCTCCCCCCGCCGGTGCCCCCCCGGGGCTGTGCCCACCTGGGGACCTCGGGACCCCCCACGGGGCCGCGGCGTCCCCGGGAGGAAGCGGAGGGGCCGCGGGTGCGCCCGGAGGAAGCGCACGCGTGGGGCCGGAAAGCCCCGGTGCCGCGGCGATGTGGGTGGCGGGCAGCCGGGCCGGTGCGCGCACACGCGTGTGACACGCGTGTCCCCCGGCGCCGTGTCCCTCGCAGCTGTCAAGTTCGGCCGCATGTCCAAGAAGCAGCGGGACCGGCTGCAGGCCGAGGTGCAGCAGCAGCTGGAGCGGCGCGAGCGGGAGCGGGCGGGCGAGGCGGCCCCCGCCGCCCCCCTGGGCCTGCCGGGGTGCCGGGGCCACCCGCTGCCCCCCGGGGCCGCGGCGGAGCCGGAGACGGGGCGGCTGGAGGGGACCCAGCGGGGTCCGGACGGGGACGGGGACGGGGACGGCCCTGACTTCTACCCCCACCCCGGTGTCAGCAGCCTCCTGGAGTCACCCACAGCCTCCGGCGTGGAGATCGGTGAGTCGGGGGGTGCCACGTGCCCACGGGGGCTGGGGCTGTCACCCAAGGGTGCCCGGTGGTGGTGGGACCTGGCTCTGTCACCCATGGGTGCCCGGCGGTGATGGGACCTGGCTCCGTCACCCACGGGTGGGACCTGGCTCCATCACTGCCGGGTGCTGGCTGGTGGCGGGTCGCTGCCCATGGGTGACACGGGGCAGGGCCACCCGTCCCCGAGCCCCGTCCCCGCGTCCCCGCAGAGCACCTCACCCAGAGCGTCCTCAAGTCGCACCGGGACACGTGCCAGCTCCGCGCCGAGGACCTGCAGCTGCGGCGCTGGGACACGTTCTCGCGCGAGGAGGTCTGCGCCTACCAGCGGGAGGTGAGGCCGCGCCACGGGGACGGAGGGGACACGGCGGTCCCCGGGGCACCGGGGGGGGGTCGTGCCGGGGGTGACGGTGGTCCCGCAGCCCCCCGAGGAGATGTGGCAGCGCTGCGCCGGGCGCGTCACCGAGGCCATCCAGCACGTGGTGGAGTTCGCCAAGCGCCTGCGCGGCTTCCGCGACCTCAGCCAGAACGACCAGATCGTCCTCCTCAAGGCGGGTACGGGGCCACCGCGTCCCCTGTCCCCACCCCGGGGCCACCGTGTCCCCTGTCCCCAGCCCTGGGGCCACCGCGTCCCCCTGTCTCCCCAGCCCCGGTGTCCCCAGGCAATGGGGTGCTCTGGTCCCATCAGGGAGGTGACAGTCCCATGGGTCCCACTGGGGAGGTGACAGTCCCCAAGGGCCACCCCAACCTCACTGGGGAGGTCACAGTCCCATGGGTCCCACCGGGGAGGTGGCAGCCCCCAGCACTGGTGCCGTGGGGGCACCGCCCCAGCCCCGAGCAGCGGCACCGCAGGGCCCCGTGTCCCCGGTGCCACCGTCCCCGCTGTCCCCGCCGGCGGCGGCAGGCGCCATGGAGGTGGTGCTGGTGCGCATGTGCCGGGCCTTCAACCCCGACAACCGGACCGTCTTCTTCGAGGGCAAGTTCGCCGGCGCTGAGCTCTTCCGGGCCCTGGGTAGGGCTGGGGACACAGGGGGTGACACGGGGGCACACGGGGGGACACGCGGTGACCAGGGCTCCCCCCAGGCTGCCACGAGCTCATCGGCTCCATCTTCGACTTCGCCCAGAGCCTCTGCGCCCTGCAGCTCTCCGAGGGCGAGGTGGCCTTCGTCACCGCCCTCGTCCTCGTCAACGCCGGTGAGGGGCCCTGCGCCCCCCCGGGGTGGGGGTGTCACTGTCCCCCCTTGTCCCTGCCACCCTGTGCCTCTCCCGCCCCGCTCTCTGTCCCAGCCGCCCCTGTCCCCATTCCTGTCCCTGTCCTGTCGTGGCCCCCACCCTGTCCCCACCCTCATCCCCCCTCCCCCCAGCCCTGTCCCTGTCCCCACCTCTGTCCCCATCCTCATCCTGTCCTTGACCCCATCCTTGTCCATCCCCACCCCTGTCCCCATCCTGTCCCCATCCCCACACCCCCACGTCCCCATCCCTGTCCCTGTCCCCACACCACCCCCATGTCCCCATCCCCACACCCCCCTGTCCCCGTCCCAGGCCGCCCGTGGCTGCAGGACCAGGCCAGGGTGGCCCGGCTGCAGGGACACCTGGAAGTCGCCTTCCGCCTCCTGCTGCGCCGGACCCGCCGCGAGGGGCTGCTGGGCAGGGTAGGGGCAGGGGGTGACACACGTGTCCCCTCCGTGTGTGAGACGTGTCCCCTCCATGTATGTGACACATGTTCCCTTGGTGTGTGTGACACTCGTGTCCCCTCCATGTGTGTGACATGTGTCCCTTCTATGTGTGATGCGTGTCCCCCGCGTGTGCATGACACGTGTGTCCCCTGCGTGTGCGTGACACACGTCCCCTCCGTGTGCGTGACGTGTCCCATGTCCGTGCCACGCGTGTCCCCGCGTGCGGCATGTGACGCCCGTGTCCCCGCAGCTGCCGCCGCCGGGGCGCCTGCGGGCGCTGTGCGCGCAGCACGTGGAGCAGCTCCAGGCCTTCCGCCGCCGCCACCCCGGGGGGCCGCACGCCGCCTTCCCCCCGCTCTACCGGGAGCTCTTCGCCCCCGAGGCCGAGACCCCCGGCGGCGCCCGCTGAGCCCCCCCGGCCCCTGCCCGCCCTGACACCCGGGAGTGCCCCGTCCCAGGGGGGTGCCCCGTCCCCCGGGGGTGCCCCCGCCCCACGGAGCAGTTCGGGGTCCCGGTGTCTCCGGGGGACACGCGTGGGCCCCCCCCGCCCCGGGAGGCGCCGGGGGGGCCTCGGCCGCACCGAGGAGCAATAAAGGCGTTGTGGGGGACGGCGCGTCCGTGGGTCCGTCACGGGGGGACGGGGGGGGGGGGGTGACACGGTGACACGCGCGAGCCCCCGGGACCCCCCGGCGGCGCCACGCGGGGCTGAGACCCCCCCTCCGCCCTACGGGACGCCTCGCCCGTCACTCACCGCTCAGGGCGGGTCCGAGCCCCCTCCGCTGCTCGCGGATTGGCTCCAGCCGGCCGCCGCGCGGCGCGGATTGGCCGCTTTATTCCCAGGCAGGCGCTGTGCCCCGCCCCCTCGCCCCTCTCCTCCCGCCCCCTCCTGTGGGGAGCCCTTCCGGCGATTGGCCGCCGCCTCTTCGGCGGTGATTGGTGGGGAGGGGAGGAGCCGCGCTATGATTGGAGCGCGGCGGGAGGGGGGCGGGGCTAGTGGCGGCTGGGCGCGTGAGGCGGCGGTGGCGCGAGGGGCGGCGGGGGCGAGGCCGGTACCGGGGGGCGCCGGGCCTGGGGGGAGCCGGCACCGGGGGGCGCGGGGGGAGCCGGTACCGGGGGCTGCGCCGCCGGGCCGGGCTCCACAGGCGGCCTGAGGCCGCCCCGGGTAGGCGGCGGGACCGTGGGGGTCGGTGCCCGCCCGCTGCGGCGGCTCCTCGGGGCACCGGCGGCCGCGGCCTGTCCCGGTGGGAGCCGGCCCAGGAGGCCCGAGCGCCTGCTCCTCCCTCAGGCCGCGGGGAGATGGCAGCGGAGCGGGGGCCCTGGGGCAGCCTGACCCCCCTGCAGAAGGCCGCGGTGGTCCTGGGGGTCCCGGCCGGCGCCGCCGTCCTCTACGTGCTGTACCGCCGGTACCGGGAGAGCCGAGGTGGGTGTCGCAGCCCCCCGTGGCGTCCCCTCCCCTCCCACGCGTGGGCTGGAGCGCTCAGCCGCCTCCCCCGTACCCCGGCCTCCCCTCGCCTCCCCCGGGCGCGCCGAGGTGAACAGCCCCGGGGTGTTCCGCGCTGCTGGGGCCCTCCCCGGGCCGGGGGGGCTCTCGCGGGAGCTTTGCCCCCTTCGAGTGTCCCCTGGGCTGTTTATAACCCCGGGGGGTTTCGCTCTCCCCGCGGGGGTGGTCGTGGGGACACGCTGCCGCTTCCCCTCAGAGGAGCGGCCGACCTTCGTGGGGGACGAGGAGCTGGAGCTGGAGATGCGGGTGCCCCGGGCAGCCGTGAAATCCATCATCGGCCGGCGGGGAGCCACCATCAAAAGGGTGAGGGACGCCGGAGGCTCAAGGGCCCGGTCGCTCCTGCGGGGCGTCCCCTGGGAGCCCCAGCGAATGGCAGCGGGGGGCTGGTCCCCCCCACGCTGTGCCCGCAGCTGAGGCAAGAGACGGGGGCTCACATCGACATGGAGGAGGAGGAGGAGGGCGAGGAGACGGCGCTGCTGATCTCGGGCTCCCCCAGCCAAGTCTGCCGGGCCAAAGCCGCCCTCCACCAGATCGTGGCGGAGAGCGTCCCGGTGTCGGAGCAGCTCTGCGTGCCCCAGAGAGCCGTCGGCAGGATCATCGGTACCTGAACGCCCCCCGGGAGGCAGGGGACACCGCTCGGAGCCGGAGAGCGGGATGGGGGTCCCTGGCTCCTGCTCTGAGTCCGCTCTGCCTCGGTTTCCCGGGGCTCGTGTGTCCCGCAGGCCGGGGCGGCGAGACGGTGCGGGGCATCTGCCGCAGCTCGGGGGCCAAGGTGCTGTGCGAGCGCGAGGCCGACGCCGGCCCGGCCCCCGTCAGGGTCATCCAGATCTCGGGGACGCGGCGGGAGGTGGCAGCCGCCAAGGTGAGCGGGAGGCGGCGGGGCTGGGGGGCGGCTTGGCCCACCCGGGCCCAACCCTCTCCTCTTTCCCTCCAGAAACTCATCCAGGAGAAGCTGATGGAGGACGACGCCTTCCGGAAGGAGCTGGCCCAGGCGACGGGGACGCGGTGCCAGCGCAAGCAGCCCCTGGGCACCCGGCGGGAGCCGCTCGGTGACGGGGCGCCGGAGCACGGGGGAGAGGAGGGGGGCTCGTCCTGGGGGGAAGACTCGCTCCTGGGCCCCGCCACCTGCGAGGGGGTGGAGGAGCAGAGCGAGGAGCTGGAGGAGCCGGCGGCAGGGCCTGAGGCGGCGGTGCCGCAGTTCGAGGGTAAGGGAAGCGTTTGTGTCGTCCCCGGGGCGCAACGGGGAAGCGGCGCCGGGGGAGCGGGTTCGCCCGGGTCCCCCCCACCCCGCTCTCACCGGCACTCCCCGCCCCGCTGCCGCAGTTCCCAGCCCCGATTTCAGCTTCCACGCCGACGAGCACCTGGAGGTTTACGTCTCTGCCGTGGAAAACCCCCACCGCTTCTGGGTGCAGCTCGTGGGGCGGCGCAGCCTGCAGCTGGACAAGCTGACGACCGAGATGCGGCAGCACTACGAGAGCAGCGGCCGCGCGGTGAGGGCCCCGGGGCGCCGGCCTCCTGTCCCCCCCTCGGCGTGTCCCCTCGCCGGTCCCAGGGCCGTCACCCGCCCTGTCCCCCTCAGGCAGAGCTCCCGACGGTCCAAGCAGGGGACATCGTGGCCGCTCCCTACATGGACGGCAGCGACTGGTACCGAGCGCGTGTCCTGGGCCTCCTGGAGAACGGCAACTTCGACCTGTACTACCTGGACTTCGGGGACAACGGGGAGGTCCCGGGCACGGCGCTGCGAGCCCTGCGGTGAGTGTGGGCGTCACCGGGGCAGTTTGGTGTTGTGTGGCACGAGGAGCTGCGGCGATGCCCCGGGAGAGCCGGTGGCACGGTGTGACGGTGCCTTTCTCTTTCTCTCCCTGCCAGGAGCGACTTCCTGAGCCTGCCCTTCCAGGCCATCGAGTGCAGCCTGGCCGGGGTCGCGCCCGCCGGTGAGCGGGGCAGGAGCCGGGGGGCTGGATTGGGCCGCGTCCCTGCCCCGGTGCCGCCCGGGCCCCGCTGACCGGCCGCTCTCTGCGGCAGGGGACCGGTGGGAGGAGGCCGCCCTGGACGAGTTCGACCGGCTCACGCACGTCGCCGCCTGGAAGCCGCTGCTGGCGAAGATCTCCAGCTACGTCCCGGCTGGGCTCTGCCCCCACCCCAAGGTCCAGCTCTACGCTGTCCACGGCGGAGAGGTGAGCCCCGGCCCGGGGCGCTGAGCCCCCCGCAGCACCCCGCTCCCCCGGCCCTCACCCCCGGCTCTCGTTTCCGCGCAGACCCTGGACGTGGGAGCGGAGCTGGTGCGGCTGGGCTACGCCGTGCCCTGTCCCCAGGAGGAGGAGGAGGAGGAGGAAGGGGTGCCGGGGGACAGCCCCCCGCAGGAGGCCACCGTGGAGATGCCGGTGAGCAGACGTGGCGCCGGCCGCCTCCTTCCTCACCCCGAGCCGCCCCGGGGGCCTCCGGGCCCGGTTAACGCGGCTCTTCCCGGTGCAGGAGGACGGCAGCAGTGCCTCCCTGGAGCCCCTCTCCTCCGAGCCACGGCTGAGCCCGGCTGAGACCCCCCTCGCCCTCTCCTGCCTCAGCCTTTAGGGTAAGCCCCGGTGCAGACCCCTCGTGCCGGAGGAGACACCAGTTACACCAGTAACGTGTGATCTGGTGCCGCTGGTTCCCTCCAGCACCTGGTGTCCCCTACAGCGGCTCCCTTCTCACCCCCCGCTCTGCGCAGACACTGGCAGCGGCCAGGACGTCGTGGGGGTGACGGAGGGGAGCTCCCGGTAACGGCCCCGGGGCAGGCGGGCGTCTCAGCTCCGGGGGCCAGCGAGGCCAGGGACCCTGCGTGGGACAGCGGTGCCCACCCGGTACCGCCCGTGTCTCTTCTCCCCGCGGTTGTTGTTGGATTGTTTTCGCCCCAGCCCAGTTTCGGGGCGAGGGGAAGGAACCGTTTTGGTGTCCACAGTTAATAAAATGGAACGTTTTGGAGCTTCCCCCCCTGCTCCCTGCCCGCAGCGGGGCCTGGGATCCTGACAGGGGCGAGACCCCCAGCCTCTGAGGGGGTTTTCCAGCCCCTGTGGTCCACGGGGGGAGGCTGTCAGGGGCCAGTCGGTGAACTTGGACCAGTCAGGGGAGAACTGGGACCAGTCACGTGTGAACTGGGACCGGGGAGGCACCGGGAGAGCCCCCGGTTTGGGTGGGGGACGGGCTGGGGGACCCTTTTTTAGGGGAAAGCAGGAGCCACCACACTGGGATGCGCAGCGAAGGGCCCGGGGCCGCCACGGGGGGGTCTGGGGTAGCGGGAGGGGGGAGTTGGGGTTACCGGGCACCCAACTGGGAGCACTGGGCACCCAACTGGGAGCACGGCGCAGGCGCGCCGCGGGCAGCCCCGGCGGGGGGGGGGGGGGGTGTCCTTGGCGCAGGCGCGCGGCGGGCAGCCCCGCGGGGTCCTCGGGCGCTGCCGCGGGGTCCTCGGGCGGCGCCGCCATGCTGGGCCGGGGGGCGGCGGGGGGCTGCGGCCTGCTGGTGCGGGCGGCGAGCCGGGCCCTGAGCCTCAGCCACAGCCGGGTGAGGGCCGGGGGGGGGGGCGCGGCGTGTGCTGGGGGCTGCCGCGAGGAGCCGCCGGGGCTGGCTGGGTACCTGGGTGCGCGTGTGGGCGCTGGGGGGGGGGGGGCGTACGGGGGCGTCCGTGAGGGGAGCGAGGGGAGCTGGGGGCGGCCGGTGCGCTCGGGGGGTGCGGGGGGTCTGCACAGGGGCGTTGGGGGCATTTGAGGGTGTAGTGGGGGTGTTGGGGGTGTCTAGGGGTGTAGGGAGGTACAGTGGGGGGTATTGGGGGCACCTAGGGGTTATAGTGGGGGGTATTGGGGGTATCTGGGGGTATAGTGGGGGGTGTTGGCATCTAGGGGTGTGGGGGGGGGTGTAGGGGGGGTATTGGAGGCATCTGGGGGTGCAGTGGGGGGCATTGGGGGTATCTAGGGGTGTGTGGGGGCACAGTAGGGGGTATATGGGCGTTTAATGAAGTACTGGGGGGCTGCGGGGGGTGCTGGGGGGGGCAGCCCCTTGCCCCCGTGGTGGGGGCAGCTCCGGTGTCGGATGGGGAGGGCTGGGGGGGCCGTGAAGGGAGCACGCGGGTGACGCGGGCGGGGGCTGCCCCGGGCAGGGGACGGTGGTGGTGGAGCGGTGGTGGCAGGTCCCGCTCAGCAAGGAGGGGCGGGCGCCGCGCCTGCACCCGCGCCGGCACCGCGTGTACCGGCTGGTGGAGGACACCAAGCACCTGCCCAAGGGGAACCTGGAGCTGATCCTCACCCAGTCGGTGGAGGGTACGTGCTGCGGCCGCCGTGTTCCCCTGCGGTGGGGCCGGGCCCCGGCCCTGGGGGGTGATTCGGCCTCTGGCCCGTTTTGCCCTCGCCCACACCAGGGAGAGGCGGGAGCCCCCGGCTGGGTCCCGTCCCCGGTGATCCGGTGCAGCAGGGACTCACCCCTCGGGCTGCGGGAGGACTGAGGGCTGCAGAGCCCCGAAACCAATAATTCTGGGGCATTTTGGGTCTTTTTTATTAAACCTCCTTCAGGTGGAACCTCAGAAGCTGCTGCCGGGGGGCTGGCGGCGTTCCTGGGGGCTTCTGCAGCCTCGCTGACGTCCCCTCTCCTCTCGCCCCTCTCCTGGCAGGTTTGGGGAGCCGCGGAGACCTGGTCAGCGTGAGGAAATCCCTGGGCCGGAACAAGCTCCTGCCGCAGGGGCTGGCCGTGTACGCGTCGCCGGAGAACAGGGAGATGTTTGAGGAGGAGAAGAAGGTGAGCGGGGGCGGGGGGGCTGCGCCCGGCCTGGCTGCGGCGGGTTTGGCTTGGAAACGGGGAGACCTTAACGAAGGGGCAGCACTAACGGGGTCGATCACTCTCTGGGGTCGTCCCCCGGGCCTTCCTCCCGTGTGTGGGGTGAGATCTGATTGCCGTAGGAACACGGTGCCACGACGAGCCCCGCTCGGTAACGGGGCTTCCCCGACGTTCGCTCACCCCGATCCTCTTCCCCGGCAGCTGCGGCGGGAGGGGAAGCTGGAGGCGCTGCAGACCCAGAGCGGGGAGAGGGTGAGTGGGGCCTGAGGGTGTTCGGGGAGATCCGTGAGCGGGGGGAACCTGGGCGGTGCTTCCCGGTGCCGGGGCAGCCCCTGCGCCCCCAGCTCCCCGCCGCCGCCCTCGCAGACCCTCCGGTTCCTGCGGAGCTGCCGCCTCGAGGTGGGCATGAAGAACAACGTCAAGTGGGAGCTGAACAACGAGATCGTGGCCCGGCACTTCCTCAAGAACGTGAGTGGGGCTCGCGGGGGCCCGGTGCCGCGCCGGAGGTGAGCGGAGCCGCCGGGGTCAGTCGCGGGGGCCCGAGTCCCGGCGGGGCTGTGGCTGCCCCGGGGCTCAGCCGGGCGCGTGCCGGGAGCGGCTCAGCGGAGGGTTTAGGGCCTTACAGGGATTAGAGGGAGGAAGACGATAAACCGGGGGATGAGGCCGCGGTGCCCCCCCCGCCGCGGTGCCTCCCCCGGCACGGAGCCCCCGTGGGCAGCGGGGGGCCGGCAGCTCTGCCCTGGCCGTGCCGGGGGTCCCGCCGAGGGGCTGGGGAGGTGGGGGGGGGGCTCGCTGTGGGCTGCCCCCCCCGGCGCTCACCCCAGGACCCCGTTCTGTCCCTCAGCTGCGGGTGTTCGTGCCCCCCCACGCGCTGAGGCTGCCCGAGGGGCCCATCACCAGGTGGGGCGAGTACTGGTGCGACGTGACGGTGAGCGAGGGGCCCCGCAGCCCCCCCCCAGCCAGCGCAGCCCCCCCGCGCCCTGCTCAGCACCTCCCCGCCCGCAGGCCCCCTCCCCACCTCCTGGGGGTCCCACGCCGGCGGGGTCGCCCCTGTGCCCACACCAGAGACACCCAGAGCCGAGCTGGGGGTGCCAGGAGTGGAAATACTTTATTTAAGAGCAAAAATCCCCACAACCCCCCATCCCCGTGCCCCGGGTGTGCGGGGGCGGCTCCTCGCCCACCGCCAGCCCCCCGTTGTCCTTCCCGGCCCTGGGTGCCCGCTGTGGGCTCCTCCCCTGCGCTGGGTTCCTGCGGGTGTGGGGAGGGGTGAGGGCCCCCCCGCTCCCCCCCCGTTCCCCCCCACTCCCCCCTGTCCCCTCCGCCCCCCCGGGCTCAGCTCCCGCCAGGGTTTGGGGCCGGAGCAGCCGCGATCTGGGGTGCAGCCGCCGCTCCCCCCTCCCTGGGGGGCACAGGGGGTGACTCGGGGGGGGTTCCCCAGCCGTGACCCCCCCTGTCCCCCGCGGCAGGTGAACGGGCTGGAGACCGTGCGGGTGCCCATGTCGGTGGTGAAGTTCCTGCGGCCCAAGACCAAGCGCTACAAGCACTGGCTGGCGCAGCAGCAGGCGCAGCTGGCGGCGCACAGGGAGACGCTGCTGTGAGCGGGGGGGCCCGGGACCCCCCCAACACCCCCCGGGACCCCCCCGGGACCCCCGCGTGTGCCCAGCGCCGGTTTGGTACCGGTAGGCACTGGGGGAACTGGGGGGGGATCCCTGGTACAGAGTTGGGGGGTACCCCCCGGGGTTGGCCTGTCATGGGGGGCTGTTCCTGTGCCCCCCCCACTCCCTGGTGGCACCGAATAAAGGCCTCGGCGTGGTTGGAGCGTGGTGGGGGTCTGCTGCCGGGGTGGGATGGGGGGGGGGGCTACCGCGGTGAGCCCCGGCCCCCCCTCAGGGCGCCGCCCTGGCCCCCCCAGCTCCTTCTGGATCTGGCTGTGTGAAGTACCCTGGGGGGGGGGCAGGGGGTGAGCAGGAGGTGGGGACCCCCCCATGCCCCCCCCAGACCCCTCCTCACCTGCAGCGAACTCCAGGGGGTCGCTGGAGCAGCAGCGCCCTGGAAGGGGGGGGACGGGGGGCGTGGGGGGGCGCGGGGGGGGAACGGGGCTGATCTCGCCTGGCTTCCCGCGATGGAAAAGGGACTTTTTTTGACACGAATTGAGGTGGTTTTGTGACATTACGGGGGGGCTCTGGGGGGGGTCCGGGGGGCCCGGGGGGGGGATGCGGGGGGGTTCTGGGGGGGGGATGCGGGGGGTCCCGGTCCCACCCGAGGAAGCCCCGCAGCAGCCGCCGGGTCTCGGGGTGCCCCCGCAGGTACCGCCCGGTGCCCAGGCGGAGCGTGGGCGGGGGGGGGGGGCACGGGCTGTCACCGGTGGGTCACCCCACGGGGGACCCCCGTGTCCCGGGGGGGGGGGTCCGGGTTCCCGGGGCCGCGGCGGCGGTTGCGGCGACGCCATCTTCGCCGCGCGCGGAGCGGCCGGTCGCCGTGGCAACGGCGGGGGGGGACACCGGGGCGGGGGGGCTCGGTGTGAGCGTGTCCCCGGTGCTCCAGCGCGGCCGTGTCGGTCCGTGGGGCCGCGCCCGGCGCTCAGCACCGGGGACAGCGCCGGGGACGGGGGCGGGGGGACACGGGCTCGGCCCCTCCGTGCGCACCGGCACGGACACGCGTGCGCGCACCCACGGCCCCCCCGTGCGACACCCCCCCCCCGCCCAGCCCCAGCCCCAGCGGCCGCCGCCGCGGAGCCCCGAGGCGAGGCGGTGCCGGTACCCGCTGCTCGGTGCCCGGCTGCCGGTGCCCGGTTGCCGGTACCCGGTTATCGGTACCCGGTGCTGTTCTGACATCAGCGCCGGGCGGGGCGGCCCCGGTGCGGGGAAGAAAAGCGGCGGAGCGGGGTCAGACCCGGCCGGTGCCGGTACCGGGGCGCGGGGCTCCGCCGGGGCTCTCGGGGAGCGCGGCCGCCATGGGCCTGGCCGGGCGCTGAGCCCCCTCCCCCCCCCACCCCCGCCCGGTACCGGGGGCAGCGGGGCGGGAGCGGGCGGTACCGGCGGCGAGGCCCCATCGGGGAACGGCCGGGACCCACCGGGAGCGCCGGGAGCGCCGCCCCCCGGGCAGAGCTGCCCCCGCCCCGCCGCGCCCCGTCCCCGGAGCCGACCGAGCCCCGGGGCCGCCTCGTCCTTTGTGTGCGCCGCGGCTGGGCCGGCACCGGGCACCGGCAGCCGCCGCCGGGAGCCGCTCCGGCAGCCGAGCCCGGGCGGCGGCAGCGGCACCGGCGACCGCGGGAGCGGCGGGGCCCGGCCCCCCCCCGGCGGCCCCATGAAGGAGCCCGACGCCATCAAACTCTTCGTGGGGCAGATCCCGCGGCACCTGGAGGAGAAGGACCTGCAGCCGCTCTTCGAGCAGTTCGGCAAGATCTACGAGCTGACCGTCATCAAGGACAAGTACACCGGCATGCACAAAGGTACGGCACCGGCGGCGGCACCGGGCACCGGGCACCGCACCAGGGACGGCACCGGGAACGGCGACGGGCGGCGGCGCAGCCCCGGGGAGTGGGGACCGGGAGCTGGGTACAGCCCTGGGCACCGGGAATGGCCCCGTGTGCAGCCACAGGCACTGGGAACGGCCCCGGGCACTGGGCACCGGCCCCGGGCATCAGGCACTGGCACCGGGCGGCAGCGCAGCCCCGGGGAGGGGGAACCGGGAGCTGGGTACAACCCCGGCACCGGGAATGGCCTCGGGCACCGGGAACGGCCCCACGTACAGCCCCGGGTACCAGGAGCAGCCCCCAGCACTGGGAACGGCGCCGGGGACCGGGAACGGCCCCGCATCCAGTCACCTGCACCGGGCACAGCCCCGGGCGCAGCCGCAGGCCCCGGGCACGGCCCCACGCACCCCCCGGTGCCCCGGCCCAGGCCCCGGGTACAGCCCGCGGGGGGGTCGGGGTGCTGCGGTGTGGTGGCGGTGCGGCCGTGGGGGTGTTGGGTGGGGGGTGTCGTGTGGGGGCTGGGGGGTGTTGGGGGGTGCCGGGAGCGGCGGTACCGGCGTGGGGTGTCGCGTGGGTGGGTGTTTGCGGTGCTGGGTGACGGGCGGGGGCTGCGATGGGGGGAGCTGCGATGGGGGGGGGGCGATGGGGTGTGTGTGGCTGTGGCAGGGCTGTGCTGCCCCCGGTGGGGGTCTGCCCACGGCAGGGACCCCCCCCCCGAAGCCTGACCCCATCCCCAGCTGTGCCCCGGGACAGGCGGGGGAGGCCAGGCCGAGCGCAGGCCCGAGGCCGGGGCGATGGGCACCCCGACAGCGGAACTGGGGGGTCCGGGGCTGCTGCCCCTGGGTACCCGGGACCCTCCGGGCTGGAGGGGTCACAGGGCCACTGCCCCCCCCCCGGCTGAGGCTGCCCCGTGCCTGGGGACCTCGGGGACACGTCCCTGTCCCCTGCCTGGGCCTGGGGAGCAGAGCCAAGGGTCCCCAGGGGTGGCACCACCCTGAAACAGGGGTCTGGGTGCTATGGGGGGGGGGTGTGGGTGCTGTAGGGGGGCTGTGGGTGTGGGGTGGCGGGGGTCCCGCAGCCCCCCCGTCCCGTCTCTCCCCAGGATGCGCCTTCCTGACCTACTGCGCCCGCGAGTCGGCCCTGAAGGCGCAGAGCGCCCTGCACGAGCAGAAAACCCTCCCGGGGGTGAGTGACCCCCGGGACCCCCCCGCGACCCCTCAGCTCCCACCCCGGGACCCCCGGGAGCCCCCCACCACGACCCCTCAGCTCCCACCCTGGGACCCCCCCATGACCCCTCAGCTCCCACCCCGGGACCCCCCTCACCGCGCCCTCCCGTCCCCTGCTCCGGGAGCACCCAGGCACCCAGGCCCCCACCTTTGGGGGGGGGGGGCACCCCACGACCATCTGCCGGGGGGGTTATAAATCAGGGGTGGGGGCCGCGTCGCCTGGAGACGGGCTGCGCTAACGAAGGCCGGGCGCTAACGAAGGCCGGGCGCTAACGAAGGCCGGGCGCTGCCGGAGCGTTGCCAGGCGAGCGGCGGGCACCGGGCAGCTGAGCTAACAAAGCCGGGGGGGGGGTCGGGGGGGGACCCCGGCATCCCACTGCCCCCCCCCCCACCCCACCCATTGCAGCTGGGGGGTCCCAGCACCCAGGTCCCCCCCTCCCCATCACGGGTGCTGGGGGACCCGGGTGGCTCGCGGGGATGGTTTGGGGGGGTCCCAGGCGTGGGGGGTGGAGGGGGGGGGGCAGTTCGGGGGTCCGCGGGGGCAGGGGGGGTTCGGTGCCCCCCCCCCCGGCCGGGCTGCGCGTGTCCCGCGGCCCCGGGGGGGGATTTGGCGTCGCCGGGATAATCCGGGGATTTGGGGGCCGTAAATCCAGGGGGATTTGCTGGGGGGGGGGGGATTAGGGGCGGCCCCGCCCGGCAGCTGCCCCCGCCGCTCCGGGAGGGGCCGGACCCCCCCGCACCCCCCGGCCTCGGGGCGGGGGGGGCGATGCTGGGGGGTCCCGGGGCAATTCGGGGTGTCTGGCGCCCGGTGCCACCCCCCCTGCGCCCCCCCCCCCGCCCCGGCCGGGGCTGATCCCGGCCCCGTGGGGGATTAGGGGGGATTAGTGCCCCGGGGGGGCATTTCCAGCACCATCTGGGGCGGGGGGGGGGGGGGGGGGCCGGGGGCCACCTTCGCTTTCGGAGGGGGAAAGGGGCCGCTGGGGTCGGCTGGGGCCGAGCCCCCCCCGCGGTGGGGCACGGCGACCCCCGGCCCGGCCCCTCCCGGGGGGCGCAGGGTCGCCCCAGGCCCGGGGGTCCCCCCCCCCTTTCCCGGCCCCCCCCCCCGGTCCCCCCCATCCCCGTCATTGTTTATCGCGAGCGCTGATGACGTCACGGCGTTGCCGGGCAACGGGCCCGGGTGAACCGGGGCTGAGGGGGCGGTTGCCATGGAGCGCGCCCGGCCGTTGCCGTGGTTACCGGGCATCTGCGCCCTCCCCCCGCCCCTGGGGGCTCCGGGCCGGGGGGGGCCCGGCCCATCCCCCCTCGTTAGCGCGTCCCGGGGCCCCCCCAGCCCCCCCCGGCGGCCGCCGCGGGCCCCGTTGCCAGGTAACGGGATGCAGGGCCGGCGTTGCCATGGCGACGGGAGCATCTTCGGGGTGCTGGGGGGGGGGCTGGGGTCCACGCCTGCGCCCCCCGGGGGGGGCTGTGTCCCCATTCGCCCCCTCTGTCCCCCCCAGATGAACCGGCCCATCCAGGTGAAGCCGGCGGACAGTGAGAGCCGCGGAGGTACCGGCACCCCCGGGCCCCGCGCCCCCCCCAGGGCCCCGTCCCCGGTGTCCCCAAACCGCCCCCGTGCCCCCCCCAGACCCAGGGCCACCCCACGGCCCCCCATATCCATCCCCTCCCCAGGGCGGGTGTCCCCAGCCCCCTCCCCATCCCAGGGGTCTGTCCCCAGGGCGGGGTGTCCCTGTCCCCATCCCGGGGGTGTCCCTGGCTCTGTCCCCCCCCCCAGCATGTCCCCATCCTCCAGAGGGGTCCCAGCCCGGGGAGGGGGGGTTGGGGGGTGTCCCCATTCCCGGGGGGTCGCAGCCCATCACGGCGGCCCCATGTCCCCATCCCCAGGGTCCCGTCCCATCACGCTGTCCCCATTCCCGGGGGTCCCATCCCACCACGGCGTCCCCGGGGGGTCCCATCGCGGGGTGTGTGGGGGGGGTCCCCACCCCGGTGTCCCCGTGCCACCCCCCCTGTCCCCGCAGAGGACCGCAAGCTCTTCGTGGGGATGCTGAGCAAGCAGCAGGCGGACGAGGACGTGCGCAAGATGTTCGAGCCCTTCGGCACCATCGACGAGTGCACGGTGCTGCGGGGGCCCGACGGCACCAGCAAAGGTGGGGGCTGGGGGGGGCTCGGGGCTGGGGGAGGGCTCAGGGCTGGGGGGGGGCTCGGGGGTCCCTGGGGCCTCCGTGGGTGGGGTCCAGGGGGCAGGGATGGGATACGGGGGGTGCGGAAGGGCTGGGGTCAAGAGGGTCCGTGGGTGGGGGGGGCTGGAGAGGGTTAAGGGGGGGCCCTGGGGTGGGGGTGTGATGGGGGGGGTCCAAGGGGGTGCAGAGGGCAGGGAGGGGGCTCGGGGCACCCCCGCACGGTGGCCCTTGTCCCTGTCCCAAGGCGCCCAGGTCAGGGGCCCTGGGTGACATTGGGGGGGTGGAAGGGGGTGCTCTGGTCCCCGTGGGGGGGTTTGTCCCTGGGGGGGTGTTGGTGGGTGCCCCCCGCCCCCGTGCTGAGCCCCTGTCCCCAGGCTGCGCCTTCGTCAAGTTCCAGAGCCACGCGGAGGCCCAGGCCGCCATCGCCGCCCTGCACGGGAGCCGCACGCTGCCGGTGAGACAGGAACCCCCCCACCAGCCCCACCACCACCAGCCCCACCACCACCATCATCATCATCACCACCATCATCCCCACCATCATTGTCCCGACCATCATCCCCACCACCATCATCACCATCATCTCCTTCATCATCATCTTCTTCACGACCATCGTCCCCACCACCATCATCCCCACCACCACCATCATCCCCACCACCATCACCATCATGCCCTTCATCATCTTCTTCACCATCATCCCCCACCATCATCTCCATCCCCTTCATCATCCCCTTCATCCCCCCCACTATCATCCTCACCCCACCACCCCCTCCATCCCCCCCCCACCCCGCTGCACCCCGGGGTGGCCCCGGGTGATGGCGCCGTGCCCCCTGGCAGGGCGCCTCCTCCAGCCTGGTGGTGAAGTTCGCGGACACGGAGAAGGAGCGGGGCCTGCGGCGGATGCAGCAGGTCGCCAGCCAGCTGGGCATGTTCAGCCCCATCGCCCTCCAGTTCGGGGCCTACAGCGCCTACACGCAGGCGGTGGGTGGGCACGGGGGGCCAGGAGGGGCGGGGGTGACCACCAGTGGCCCAGCATGAGAGCGGGGGGGTGATGGTGGGTGGTGGTGGGTGCTGGGAGGTGATGAACCCCCTTGGTGGTGGATGGGGACGTGGGGTGATGGGTGGTGGGGACTCATGGGGAGATGATGGGTCTCCATGCCCCAGGGTGGTGGCACAGGGCAGTGGGGTGGCAGCCACGGGGCCATGAGGGTCTCCCTGGGTGGGGTTGGGGCTCACGGCTCCGGGAGGGGACCCCGGTGGCCTGTGGCCGGTGCCACGCGCTGTCCCCGCAGCTGATGCAGCAGCAGGCGGCCCTGGTGGCCGCCCACTCGGCCTACCTCAGCCCCATGGCCACCATGGCCGTCCAGATGCAGCACATGGGCACGGTCAACCCCAACGGGCTCATCGCCACCCCCCTGCCCCCCTCCTCAGGTAGGTGGCACCTGGTACGGGGGGACGGGGACGCCGGGGATGGGGGACACCAGGGATGGGGACGTGGGATGTGGGGGACACCAGGGATGGGGACATGGTGGGGTGGCGCTGGGAGATGGGGCACCTGGGACATGAGAGTGGCACTGGGGACGTGAGGATGGGGGCAATGGGAACAGAGACGTGGGGACACCAGGGGGGACACAGGGGCAGCAAGGGGAGACGGGGGGGACAAGGGACGGGGACGTGGGAGCAGAGGAAGGAGCTGAGGGGCACCAGAGATGGTGGCACCAGGGACAGGGACACAGGAGGGCACTGGGAGATGGGGGACACCGGGGATGGGGACCTGGGGGTGGCACCAGAGAATGGGGACACCCCGGGGTGGGACAGGGACAGGCGGAGGGTGGCACCGTGGAGGAGGACACGGGGGTGGCACCACAGGCTGGAGCCCCCTGGGGTCATCGTGGGGTGGGGGGCCGGGGTCCCGTGGGGCACGGGGGTGTCCCCGGGGGGGTGACACGGGTGTCCCCACGGGGGTGACGGGGGTCCCGCAGGAACCAGCACGCCCCCCGCCATGGCCGCCACGCCGGTGCCCGCCATCGCCGCCCCGCTCAGCGTCAACGGCTACAGCCCGGTGCCCGCCCAGCCCGCGGCGCCCCCCGCGCCCGACGCCGTCTACGCCGGCGGGGTCCCCCCCTTCCCAGGTGCCCCCCGACCCCGCCCCACGCCCCCCCTACCCCCCAACGCCCCCCTAATGCCCCTTCTGCCCCCAGCCCAGAGCCCCGCCGCCCCCGGGGACCCCCTGCAGCCAGCCTACGCCGGCGTGCAGCACTACACAGGTCTGGCACTGGGGGCACTGGGAGGGCTGGGGGGGCGGTGCATGGAACTGGGGGGTACTGGGAGGGCACCTGGGAGGCACTAGGGGGACATTGCATGGCACTGGGAGGTACTGGGAGGCACTAGGGGGGGCATGGCATGGCACTGGGGGCACTGGGAGGGTACCGAGGGGGCACGGGGGGGGCATTGCATGGCACTGGGGGGTAGTGGGAGGCACTGGGAGGGCATTGCATGGCACTGGGGGCACTGGGAGGGTACCGAGGGGGCACGGGGGGGGCATTGCATGGCACTGGGAGGGCAATGCATGGCAAGGGTGGGTACTGGGGAGCACTGGGGTCACCTGGGAGGCACTGGGAGGGCATTGGGGGCATCTGGGAGGGACTGGGGGCCACTGGGACAGCAGTGGGAGACCATTGCATGGCATTAGAAGACACTCAGGGGCCACATGGTGGCACTGGGGGCACTGGGGGGCACTGGGGAGGGTCCCGGGGTGCCGGGCTGACCCCCTCTCACCCCCCCAGCCGCCTACCCGGCAGCCTACGGGCTGGTGAGCCCGGCCTTCGCCCCCCCGGGGCCCCTGCTCGCCCCCCCGCCCCCCCCGCAGCAGCAGCAGCGCGAAGGTGAGGGCACCCGGGAGCCCCTGAGACCCCCCGAGACCCCCCCAGGGACCCTCCCCACGGCGCTGGGCTCGGGGGGCCCCGTGCTGCGGGGGCTGGATGTCCTGGGGGGGGCTGGAGATGCCCCATGGGGGTTGTTGGGTGCCCCCCCCCCCCCCGCACCCTGGGGTTTGGGGAGGGGGGGTTTGGGGCTCTGGGTGCCAATGGGGACGTGGGTGCAGGGCAGGGTCTCAGGGTGCCCATGGGGGGGGGTCAGGGTGCCTGTGGGGGGTCCGGGTGCCTGTGGGTGCAGGGCAGGGTTTGGGGGTGCCCGGGCAGGGCTGGGGGCGCGGGGCCGGAGCCCCCCCCGTGACGCCGCTCCCTCCGCAGGCCCCGAGGGCTGTAACATCTTCATCTACCACCTGCCCCAGGAGTTCGCCGACACCGAGATCCTCCAGATGTTCCTGCCCTTCGGCAACGTCATCTCGGCCAAGGTCTTCGTGGACCGCGCCACCAACCAGAGCAAGTGCTTCGGTAGGACACCGGGGGGGGACACCGCGGGCAGGGCTTGGGGACACCCCAGCCAGGGACACCAGGGCTTGGGGACACCCTGGCCAGGGCCACCATGGCCAGAGCTTGGGGACATTTGGGCCAGGGACACCACAGCCAGGGCTCGGGGACATCCTGGCCAGCCCTCCCTGTCCAGGGCCACCACATCCAAGGGCACAGGGACACCCAGGGCCACCTTGCCCCACGGCGGAGCCCCTCAGGACTGTGGGGCAGGGGAGGGTTGTGGCCACCCCACCCCTGCGCTGTCCCCCACGTCCCCACGTCCCCGCAGGCTTCGTGAGCTTTGACAACCCGGCCAGCGCCCAGGCCGCCATCCAGGCCATGAACGGCTTCCAGATCGGCATGAAGCGCCTCAAGGTGCAACTCAAGCGGCCCAAGGACGCCAACCGGCCCTACTGACCCGGTGAGCCCCCCGGGACCCCCCCGAGACCCCCCCTGGACCCCCCAGACCCCCCAGCACCCACAGGACACCCCGGGACCCTCTTGGAACCCCCAACACCCCCTGAGACCCTTCCCCGGCACCCACTGGGACCCCCGGGACCTCCCAGGAACCCCCTGAGAACCCCTGGCAACCCCCTGGACCCCCCTGGCACCCCCAGGACACCCTGGGACCCCCCCGGGACCCTCTGGGACCCCCTGGAACCCCCTGGGACCCACCCTGGGAACCCCTGGCACCCCCTGGGACCCCCCAGAGCCCCCTGGGACCCCCTGGGAACCCCTGGCACCCCCAGGACAGCCCAGGACCCCCTAGCACCCTCTGAGACCCCCCCTCCCGGGACCCCCAGGACACCTCTCTGCCGGGAGCCCCCCCTGCCCCCCCCCCAGCTCTGCTTAACCCCCCCAATCTCCCCTCCCCCAGGTCCGGAGGCTCTGGAGCAGCACCCTTGGGTGCCCCCCGACTGCAGAGCAGCCCCCCCCACCCCCAGCAGTGCCCACAGGGGGCTCGGTCCTGCTGGGGGGGGGGGGGGGACGCAGACCCCCACACGCTCAGGAAGGATGGACCACCCCCACCCCCCAGTCCATCCCAGTCCAGGCAGGGCTGGGGGTGGGCTCTGGGTGCCATCACCCCCCAGCACCCGGGTCCAATCTGCCCTGGAGGGGGGGCACCCACCCCCCCCAAGACCCCCCGCTCCCCCCACAGCCCTGCCCCCCCCGGGGGACCCTGCTTGGAGCTTTTTTCTCACCAAACAGGACCAAAACCAGCTCCAAGCTGGGGAGGGGCGGGGGGGGGGGGGGGGGTCCCACCAAGAGGGGGGGGGCACCAGCCCCGGCACTGCCACCCCTCCCAGCTCCCCTGGGTGTCTGTGCCAGGGCGCAGCGGGACCCCCACCCCCCCATAACACACACTGCCACCCGCTTCGCCCCCCCCAACCCACCCTGCCTCAGTTTCCCCTCCTTGCCCATGGGCACTGGCAGCTGCACCGGCACTTGGGGGGGGCGGGGGGCACCCCCATGGCCGGGACCCCCCCCCCCCGGCACAGACCAGCCCAACGTGGGGGCACCGGGAGCCTGAGGGGACACAACACCCCGGGACCCGCAGCGGCCAAAACCGGGGGGCACCGGGCACCCCCCAGCCAAAAGGGGCCCGAGTCCAGCCCCACAGCTGCCCACACCAGGATGGTGCCCCCCCCCCCCCCCCCAGCACCCCTAAAGGGGACGGTGCCCCCCCCTCACCCCCGTTTACACCTGCCGCTCCCCGCTGTACAGAAGGGGGGTGGGTTTGGGGGGGGTTTGTCTCTTCTCCCCCTTTGGGGGGTTCGGTACCTGCTGAGTGGATTTGGGGTGGGGGGGGGGTGGGGGGGCGCGGGGGGACACGCAGACCCCGGGAGTTCACGTCTGCGGTCGCGACGCCGCCGCTTAACTTATTTGCTATTTATTGCCGTTACTTTGGATAATTTAATTTTTTTTTCTTCTCTTTTTTCGTCTAAATAAAATAAGTTAAAAAAGAAAAAAAAACCTTAAAGTAGCCTCTGACACCCCCAAACCCCCCCCAACCCCCCCCGCGGTACGGGGCAGGACCAGCCCCGCTGTGCCCGGTAGTTTCATCAATAAATCGATTTATTTAAAAGAATCTGTTACAATTAATTACACCCGGTGACGTTACCGACCACCCACTCGGGAGGAGCTGGGAAGGAGCAGGGGGGCTGGGGGGGGGGGGGCTCCTTTTTTCCTTCTTTTCGCAGGTTTTTGTCTCATTTCTGACCTGGGATCATCGCTGAGCCCGGACCCTTTCGTGCCACCGATGAGCCCCTTCGCGGGGGCCGGTGAGGACACGGGGGGGGGGGGGTCCCCGCACCTCTCCCACCCCCCCCGGGGCTCCTGAGGCCGAGGGAGCACAAATCCAATTACTGCGGCTCTGCGCTAATTAACTCCCGTCCCAGCCCTCGCCTTTGCTCTCTCCCGGCTGCCGCAGCCCCCCCGGGACCCCCAAACTCACCCCAAACCCCCATGGGCACGGGGGGGTGCACAGAGTCCCCCACCCTGGGGTTATAAATCAATTTTCCCCTTTATCTCCCCAGCAGCTGCGGAGGGAGCGGGGACAGGGTCACGGTCACGGCCACAAAGGCTCCCCCGGGGACCCCCGAGCCCCCTCCGCCGGCTCCATCTGGGCCCGTCCTCGCCCCGGGGGTCCTCCTGCCCTCTCCCAGTGGGGTGGGGGGCAGAAACCCCGAACCGAGGGGCAGAAACCCCCCACCGAGGGGCAGAACCCCCACCCGAGGGGCAGGGAACGGGGCTGGGGAGCTTTTTTGGGGCTGGTTGGTGGGTTTTTTTCCATCCTTCTGTCCGTCCGTCTGCCCAGCCCAGCTCTGGCTCCACAGCACAGTCACGGCCCCGAGCTGCTCGACCCCACAAACACACCGTCACAACCCGCGTTATTATTAATAATATTTAGTTTAAGGGCTTTAATACAATAACAGAATTGTAAGTGTTAATGGGGGGGGGGGGGGGTTACGTCCTTCCGTGCCGAGGGGCTAAGTGGCCGCGTCCCTCTGCTGTGACCTGACCAGCTGGAAGATGTTCTGGAAGAGAAGGAAAAGGGCGTTCAAAGATTAAAGCAGGGCAGGAAGGAGGCCGGGAGCACCCGGGGATGGGCTGGGTCCCCCCCGGTGTCCCCCCCTCCAGAGAAGGGCCGGGGGCTGCCGATAACCCACGTTACCCCCAGCGAGAGCCAACAGTGAGGATGGAGCCGCTTCCCCCGGCTTGGCCATGGGGTCACCGGTCGCTGCCCCCTGCCCGCAGCACGGTCCCCCTCCCACGCCTTCACCTACGAGGTCCCAGCCACCCCGATGTCCCCAAACGGAGCCTGTCACCCGCGGGACGCCAGCCCCCGAGCCCCGGAGCTGCGGGGGGCTCAGCCTCCTCCGGAGGGACACAACAGGAGCCACTGTGTCCCCCCAGCCCCAGCAGCGGGGACAGCGAGGGCCCCCCAAGAGCCGGGCTCTCCTTTCTCGGCGCGGTGGCAGCGTCACCAGCAGCGTCTGCGGCTCACGCAGCACCAACACCCCCAGAGCCGCCCCCAATCCCACCCACATCTTTATTTTACACCAGGGAGAGAAAAATCACCGAGGGACGGGTCAGAAACACCCTGCTCTGGGAACGACCCTCCCGCCCCTCCTGCCGGTGCTGGGACGGGGCAGCGTTGGGGGGTGCGTTGTGCCCCGCAGGGAGGTTTGGGGCAGGGGGTGACCCCCGGAGCAGAGCTGGGGGGAAGGGGCGATGCCCTGGGGGGGTGCAGGGGGGTTGGGGGTGCTGGGGAGGGGCGCGGAGCCCCAGGGCGGCTCACCCGACCTGCGGCGCTTTGCTCAGCGTGAGCAGAGCCCTCGCGGGTCCCCCCTGACATCAAACACCCGCTTTCAAGCCCGAAGCTGCGATGCAGGAACACCCCCAGCCCGCCCCGGGCAGCCCCGCGTGGTGCCCGGGCACCGAGGGTTTACCCTCGTTATCGTGCCGGATCTGGCAGAGGAAGCGCTGCCGGGGCGGGAGCTCCCACACCCCCACGCTCCGGGGCTCCTTCCTGCGCGGGTGACGCATCCCCCAGCGTCTGCGCCAGCTCTGGGGGCAGCCAGACGGCGGCTCCGGCCCTCTGACGCCCAACACCACGGCTCCCACCCGAGGGGCACCGACCTGGCCCCGCGCCGCCGCGCTTTCCCTCTCACAACTCAAACAACCTGCAGCTATTTCCGACGTAGAAGCTGCAGCGGGAGCACGGCGAGACGCTGGGGCCAGGGGTGTCACAAGCCTCATCCATGCCTACGCTACGGCAAAACGTAGCCAGGGTTGGAGCTGGGGTTGGAGCTGGGGGTGTTTAGCCTGGAGAAGAGGAGGCTCAGAGGTGACCTTAGTGCAGTCTACAACTACCTGAAGGGAGGGTGGAGCGGGGTGGGAGTCGGCCTCTTCTCCCAGGCAACCAGCGCCAGGACAAGAGGACACAGCCTCAAGCTTGGCCAGGGGAGGGTCAGGTTGGACATTAGGAAGCATTTCTTCTCAGCAAGGGTCATTAGCCATTGGAAGGGGCTGCCCAGGGAGGTGGTGGAGTCACCATCTCTGGAGGGGTTTAAGAAAAGCCTGGACATGGCACTTAGTGCCCTGGTCTAGTTGCCATGATGGTGTCAGGGCAATGGTTGGACTCAATGAGCCCAAAGGGCTCTTCCAGCCACAGTGATTCAGGGATTCTGTGGAAGGTGCTGGGATAAAACCCTCCCAGGGGACACCCCAGAGACAGGCAGGCAACACCCACGGCTGCTCCCTGGGGCGGCCTGAAGCAGGTTGAAGCGTTTGGCTTTAAACCCTGCCCAGGCTGAGCGTTGCCAGGGGAGGAGAGAGGCGCGGTGGAAGGTGCTGAACACACAGCAGAGCTGCCCAGGGCGTCTGTCAGCCCCTCAAGGGCTCTGCTCCCCGCTGCAGAACAGAGGGAACCACACGCCCCAGCCTGTGGCTCGCAGGATCGCGTCCCAAGGAGGGGAGGGCAGGGGAAGGCAGCAGCAGGGCGGGCTGGCTCGCGTGCACCTCCCTGCCCGGGGCTCTGAGCCAGGTCTAGGTGCAGCTCCGGCAGTAGAAGGCTGAGCAGCACGTCAGGCTGGGAGTCAGGGAAAAACCAACCCCAAAACCTCTCCGTGCTTCTCAGCAGCGTTTCGCCGGAGGCTCTCGCGATCCTTTCTGAATAATTCAGTCTCTCCGGAGGACGTTTTGCCACCTGCCCTCGACAGCCGACGTCGGGGAGCGCCCGGCCGCAGCCTGGGGACGGGTTATCCCGGGCAGTCACACCTGCACGAGGCTCCCCCAGCACCCGGAGCTCCAGGAACACCCTCCGCCAAGCCCAGGCCTTGGGAAGCCGCTCGCCCTGCCCCGCGCTCCCTCCGGCCCCAGTATCGCCGCTCAGAGCTCCCCATCGCTCCCCGTAAGGACCAGGCAGAAACGCTCGCCACAAAGATCCTCCTGTGGAAGGCGGAGCCGTTGCCCTGCAGTCACGGGTTCTTACCTCCTTCCTCCACTTGAGCTCGCAGAAAACCCGTTCGAAGCACTCGTGCATGTAGTTGAACTGCGAAGAGAAAGCGGGGATCCCTGAGCGGTGCCAGCAGCCCTGGCTGCCAGCCCCAGCTCCCCGGGCTACGGGCTCCTCCTGGTGGCCACCAGCCCCTGCGTCTCCTCCCACCCCAAGAGCTGGAGCACGGGGCTGCTCCTCTGGCTTCTAGAGGGAAAAGAGGCTTGGGGCTTTTCCTTAGCAAGGCTGCAGGGGACAGGGGTACTCACATAGGGGGTGAAGATTTTAACCCATCGGGGTTTCTTCTCTCCTCGCGCGTACTCGAAACAGAACGCCATGCCCTCCTCGTCCGTGTCCCACCGCTGCATCTCGTCCCACTCGAACGCTATGACCTGGTTCTGAGGGCAGACGGCGCCCGGGTGAGGCCAGAGCCCTCATGGGGACGCGGCGCTGGCCCAAAGCCGGGGTGGGGGCCGAGCCCGGCTCCCGGGCCCCCCCGGCACAACCCCTCACCTCCAGCTGGCCCTCCTCTGTGCAGGCGTGGAGTTTAAAGTGCTTAATGCTGATGGCTGTGATGACGTGTCCCTTCCGCCGGGAGTCGCAGGAGCAGTGGGGGAAGATGATCTCGTTGTACCCCTCGCACGTCCGCAACATGTTTAAATACTGCGGAGGGAAAGCCGCAGGCGTCAGCGCGCTCGGGCGAAGGGGACCCCTGCACCCTCCTCCTCCTCACACCGCCTCCCTCTCGGCAATCCCTGGCTTCCCCCAGCGTGGGGAGGCCGGATCCCCTCCAAAGGGAACCCAAAGCCCACCGCAGCAGGGCTGTGCCGGGCGAAGGAAGGGGCCAAACCCCCCAGCGTCGTGCTCCGGGCGGGATCCTGAACACGGTGGGAGGAGGGGGATGAAGGGCTTCGACTCCACAGGCTCTCTGGGACACAGACGTTGTCTGCCTGAGCTCCCGCTGCACCAGGGCCCTACGGCGTGTGGGGATATGCCCTTTGGGAGGGTTCAGATCTTTGGTCATTAGAAAACCGGTGAGAGGAGCAGAAACAAGAGAGCCACGAGATAACACGCAGGAGGAAGCATCTGTTGACTGATCCTTATCATCAGTTAATAATTGACCTCAGCTCAGCAGTGCAGGTGACCCTTCTGGTGCCCACCCCAAGGCAGTCCCACAGCAGGGACCTCCAAGAAGCCAAAAGGGCTTTGAGAGGCCCAAGCAAGAGCAGACAAGCTGGAGAAGGGGGTCCCAGGGCCAGGGCAGCCTGCGCTCACCCCGTACTGGCAGCCCCGAGCAACCCAGGCAGAGATTTACAAGTCAAATTCTTCTGCTGTTTGATCTTCAAGCCAAGCTTGTGCCTGGCAGAGGAGCTCAGGGCATCCCCTTCACCAAGCCAGGCTCACCCAGCCACACCAAGCCCCCGAGCATTCGCTGGGCGAAGTGATAAGAGGCAGAAAATCCCCGAGCAGACAGCGAGCTCTGACACGGGATTTGTGATGTGGGAAGACTTCTGGACAAAAAAAAATAAACTAAGGCACCAAGGGGGCAGGAACTCACATCGCAGCCAGCCCAGGACCCACCCCTCCTTGGCCAGCCCAGCACCACCACCCCAGAGGCAGACTGAGGTGGAAAGAGACCTTTGCCTCTCCCTGAAGGGCTGCAGGTGGAGGATTGCTGCACCACCGATAAACACCTCACCTTTCAACACCGGCAATCACCCACCAGGCTCCTCTGCTGCCTTGTCTGGAGCCCAGCCAACGGGTGAGCTTGCCAAGGACACGCCGCTGCTCCAACGTGCCAGGCGCGATTGTGGTTCATGCCTCGGTCGACCCTCGGGCAGGGCCCAGCCCCGTGCCTGGCACTCCTGCGTGTCTGCCTGCCTGCCAACCCCTCCTGCGCTCAGCCCACCCCCCACAGCTCTCCACAGGTACTGCTCTCCATGGCAGGTGGGTTTTTCAAGGCTGTGTGTGTAGAATCACAGCACGGTTTGGGTTGGGAGGGACCTTAAAGCCCATCTAGTCCAACCCCCTGCCACGGGCAGGGACACCTTCCACCAGACCAGGTTGCTCCCAGCCCCATCCAGCCTGGCCTTGAACACTGCCAGGGAGCGGGCAGCCACAGCTTCTCTGGGCAGCCTGGGCCAGGGTCTCCTCTCCAGACACAGCTCTGCAAACGGGACAGGCAGGATAACTCACCATGACCATCTTTCTCTGCTCACACAGCTTCTGTAACTGGTAGGACTTCTCCTCTGCTTTGATGTAGCCTTTCTTGACATCATCAACAGCCTGAACAGAAACAGGGAAAGGAAGCCCAGGAGGTCAGACTGGAGTCACTGAGTCACAACGCTCTCCTTCCCCTGGCTGGCCCCGAGGCTGCGCTCAACAGCCACCCAAACCCACGGCCCCAGAAGGTGACCAGTGTCCCCAGAGAAGCAGAGGGATGGCCAGGCTCAAAGAGGTGGTTCTTCACGCTCGCTGACTCCTGCCACGAGCCTACAGCTGATGGGTGCCCAGGGGGACTTTGGAAGGATGTCCCCTGGCGAAAGAGGGTGGATCTGGAAGTGCTGGTACCTTCAACCCTGCTTTAGCCTTCAGCCCCAGGCAAGGCCGGGCTGGCACAGCCCCTGCACTCCAGACACAGCCGCAGATATCTGCCTCTGAGCTGGTCATCCTAGACTGGCTTTACAGGGGCAGTGGGAGAACACGGCTCTTCTTGGACCCACTTCATCCCTGAGCATCTGCATCAAGTGGAATCGCAGGCAGAAACGTCCCCTCTCCTCAGGGTGAGCAGGGAGGAGTCTGTTCCCATCTCCACTGACAACACACACTCGTGTCGCCCGACCTCCAGTAAAGAACCACAGCTCCTGGGCACCGACCTGATGGAAGAAGTAGGTGACTGCCAGGTCGTTATCGTTGAGCAGAACCTCCTCCTCTGTAGTGAAGAGCCATTTTCGGATGGTCAGGCACGTCCCCGGCACCGCCGAGGTGTAGTTCTGCACGTAGAGTTTGTGGGGGAATTCGTTGGGCGCCAGTTTGCGCACTGGAAAAGCACGAGACGTGGAGGTGAGCGCAGAGCCCCCCCAGCCTGACCCCCAGCTCTGCTCCCCTCTCCTCCCCGACCCAACACAGCCTTTTTCAACACCCATTTCCACAGCGTCAGACCACGCTGGTCCCTCAGAGCCGCCTCTTGTGCACAGGCAGGATCTGTGCGAGGACCTACACCCTGTCCTCACGGCGTGGGGGGACTGGAGAAGGTCCCCCCCGTCCCCAGAGCCTGACCACAACCCGCTGCATTGCTCGGCCAGGCTGGAGCAGCCGGGCCACCCGCGAGCCCCTGCCGAGACATTTACTGTGTTCAGCGGCACGCCAGCACCCCGGGACCCTCACAAAGCGACCACAAACCCGGTGGCAGAGGCAGTCCTGCGATGCCAAGACTTTCACGGCAGACTGGTGATCTCTGCTGCCCCAGGGTCGGCATGGGAATGCAACCCCAGCCTGCTCTGCGAGATGAGGCACTTCAGGAGGGCTTTAAGTAGCTCAAAATTGCCCCGTCCGCTCAGCCAGAACCTCGTGAGCACAAGGAACGGCCCCAGAAATCTCCTCCTACAAGGCACAGTTCGCCGTAACAACAGGATGAGTTTGAGGCGTGTAGAGATGACGGTGCCCAGCTGGGCATGAGAAACACACTTGGCTTGAAACCCAGCACGGGGAAAAAATAAACACACCAACGAACCACTGCACCCATTTTGTGGTGCGACCACGACACTTTGGCCTCTCTACAGCTCCAGCGAACCCGACGTGAAGCTGGGTGAAACCAGAGTGCTGCGGCCAGGGACGTGAGCAGCAGCCAGGAGACCTCGGCACACGCCGCGCTGGAAGGACGGCGGTTACTGAAGTGCCAGAGCCGCTGCCCAGGATCCCACAGCCACGCCTCAGAGACCACCAGGATTTAACCACGGAAGGAGAGGTGAGAAGCTAAGATGCAGCTTGCAGCACATCCCCTCCAGGGCCTGGACACCGACCTACACCTGTGTGCAGACCGAGTGTGCCCTCGACCCTCTTTAACTGCTTCAGAAAGGGCAAGTCGAGCGGCAGCAAAAAAAGCCCCGGAGGGCTCCTCATCACCAGAGCCCCCCGCGCCTGCCCGACTCCTCCGGGGCTCCTGACTCTGTAAGACCCAAACCAGAGTGCCACCGGCCCGGCCAGCGCGGCCAGGCTTGGCAGCCCCGAGGGATGACCACACTTACCGAAGGAGTGGTTGATCACTTCAAACAAGGCGAAGTAGTTTGCGGTAATACTGTCCATCCCGACCTTGGCAGCCACAGCCTGGAGAGCAACCGGACGGGAACACAGGGTGAGCGAAGCAGGAGCCAGCGGCTGCCCGGCCCCTCCGGGCCACGCTGCCTTCGTGCAGGTCACTCCCAAGTGCTCCCTACCCCGAGGTGTCAGTCACCACGGAAAACCTGAATTTTACCCTTCCAGTAACACCAGATGTTTCCTTAAGCGAGGGCTTAGACTCTCCTGCTTTCACCTCCCTGCAAACTGCTCTAGATTTTACGTGCCACCATGGCTGACAATTAGGTCACCTTTTCTTCTGCTGCCTCCAGCTCCTGACAGGAGAGCCGTCCACACGTCCCCCAGGAGTTTGCTCCAACAAACGCTTCAGTCCTGCACGCTGCTGCCACAGCCAGAACTGAGAGACCTCAGCAGAGGTGACGTGAAACCCAACGGGCTGCGTCCCAAACCCCACCTGCAGCTCCCTGCTCTCTCGCAGCCCTCGGGCTCCCTCGCTTGCACCAACATTTTTAGCTCCCCTTTCAAAAAGGGTCTCCCCAGCGTCATATTATTCCTCCTAATTCATCACCAGCTCCCACTCTTCCTCCTGCAGTGCTGGCTGAAGTCAGTTGTCCCTAGTTTTCCACTGGAAGCACTCAGCCTCTGGCCACTCGCAAGCCTGTAACCCGGCAGGAGCGTTCCCCAGAGGGCCACCACCCTTAACACCCAACTTGCCACCCCGCCACACAGCCACAGCGAGACCCGCAGGCAGCTCTTGGATCCAGCTCCGGCACCGCAGCCGTAACACACAACCTGGTGCTTGCAGCCATCCGCCAGCTTTCAGATATTATCAGTGAAAATTAATGCAGCGACGGCCCTGTCCCCGCAGCCAAGCCTGCCAGCGAAAACGCTGCTTCAGCACGGCGGGAGGCTGGAGCTCCCCAGCGTCCCCGTCCTCTGCTGCAGCAGAGCAGCGTCACCGATGCCCAGCTGTGCTCGAGGGGAGCGGGGAGAAGGTAAGTGGGTGCCCAGGGGGTCTCAGGTAACGTCCGAATCACGTTCATCTTCCAGTCAAGGCCAGAAAAGGAGCCGCTCACCTGGTACACCTGGTCTGTCGTGCTGTTCTTTTTGACTCTGACTGTCACCGTCGTTATGTCTGGTAAGGCCACCCGGAGCTCCACGTCCGAGACGCCGTTGTAGTTCTGAAGGATGGAAGGAGAGAGGAGAAATCAGCATCACACAAACAGCCCCGAGCCCTACGGACTACTTATTGCCTCGCACTGGCTAATTAAAACGGTCACTGCTAACGACCAGCTGCTCTGCAAGCCTCAGGAATGCCATTCCAGTCTGCACCAGAGAAATTCTGGAAGAGGGAAGATGGGAGCTCTGCTCTGAGACAGCCAGCTGGGCAACCCGCCTCAGCCCACGACGGGGCAGGATTTCCCACTCACGGGTTCGCCAGTGAAGAGCGAGAGAAAGCTCTGGGACACGGCGGCTGCGTGCGCCACGGAAAGGTTGGAAAGAGAACAACAGCCGAAGGGCACGTGGCAGCTGCGCTACGGAGGAAAGGTTTCCGATGTGCAACAACAGCCAACTGCAGCCCTGACTGTTTGCCACGGCTTCCACTCAACCAGCCGAGGCTTTGGCAGGGAACATCCCTGCTCTGCGCTCCAGTTTCACCGAGCGTTTGGGGCCTCTGTACCAGGGAAGGTCGGGGCAGAGCCTCGGCGCCGCCGCCCGCGTGCCTACCTCGTCCGACTCCGACAGGAACTCCTGCATGATGTCGCTCTCCCCGATGACACGTATGGAACACACTGCAGGACAGAGCGCGGGTCAGCGGGGTGCCCGGGGCGAGGGGGAGCCCTCCCCTCCCCTCCCCGACCCAAAGGCAACGTGGAAATAACAACTGTGTTCTGTGGGCGGCGTGAAACAAGGGTGGTGTTTCCAGCCTGGAAAAACCTTCTCAAAGCAAGTGCTTTGCGGGCTGTATCAGGTGTCCTGGCACGGAGACTGATCCAGCCTGAATCCCCTACAACAGCGGGCGAACAGAGGTGTTGAGTAACTCACCAAGATATTCCCCGTGGGTGAAGCCCAGGCTCCAGGCACACGGCCAACAGGAGGTTTAGACTATGCTTAAAAGTGGGCAAGAATTCCATACACAGTGCTCTTGCCTCTAAAAAAACAGTTATTCCAGAGGGACTGAAAGTATTGGGGAATTTAGGCCAAGTTCAGCAGATGATTTGGACCCGAAGTGTGTCACGTTGCCTCTAAAGCCACCAGCCCGCCCCTTCTCCGGCCAGCTGGTAACCGAGGACGAGGACGAACGCGCTGGGCAAGGCAGGGCTGAGGTCAGGGCTGAACCTGACCCACGTCCGTCCCACGGGGAGAGGGGGCTTCACGCCCAGGCGCTGGGTAGGGGAGGAGGCTGTCAACTGACACAGATTAACTGAGCTGCTTCCAGGCAGCGAAGAAAATAACACAGCACCGCAGGAGCGAGGGGTCATTGCTCCCCAAACCCCATCTACAGCCTCTCCACCACAAAATGTGGGGTCAGATCTTCTAGCCAGGCACTCTGATACAGAGAGAAGGTTTTGCACACATCTTCCCATCATCTGAACTCAACCTCCAGGCAGCTCCTGCCGCCGGCGTCACAGTTCTGATTAACGAGGACCGAAGCGCTCAGCCGTGAGCAGGCTCGGGTCACTGCCGGGTGAGCTCAGCTCATGACAACGGCCTCAAACACAACCTTCTCCCTGCTCCAAAGCTTCCCTCCTCCTCCCCGTGCTCCCTCATCTCCAAGATTACTGGTGAGCAACATGACACTACCAATAAAAGCTCGTTGTGCGTTAACTAACGATAGGCTAACACACAGACCATTAAGCCGTGGCAAGTCTGAGCTCCCTCTCCCCACCTCAGCCGTAACATCCAACCCAGCTACACACGAGCTCCTTCCCCTTGCAGGTAAACAAACACCCATGAAGTTTCTGACCCCCCCGTGGAAGGATGTACCCTGAGGATTCGCTTCCCCGCTCGCGAGGCCGGCGGCGTGCAGCTCCCGGCTCCGTACCTTTCTCCAGGTACTCCTCCAGCCCTCGCCGCCGGGCGTCCAGCTGCTGCTCCGACAGCGAGAAGGGCCATTTCCCCGGGAGACGGGGGAAAGTGAAGTTGGCAAATTCCCGTTTCAGGTTCTGGTGCAGGATGGCGAACTCCCGGTACCGCTTGGAGCAGAGCTGGCGGCCCGCCATGTAAACGTTGTAGACCTGCAGGGAGGAGAAGAGGCTCGCTGGGGCGAGAAAAGCTTCCAAATCCAAACCCACAGCAGCACAGCTCTGCCTTCCCAGACCCACAGGCAGCACAAGGCTAAATAAGGATGGTTTGAGCTGGGATGAGAAACTGGTATGAATAGTTAAACCCGCTGCTGCCGATGATGGAGCTGGGGGATGTCCCAGCTACCTCCATCCAACAGCAGCAGGATCAGCGCAGGTTCAAGGCACCTTCTGCTCCAAAAGGAGAGGAAAAACACCCAAACCCTTTACAAAAGGCCCCGAGCCCCGACGCAGCCATCACGGATTTCACCTGGGCCATCTCCTGCCAACCGTGGGGCAGAGCCCAGGGGAGAGGCAGCGTGAAACCCTTTAGGAACACCCACGTTAACTAGTTCACTCGCTGTGTGCGCTCTTCCAGCTTCCTTCTGGACACGGCCGAGGAAACAGGGCTGCTGTCCCGAACAGGAGGACACAGAGCAGGGTTACGGTCGCGGGACGTCTCTCAGCGCCGCGATGCTCTGCAGGGAATTCCCTTCCCGTTCATTAACCAGCCGCCTCCATTTCTAAAGCCAATCTGCTCGGTCTCATGGGCAAGTCAAACAAGCCCTTATCTCGGCGTGGCTAATAGGCTCTCGGCGATAAGGAGGTCCCAAACAGCAGCGTTACCTTAATTAGCTCCACACGGGATGCGGCGGGGAGGAGGGCAGGCTCACGCTCTTGCGTGTCGCACAAGGGAAGCGTCTGCGACCGCAGCCTGTCCTCTCGAGGGGAGCATCCCCCCCCACCAGCCCCCCGAGGCCAAGGGCTGGCCGAGCACAGAGGTGGAGGCTGGCAGGGGGCACGTGCCAAAGACACACCAAGGGGGCTTCAGCGGTGTTCAGAAGACTCACGACCCCAACGTGCTCCCAGATGAGGGCCTGGAGCAGCCCCTGCTCACTCGCCCTCCACGTCTGCGCTCCAGATACCTGCCTGACAGCCTCCATGAGGGGAAAGCACTCCAACAAAACCACAGCTTCCTCCTTAAAAAGCAGCACGTGTTCAACCCTTCCGGCATCGCCACGAGGGTGCCACGACGGGGCTCGATGCAAACAGCAGCAGCTGCTGCCAGTCCAGAGGCTCCCTCTGCCCCCTGCACTGTGCTGCTTCACAAACCTCTCGTTTCTGGCACCCTTTTTCTCCTGCCCCGTCAGGCACTCCTGATCCGATGGCACACCTTGCCCAGCAGCATCCCGCCAGGGCTGGCAGAGGAGGGCGCAGGGAAAGCGCGCGCTCCCCGCGAGGCCGTGGATCCACGAGGATCCTCTCTGTCCCCTTCAGAGACACGACGCCAGGGTGACACACTGAAGGGACACGCTGAAGGGACACGCTTTGCACAGGAGCCTGGCTCTTGTGGCGAGCCGAGCGCTGCTGAACCCTCTCCACCCTTCCTCCCTCACACACACGCTGTTTCTGCACACAGATGCTGGCTCGTGTCTTCCTTGGGAACGTGCCTCAGGAAGGAGAGGAAAAAGTGATGAGCCCGTTTGTCATCTGCCTCCCGGCACTTCACACTTCACGTGTCCCGAGGGCGGCTGCTCCAGCCAAACCCGGCTCCCTGCCCCGGCGCACGGCACAGACCTTCCAGCCACGAGGCAAAGCAGCAGCACAACAACGCCCGACACTCGTCCAGAGTCCCTCCGCCTCGCCGCCCGCCCCCACCGACGGCCCCACTGTTCCCTGGCAGCACGAAGGGCAGCAGGAAAGGATGGGGACGCGGGCAGGACCGCGCTAACCATCACTGGCTACTCGCTGCGGGAAGAATCCTGCCCTTGTGGCACGCTGCCGCCTCCACCAGTCGCTGCCTGAAACTGGGAGCCAGCTGGGGGCCGGCTGGCGGCTCTGCTGACCCTCGCTGCAGCTCGGAGGTGCTGGAGGACGGGGCGATCGGGATGAAGCCCCCCGAGTCTGCAAGCCGAGCATCTGTGAACTCTACACAGGCCAGGCTGACCGAGGAGGTTAAACACACCCGAACGCTGCAAGAAGAAACAGTTCTGCAGACGAGTGTCTTTGTCCAGCCCGTTTTGGGTCCCTCGCCAAACACCTCCTCCCCAGCCACAGGCAGCCCTGACGAGCCGGGATCAGCCTCAAGCCTCAGAGGATGCGCTGTCAGGCACTCAGGCGACAGATCACCTTACCTAGGAAAACGATTGCCAGCCTCCCCAGTAAATGCAAGAGAAGAGGCAGGGAACCCACAGGAAAAAGGCTTCTCACAGCTATTTACACCAACACTCCCCAAAGGGAAAAGGGAGATGGAAAAGAAAAGAAATTCTGGAGGTGGGAAGCTGTGCTTCAAGACATCTGCTCCCTTTGCTTTACATCTATCACAGATGTCCTCAACACCTGGTATAACACAGGAGGTACAAATATGAAAGCTTACACGAACAAAAGAATAACTTCCTACTTAACCTTCATGAGAGATCAAGCTATTCCAGATACAGCAATGAAAAAGCTTCCCAGCACAGAGGAAACAGCCGCAAAGGAATAACCAAGGACAGCAAGAGCAAAGGGGGGCAAGACAGTGTCAGAAACAGCCACTGATAAACTCATGTCCCTCCATCCTGAAGGCAAACAGAGCGTTGTCACCACCTGTCCCTAACAGCGAGGAGCACGCCAGCTCAGGGCGCCGACACCCAGCAAACACCATCCAAGCCCATACTGACCACAAACTTCTCGCCGTTCTGCTCCACGTGCTTGTACGTGGGGATGGAGATGGGCACGGCCTGTTTCTCCGTGTAGTCGTAGAAGGACTGCCCCAAAGAGTCATCGCTGGGGTCGAGGTTGTCTGCCTCGTGGGGCGGCACGGACAGCACCGTCAGGATTAGCTCCTTCTCCCCGGCGCGGATCAGGTCCACCACTTGCTTGTGTGTCGCTCCTTCGACGTTCACCCCGTTCCTGGGAAGAGAAAGCAGAAAAGCCATGAGCCAGGCAGAGGTGACGGCAGAGCCCTCGCACCACGCCGGGAGCAGCCCAGACATCCATCATGTGCCTGCTTCCCCTCCAGCCTCCACTGCTCTGCTCGCTCCAGCTTCACTCTGGTCTAAACGTCACTAATTTTTCCTGTCGATGATTTCTGGGGTTATTAGTTACCGAATGTTTAACGACTTCAGACACAACTGAAACTCCCTTAAGGCTCGGGCGCCCCCTTCAACAGTTAACACTGGTTTTGTGGTTTTACCATCTCCCAACGGCACGACACGGCGCGTTGGCCCGCGGAAAGCGAGCCTCCCCCCGCCAGCACGGCGAGGAGACCACAGAGCCGGGGAAGAAACCACCGAACACGTCACGCACGCTGCTCTGCCAGGGCAAAGCCCACCTCCCGACCCTCTACAGCTCCAGAACGCGAGTGAATTTCCCTAAACCCGAATCGACGCGGAGCCTTCTTGCGCTGTCCCTCCGGCAGGGGCATCCCCACCCGGACAGGGCTGCGAGGGGCTCCCCAACGCTCTTGCCACCCCCCCAGGGAGCTGGGAAGAAGCTGTCTGCAGGCAGGTGCTGGTTACGGTCAGCCTAGCTCGGTATTCGCCATGACTAGGGGCTCGCGTTGGCTGAGCTGGATGAGCTGAAGACAAGGTAACCCTGCAGTGCTCGTCACCACGTTCCTGTCGGCAATTGCCTCCCTGCGGCTGTGGTCCAGCGCGATGCTGAAGAGCCTGCCAGGAGAGGCCGGGGCTGAGGCTCCGGCCCGTGACCCGAGGCAAGGGCAGGAGCCCCGGCACGCGCGGGGCGAGATCAGGCGCCGCCGGCCTCAGCACCCGCCCGGTGCTACGGGGGAAGCCGAGCTCCGGGAGTTACACCGGGTTATGCTTAACAAAAGATCTCCAGCCTGCGGTTCTGCAAGCTCCTGCCGCAAAAAACACCTGCTGGGGCCAGAGCAGGCGGGTGTTTGCTCACCGTAATGAATGTAAAAGCCTCTTTGAGGCTGAGTTTCCAAAGCACCAGGCCAAGGACAGTGAGCAGCGGCTGCAGGCTGGCACGGTCCCCTGGCTGGAAGGAGGATGAGCTGTCAGAGCACCACTCGCTCCCCCAAACCTGCTCTCTCTGCCAGCACGGGGCAGCAAACGCCTCGCTCACCAGCTGCGTCTGAACCCGGGAACACTGACCGACAAGCTCTTGGCAAGAGCAGGAACCGCCGACAAACACCGGGAGACCCCGAGGACGAAGCACACGTTCGACAAAGCAATATCCCCATTGTGCCGGTGCTAACGAGCAAGATCCCCGAGACACAGAGAAGAACATTTCACTTCTCCCATTTGTGTGCCAAATGACTCATTTTCTGCAAAGACTTCTTCAAATTTCCCAACTATCTGTCTGTCAAGAGACGACAAGGAAATTACCCCAAGAAATTCTGCAATAAGCTTCCTGGAGATGAAGACCACGGCCTGTCTCTGCACTCTGTTCTCCCCCACCCAGCCCTTCGCACCTCCCAGCTCCTGACGCCCGGCTCGAGGCACGCCTGGCTCCAGCTCTGCACGTTCAGCCCGTACAATCCCATACGTCACCGAGCAGCTCCCTGCACTCCTGCCTCTGTGACACACCGGCTCTCGCCAATATCCAGCCGCGGGAGAGACTTTAAGCGCTGTGCCGAGACAACAGCAGCGGTGACAGATTACTCTCTGCTCCAAGAAGGGCTGATGAAGGAAGGAGAGTGCTGAAGAGGAGATCCAGCGACAAGGGCAGTCGCCACGGGATCAGCAGCCTCGCTGGGAGAGGCTCTGGGAATAACGACGAACAGCTAATGAGCTTACGGGACACGGCGGCGCAGGACGGCTCCAGGCTGGCCGAGGCAGCTGCAGGAACAGGCGCTCTGTCTTCATCCCTCTCCCTTCTCAAACCCAGCTAGCGCCAAACCAGCTCCACGCGATGCCACCGGCGCCTTACGGGGCGCGTTGGCAAAGGGGCAGCCGCGGCGACGGTGCCGGCTCCCTTCCACCCCTCCTCGGAGAGCGACGCCTTCACCCAACCGACCCTGCAGCTTTCACAGCCCCAGCTCCTCGCAGCTCAGCCCGGAGCAGCGTCACGTTTCCCACTCGCATGACACACCCCAGACCGTTCCAGCTACGCTGTTCCCCCCGGCCCGCCCCGTCCCCAAAGCCAGCCGGCCGTCGGCACGATCCTTCCTCAAACTGAGCCATCCTGTGGCGTGACCCTGCCGCAGAGGCCGAAGCAGCACTTCCCCATTTCTAACCACCAGCCTTCCTCTTCCACAGCTCTCAAACCCAGACCCTGTCCAACATTATTCCAAACAGATCAAAAAACCCAGGAAGACACTAACAAGTGCCATCCCAGCGACCTTTCCTGGAATTTTCCTTTCAACCAGGGGGAGGTTGGGATAATCACCATTTCCACAGAAGCCTCTTACAACATTTTAAGGAGGTTTTAATGTCCCCGTGCATACTGACACGCTTTGCTCCTGCCAACAGAGCGACGACTTCTCTCAAATTAACACTTCTGAAACACCCTGGAAGAAGACAAAGACCGTTAATGTTTCTGAAGGTTAAAAACTAAATACTACTGAAAAGCAAACCGGTACCGACCCCAGGGGTGGGAATCTGTTAGTCTTGCTGAGAAAGGAACAACATTTTGGACACTTGCGAAACCAAACCTGTACCAAATCCGCTCTGGAAGGTCAGGGGCAGTTAATTGCACTCAGCTCCCACGCCAGCAGCAGGAGACACGATCTAGGTCAAGGCCTCCTTGGTTTTCCTTTCCCTGAACCATCAGCAAAACCACGCTGAGAAGACCAGAGGCAGAGAGGGCTGCTGGACCGCAAGCCCCGAGGCTAGCGCCGAGCTGGGCTTTGAAGCGTAACCTTTGTGACCAACATCAAAGCAGCGACTCTCATCCGTTCCTTCTGCAGACCCAGATCCTCCTCCAGCTCAGCTCGAGCTGCTGACGGCCCAGTTCAAGCGACAGCGGCTTTGGTCTCCCAGCCACGCTCTTCCGCAGAGCTCCGAGCAACACCAACGAGCCCCCGAGGACTCTGCAGACCACACGCTGGAAACCGCCGTCACGAGACGCTCCTCCAGGGACGTCAGCGAAGGGCCCGGCAGGGTCTCACGGCCCAGCTCCTCGAACAGCCCCCCACCCAACAGCAGCCCGGAGCGCGGGTGCTCAGCGGCCTCTCATCGACGCTCCGCTCTGCAGGTCGCACTTTGCAAGCACAGGTTTGAATCCCAGTAAAAGGAAGCTCTCCCCCAGCCTTGTACTTTGTCTGTCGTTGCTCCCCAGCATTGACTGGTGAACGAGGAAGGGAAACGAGGGGTAGGAAAAAAGCCACCGCACGCGCCGGGCACCACCGTCCAGCACATCCTCTCCGTCAGGAGCCGTTCCCACCGACCCGTTTGCTTCGTTACCTCGAGCAGGAGCAGCGAGAGCAGGCGATGGAAATGGGTTTAAATTTCTCCAGCTTCAGCCATCACACCCATGCCTAGGCACAGAGTTCTGCTTAGATATGCTGCAGAAGCGTTAAAGCAGGGCAGATAAAAAGGCTCTTGCGTTTATCTAATTGTGTGCTTAATGGAAAGCCCAGCGCGCGAGGTGCTTCATTTACCCACCGCTGTTATCTCTCACAGAAGGAGATACGGGCGCAGTTTTCGCTCAAGCAGCCAGCGCCAGCCTGACTGAGCACCCTGGCAGCGCCATCAGGAGACCCAAATTATTCCCGGTTCTAATCTACAGCCTCAACCGGGCAAATCCGCTCCCCCTCCTGCGCTCCAGCGGCCCCGTTCCTAAGAGGGAGCCCAGGAGGGTCGGGGTGACGCGGGAACGCTGCTGGGAGGACGGTGTGTTTGAGGTGGGAGGAGGAAGGACACCCACCAGGAGGGCTCGCCGCCGCCACCCCCTTTTTACAGACCGTTCTGGACTTTTCCAAAGCAGAACCGGCTTTTTCTGTCCCAAGTTGATACCCAAAGCTAGACTTTAGACCAAGAAGAGCTTAATCTCCGGAGGGAATCACCTTCCACCCTGCTCGCCAGGCACGAGCTGCTCCCCACGAGGGTCACGAAGGAGCCGTCCCCCGTGGGGGTCACTCCACCAAGCCCCGTGTCGAGGGGTACGAGCCCTTCCCGTGAACCTGCCGGTGCTGCGACCGTGTCAGACGCCTCTGATGTGGGCACGAGGGATGCAGACCGCTCCTCTCCTCTGTCGGGGCACGGCACCCCCCTCCCTCGCCATCACACCTAGATGGGAGCGGGTTTCCGCCGCACGCAGGCCAACAGCACCGAGAACAAACCCCTTCCTTATCTGCTCAATTATTTTTGAGCGAGCTTCCCCGCAAACAGAGCGAGATTTCCTTCCCTGTCAAGATTAGTTATGATTGTCATTCAGGGCGATAATCAAGACCTAAATTAGTTTTCATTGTCTGTCTCCAATGCCCTCAACACCCGCGAACACACAGCCAGCTAAGCAGCTTAGCAAGCGCGCCATGGCGGTGTTGCAAAACCAGCCTTCGGGAGCGGGAGGGCTGAGCTAGGCGCCAGATACGGGAGCGTGAGGCAGGGAAGGATGGCGAGAAGGGGCTTCGCAGCGAGGACAGGAGTCTGGGGAGAGACGTGGGGCGACGGCCCCCACAGACGAGGCACCAAGTGCTGAACACCCTGTCACTCTGCAGTAACAGCCACAGCAATTCCGCCGAGGCCATGCCACGGAAGAATCTCATTTCTTGGGCTCTTGCTCCAAAAAACTCCCTCCCAGGTCGGTCTGCTCGGAGCTGCAGGAGGTGGAAACGAAGCAGGGTTCAGAGAACACCTCACCTGCACGTGCCTTCGGCGCCAAACACGACACGAGGTCTGCGAAGACGCCGAGCCGCCAGCGGCTCCTGCCGCAGCCCCCACAGCTCCACACGCGAGGTCACCGCGAGCGCCGGCCCCGCCGCGGGTCCTGCGGGCAGCCGGGCTGGGTGCCGGGGCCGGGAGGGCTGTGCCGGGTGGGCCCCGGAGCCTCCCGGGGAACCCCACCCCCACCATTGTGCGCAGGGTGCTGCTGTGCAAAGGAAGGGAAATCGCGGCTATTTTTGGAGTCTTGTTTTATTGTTTTCTACTCCAGCTCGTAACCGCGCCGAGGTTTACTTGCAGGAGTTGGGTTTTAATGGGCCCGGGGAGAATCAGCGTCCTCTTGGCAGAGCGTGCGGAGACAACGGGGTCTTCACGCCGCCAAACACGGCCGGCACCACGTAATATTTTTGGGGCTGGTTTACGCAGGCAGGTTAACGGAAGCGAGAGCCGATAGCGGAGAAGGGCGAGAGCCAATTTGGCAGGACTACAAGACGATGCACAGGCAAATTAAAAGCGACTTCTCCCGGGAGATGAGCAGCAGCAGATAAAGCAAGAAGGAATCCCCCGTCCTTCCAGCCGCTCCCCGCCCCGCGGAGGAGGAGCCTGGGGGTCCAGAGAGCCTCGAGCAAACACCCCCCGTGCCCCCACATCAACCATCCTTATCGGCTGCTCTCAGCTCCTCCAAACGCTGCCGCGTGGTTTGGCGACAGACTAAAGGTCGGGCCCTCGCCTCACGCCGGCCGAGACGCCGGGGACCGGACCCTGACTCCAGCGCCGGCCTCAAAACCCACCTCTGACCTCGAACGCGGCACCTCGCAACGCACACAAAACATTCCCCCTCAGTCAATAAACGCTGTTCTCTCAAGTAGATCCTCCAGGTGCTGAATTCACCCCCCCCAAACGGTTCCTCCGCACAGAAAAATCGCGGCGTAAAGTATTTGGGTCACACGGGAGAGAGATGAATCCCCCGAGCGAGCTTCCCGCAGGGCCCGGCCAGCTCTCTAGCCACGGGCTAGTCAGGACAGATCTTCTCCGCCGGGCCCAAACACATGCCGTTGTCCTTCACACACTGCAGCCTGCAAAGCCTGGCAGCAAAGCATTCCTGCTGCTATGAAATCCCTGTAATTAATAAGTAATTGAACTTAACCAACTCAGCATGAAGTACAAATAGGCGAGGATGAGGAGGTACCGCGCAGCTCGGCGCGGGCAGGACCGGCCCCAAGAACCACGAGACGCGGGGGAAGAGGCTGAGACAAACACACCTCGGCAGGCTGAGGCTGCGGAGGGTCCTCGAAGAGATTTAATCGATGTCAGTCCACAAACACGGGCTCAAAGTTTAACGAGGGGGTTTTTTTTGGAGGGGAGGAAGGTCAGCTCCAGCACAGCTGAAGCGCTCCCATGGGGAGATGCTTCCAGGCTCACGTTACAGCTCTCGCTGCCGAGAGCCAGCGCAGCCCTGGACAGCCCGGGGTACCGGGGACCGAGAGAAACACAAGCCCCAGCCGGGGTCCCTGAGGGGAGGCAGATCCCTGGATGTGGCTCCTACAGATCCTCCGCTGCCTCTGAGCCCTTCCCTGCTCCGCGACCCAAGGGGTGGCCCCAAAAACAGAGGTGGGGCGAGAACCTCCCCAGGGATGAGCTGGTGAAGGGGACCCCGGATTCGCCCTCAAGGGAGGGCTCTGTCCTGAGGCCGCGACCCTCAGTCCCCCCACACAGCCCCCAGAGAAGGGGATCCTCTGGAGAAGCCCCTGCAAACGAGGGCCTCGCCTTCACGGGGACGCCGCCTGTGCCCCTCCACCCCCCAAACCCCTCAGGGAGGGGGATGCTGGCCCCCCACTCCCTGTCAAAAGGGGCACCCTAAAGCTGTCAGCGAGAGGAGGGAGGCAGCCCGCACCCCTCTGTATAAAGGGGTCTCCGGGGGTGAGAGGCTGGCCCAGTCCCCCCAGCAAGGCGTCCCCCCATCCCCCAGTAAGGGTAGGCCAGACCAGGCCCCCTCATCAGGGACCCCCAAAGCATCCGGGCAGACCAACGCAGCTCCTCACAGGAGCCTCCCCTGGGGGCCCCCAAAGCCCCCGGCGAGAGAACAAACCAGCCCCCCCAGCCCTGTGAGGTCCAGCCACCCCCACAAGCCCCTCCACGTCCCCAGGGAGGGGGAGCCGGCCCAGGCCCCCATCACAGGCTCCCCCCAGCCCCAGTCGGGCTCAGCCCCCCCAGGACCCCCCCAGGTCCCAGCCGGGCTCAGCCCCCTCAGGACCCCCCCAAGCCCCAGCTCAGCCCCCCCAGGACCCCCCCAAGCCCCCCTCGGGGCTCAGCCCCCCCAGGACCCCCCCAGCCCCCCGCGGGGCTCAGCCCTCCCGCAGCGGAGGGGCGGCGGCGGGCAGCCCCCCTCGGCGGGGCGGGCCGTGCCGGCGGCGGCGGGGCGGCGGCCCCCCCGTACTCACACCTCCAGGATGCGGTCCCCCTTGCGCACCCCGGCGCGGTCGGCGGCCCCGCCGCCCAGCACGGCGCTGACATGCTGCAGCGGCGCGTACAGCTCGCCGTTGATGCTCCGCAGCTGGCCGCCCTCGCTCACTTGGCCGCGCACGTTGAAGCCGTAACCGGACTCGGACTTGACGATGCGGACGACGCGGGGCCCGCCCGGGCCCTCCGGGGCCCTCTCCCCGCCGCCGTTGCGGTGCGGCGCCGCCGAGCGCGGCAGCGCGTCCCCCTCCTCGTCCGCCATCTTGGCCGGCAGCGCCCGGCGGCCCGTCACGCGCCCCCGCCGCGCCGGCCGCCGTAGGGCCCCGCCCCCCGCCGCGGAGCACGCTGGGAATCGTAGTGCGGCGGGGGCGGGGCCTGCAGCGCGGCGGCGAGGCCGTCGCCATGGCAACGGGAGGGGGGGCGCTGTGCCCGGTGGCGCTGCGCCGTGATGTCATCGCCGTGACGTCACATCGCCGCGATGACGCTGCAGTGACGTCACACGGCCTTATAAGGCAACAGGTGGCAGAGGGGCCGTGCCACAGGCCCAGGCCACCCCACAGGGCCTGGGAGTGCGCCCAGCCAGACCAGGCCTCACCACAGGCCCCGGAGCAGGCCCGGCCCAGGCCTCACCCCAGGCCCGGGAGCAGGCCAAGCCCAGGCCTCACCCCAGGCCCGGGAGCAGGCCAGGCCAGGCCCAGGCCTCCCCGCAGGTCCCTCCGGCACCCCAGCCCCAAGGGAGCGTGGCAGGGGAGGGCCCACGTGCTCTGTGCCTGTCCTCTGTCACAGCAGGGCCCCGGCTGCCACGGAGGCAGGTGGCACAGGCCGCTCTGGGGAGCGGGAGCACCAGGGAGGCACCGAAATGCCGCAGGCTCTGGCCCAGGGCCAGCCTGGAGCAGAGGCCAGAGCCCAGCGCATGCCCCCCGCAGGGGGGCTGCTGCGAGGCTGTTCTCTGAAGCCCTCTGAGACACGCCCTGGGGGATGGCAGAGGCGGAGGAGCGCTGGTTCTGGATCCAAGAGCCACATCCCACCCTGAGCCTGGCCCCCACCCCGCCAGGCGCTGGGGACAGGCTGCTGGAGAGGGCAGCCGCAGGGGACTTTAATTCCAACCCAGAAGCAGCCAGCTGAGCCCCCGGCCTTCGCTGCCACGGCAGCCTGTGCTGACAGCGCTGGACACAGCAGCAGCTCGCTCCTGGGGAGGGGGATGTTTGACACACCAGCAAGAACAAAGAGGAAGGGAAAAGCAGGTGCAGGCAGCCACGACGAGGAGCAGGGAGCCCAGCCAGTGCAGCCCAAACACGGACTCCACAGCCCAGTCTAGTACATTCCATCGTTCACATCTATTCAATTGACTCCAGGCGCAGGGATTAAGGCACATGTATTTCTGTATTAACATGTCAGTACAATGCCAACATCTTTCCTCTAGATGTAGCCAAGCTCCTTTCACGGGCGCACCCAGGACAGGTAATAACCGGCAAGCCCAGAGGAAGCTGGTTGGTATTTTCCAGTTCAAACATGGGACAGGCAGTCCTCAACCGTGCGCCCGTGGAGGTGGACAGCAGCAATCCTGCCTGTCACCACATCCTTGGAAGACACCAATAATTTATTGAAATAAATACAGGTAACAAACCAAACAGCCTCTGGGTTTAAACACTACGCGTACGTCGGGTATGATTTCTCTACGCTCTTGGGAAAAGCACGGCGAGACGCTGATTTTTGGCCACGTGAGCTTTTGCCAAGTCCGGAGCAGGCAGATGTGTGCTGGAGATCGGAGGTGGAGGCTCCCAACTCGTCACGCATTGGGCGTTGCTGTAGGAAGGAGTCCGGTTTCAGGAGGATTTCTTTCTTCTTTGTAAGAGTGAATCTTTTTTTTCTTTTTTTCCTAATCCAGAAAGGTTAAACCCCAAGTCCATGTTGGCAAGCTGCAGGCTGAAGGGGGGCTCTGTTTGGACGAGGCCCTTCAGAAGCAAAGGCTGCTCTCGCGGAGCAACCCCGGCAAACCCAGGACCGACCAGGGAAAGCGAGCCTGGCGCCCCAGCCAGAGAGCCACTGCGTCCGTGCCAGGGCCGGCTGGTCCCAGCCTCCAAACCGTCATCCGTGTGACCTTGGGACCCAGGCGGACAGCAATGTGGACGCTTCGCAAACCTCCTGCCTCTGCCAGGACCGCCCCGGCTACGTCTGTCCTCGGCTGCCGCAGCTCTCCAGGGCATGGCCCTCCGCCGATGGCTCCGGGGAGACTGGGGGCACAGGGGCCAGAGGACGGCAGTCAAGCAGGGAAATCCAGTCAACGATAACAAGGGGAGAGTCTTCAGCTCGGACCGGCCCTCGAAACTCATGTTTCCACTACTCGAATGAGAGGCAGCGGCTTGGGGCCCGTCAGCCTTTTGCTGCAAGAGAGAAAGGATTGGTTCAGACAGGCGAACTGGATGGGGTTTGAGGGGAAAACCTGGGGGAGAGGGTCCTGCCCCAGCCCTGGTCGGTGTTGGCTTCCCCCAGAACCACCCCTGGGAGGGACCTCTGCTCCCCTACCTCCCCGGAGGGAGGGATGCAGGGACGGAGACCTCTCTGCAAGCAGAAAACATACAGAGCACTTCCAGAGGAGCATCCCTGAGTCCAGCATCATCTCCCAGGCTGCAGCTCCCGCGGCCCCAGGTAAGACACGGACCTGCGGGTGAAGCTGCTGCTGCGGGGCACGCGCTCCCCACGTACCTGCTCACGTACTCCGACTTCGAGCGCACTCTGGAGCTGGGGCCGCCCCGACTGACTTGCTTCTCGATCAAGTGCTCGATGCGGTCATGCATCTCCAGGTTCTGCAAGAGATGGAGCCACCGTTAGCGACAGGGAGCTGGGGACAGGCTGCGGGCACACGGATGGCTGGCCGAGGAACGCTCCGGTGTCGTCTCTTGCCATGGGGCAGCTTGTCCTTGAGGGAAGTGAAATCCCACCCCACACAAGGGCTGCTCCCCCAAGGAGAGCCGGGACGGTCCGTAAGACCAACAGAACCCCCCCAGCACTCAACCTCTCGCACTGACTCCGTTTTCTGCCCGGGTTCGGGGCGTGCTGTGCTCACGCACGCCGTCCCCGTGCAGGAATTGGCAAAACCCGTCACTGAGGAGGGAAGGCAACGCTGGAGGTGCCAACGTGGGCTCGGTTTTTCTCCATAAAAGGCGAGAGGTTTGACACTTGTTACAATCCTAGAGGCTGGAATGCAGTTTTAATTTCTGACACGCACACACTCAGCTGCGGCTTTGTAAGCAAGAAGGGTTCTGCTGCCGGAGAATTGCGCTTGATGAGATTATTTTGGACTTGGCTCGAGTTCACAGCTGCTCCAGCAGCCTCGGCCGCGCTGGAAACCATCTCACCAGCTCAGAGGCCAGCGCAGCCCTGGGGCCGCAGCGGGCACGCTGTCCTACGCGAAGCGGGTGTCGGCACCGGGCAAGGGCTTTGCTGCCGGCCGCTCTGCCCAGAGAGAAGCTCTTTGCCAGAGGGAGCCCAGCCACGAGGTTGTGCATAAACCAGTCACAGCGGGAGGGTCTGAGCTCGGAGCAGACCCCGTGCACCCCCCCAAAACAGCCCCGCTTGGACGCACCTCAGCCTCCAAGTATGCGACTCTCTCCTTGAGCTCCTGGATCATGGCGTCCTTGGCCTGAATCACCGTTTTGGAGTTCTGGAGCTGTAAGAGAAAAGTTCACGGCAGCTGAAAATCCCCCTCGTGTACAGCCGGGTTGGGGAAGCGTCTAGGAAGGAGGGCAGCTTCTGCCTGTTAACACCCACAACACTAACTCCGAGGTCTGCATAAAAGCCAATCAAAAAAAGCCTCAAATTAAGTCTGAGAATGAAGCCGCAGGTGAAGGAGCCTCCGCTCACACGGTCTGAGCTTTAACCCTTGCAGCAGGCCGAGCTGGGTGTGCAGCACTCCTTTTACACCCCTTCTATCACCCACCCGGCCCAGGGCAGCTCGCGCCGCAGCCCTGTGGGCTGTCACCCGGGGCCAGTCCCTGCTGCAGGACAGGGCTCTGGGCTGCCTTTGAACTTGTGTCCCCTCTGGGTCCTCCCAGGCTCTGCCCGCTCCATCCTCCCACCCCAGCCCCGCTCCTCTCACCTGCTCGATCATCTGGCGGACCTTGCGTTGCTGGCTTTTCAGCATGTCGTCCAGATGGTGGATCTTCTCCCGCAGCATGGCCACCTCCTTCTCCAGCTGGGCTGACCTGGGAAAAGGAGAGGACAGAGTCCAGGAGCTGCCGGACGGCTTCCCAGAAAGGCAGCACCCACCCAGACATGCCCAGAGCAGCTTTTTATCAGCCAGGTCTCCTCTACAGCCGCACAGGCCTTGAAATATTTTGACTAGACAAGGCAAGGAGAGGCAGAGACAAAACCTATTCAAGCAGGAGCCACAAAGACAAGCAACCACAGACTGCGGGGACACAGGAACATCAGGAAGAGTCAGGCCACAAACAAGGCCTTCCAGAAACGAGCCGTTGCCAATTAGCCCCTGGAGCACAAGGATACCGGCTGGGCGGAACGAATCCGACGTTACGGGGAGAGTCGGCGGCTCCGGAGGCTCCCTAGGCCCTGCCCCGAGCTCCCAGCCCGCAGCGGGGCTGCGAGAGGTCTCCAGGCAGCTCCGCTCCGGAGCTCCAGATCTCTCGGAGCAGGGCAAAACCGCGGGAGGCATTTGGAGATTAGTCAGCTCTTGGGAGTAGGGCGCTGTTTTGCAAGCCAGAGAGCCAGCACGCCCTGCGCAGGAATGTGCAGTCATGCCCCAGCGAGCTGACAGCCCGACCCAGCGGCGTGGGCTCGCTCTGGAGTTGGCAGCCGAGCCGCAGGCCAAGCCTCACCGGTCCTGTTCGGCGAGCTTGTCACCCTCCACGCTCCTCAGCCGCGCCAGCTCCGCTTCGCCTTCTTTCATCTTCAGCAGCAAACTCCTGTGCTCCTGCGGCAGAGCGAGGGGCAGAGTTACACGGAAACAAGTCGCAACACATGCTCCTTGGCCTCCGCTGCAGAGCGAGCTGCAAACGCCCAGGGAGGCGGCGGGCGCAGCCCGGCCTCCCCGCTCCATCTGCGGGTTGTTTTCATGAGCGTTAAATTTACATGCGAGAGGCAGACAGACAAGGGCAGCCGCAGAGATGACCGACAGACGTCCCACTCCTTTACCCCTAGGATACAGGCAAGGCACCAGCCCATCTCCTTCCCTGCTGCCGGGCCAGGGAAGGCGGGCCCAGATCGCTGCACGCTCACACTGCACTGTTAGATTTATGGCTTTAATAGTATTATGAGCAGACCACAGCTAAAAAAAAAAAATATAATCATGGCTGGAGGTTGTGTTAATGCCCCCATGAGAAGAAGAACCGGGCGGCTGTCTAGACTGTGCACTCGTTTCCAGGATACCTGGAGGAGTTGGCACAGACCAACCAGATCTTCTAGACCTGAGTTAAATCAGCAGCAGCCGACTTCCAGCCGTTCCCAGCAGCTTTGCCCGACGCTTTCAGGCTAAACCTAGGTGGGAAGTCAAACCCTCCGTATGGCGGGTACCCTGCAGCTGCGGGGTCTGCGCTGAGCACTGCCAGACTCATCACCACCGGGCTTTCCCATTCCCCCCCAGCAGAGCGGGACTGGGGGACTGAGCCCATCAGCCCCACCGCAGCTCCAGGGCCGGTACCTTCTCCATCCCTGCCAGGAGTCTGTGCAGCTCCTCCACCTGCACCTCCTTCTCCACCACGCTCTTCTCCGCTCTCCGCAGGGCAGAGCTCGTCTGCTCCGCTTCCTCCTGGTACTGCGAGACCCTCCTCTGCGAACAAGACAGAGACGCCTTTACCCCGGACCCTCGCGTGCCCGGACACCCCAGCCCCCGGAGCAACGCCCCGGAGCCGCGCCGGCGCTCGAAGCCTTGGCAGGCGGATTCTGCTGCAGGCAGCCGGGCGTCTCAGCAAACAGCCCGACGTGCTTCAGAGAGCAGAGCTGCTTCAGAGAGCTCCCCGGCTTCAAAGCGCTTCAAAGGAGCGAGCGCTCACACGCTGTGCCCATAAAGGCTCCTCAAACGCAAGAGACACGCTCGCTCTCAGCCGCGCGCGCTCTGGGGCTGTTCGCAGGCTCCTCTCGGGCCACCTGCCCCAGGAACCGACCTCGCAGCCAGCCCCACGCCTGCAGCGATGGCTCAGGAGCTGAGAGGGGACAAGGGTGTCCCCATGGGTCCCCACGACAGGATGCCACATTGAGAATATCTGGACAGTGCTGTCAGGATCAACAGCTGCCAGAACGCCCGTCCCTGCCACCCCCGGGATCTCCATCTGGGCTCAGAGCCCTCACTCAGCATCACAGCTGATCCAAGACCCCAAAATGCCACCAAACCACGCGACTTCCTACGCGCGAGGACAGATGTCCTCGGGGCACGTGCCACCACTGCGGGCGGGCAGATGTCCCCGTGCTGGAGGAAGCGGTCACCGCTCAAACCCACTTCCCCAGCGGACGCTGTCCCCCGTCCCGCTGCAGGGAACCCCCCAGGGTTCCCGGGACCAGTTTGGTCTGCGGGACAGGATGCGAGCCGGGATGTCACCGCTGCCACCAGCGCTCGGAGCTGCGGGGTGACGCGGTCAGGCCCAGCCCATCCGGGACATGAGCAGTCACTAGAAAACACACCGAAGGGACCATTAATCACCAGGGCCGAGGAAGGGAGGGAGGCGAAGGCGGCAGCTTCGTCAGCATGGCTCGGCAGGGAGAAGCCGAGGAGACCCGCGCAACGGCTCCGGGTGCCTCCCGCTCAGCTCGCCCATCTCCGCAGCAAACAGCCGCGTGGAGGAAGCAGCTGAGCTCCAGGAGAGACCACGACGGGCGGCACCGCCGCAGCTCAGCACCGCGGTGGGGAACCACGGACATGGTCCCTGGGACACCCCGGCTGTCCCCGCTCCCCACAAAACACCCCTCTCCCGCACCGAGCCTGGCTTCCAACCTGGCTGCTGCTTTTATTTCATGTGATTTTTAACTGGGAAAGCATTTATGTCTTCAGACTCGTCTGGGCAGCTGGGGGGGCAGCGTGCTGGGGTCAGGCCAGGGCTGGGCTCCCCGGTGTGTTTTAACGGCGTGCACTGAGCCCACTGCCCTGCAAGCAGGAGCCACACACCTCCGGCAGCCCGGACTCGTGTGCCCATGCAGCTCCTCACGCTTCCAAAAAGAAAATAATACCAAAATCAAATAAACCCCACGCTTCCCCAGCCGAGAGGCGCAGCGCGGTCACCTCGAAGGCTTGCTTTTCCAACTGATGGCGCCTCTCAGCCTCCTGCAGCCTCGTAAACAGCCTCTTGGCCGTCTGTCGGATCTTTTCCACGTCTTCCCCTGAGCAGTCCTCCTCCTGCGGAGACGGCAACAGGACAGGGTGAGCAGTCGGGAGGTATCAAAGGAGCCCTCCGCCCCGGTGTGGGCAGCGCTGCTGGTGACAAAGCCTGGTAATGCCACTCCTCAGCGTGGAAAAACGACAGCCGCTCCTGTCCTCACCTCCCACGCGTGAGCGGCAGCTTCCAGCCCTCCAGATAACACGCTCGGTCCCTTTGGGTGCCTCCCCAGCCCTGTTTGCAGGGTGCCATCCTGAGCCGCGCTTGGGCAACGTGACCCCCCGCCACGTGAACCAGGCCCACAGCAACCCAGCCCAGAGCACCTGCCCCAGCCGAGGGAAAGGCGAAGAGCTGGAGCATTATTTACCAGCCTAAGACTCCTGTTATCCCTTCTGCTAAAAAGCTCTGGTGTGCAGAGGTTTAAAAACCCATTACACGCATTTTTATTGCTCTAATAGAGCTGCACTCTCTTTCTGATCTGGCTCTGATAAAAAGACTAGAGTTTGCTCGCCTGGTCGGGTGCTGAACAGGCTCACAGTTACCTCCTGGGAGGCAGACACCAAACCAAACCCAGTATTTCTTCCCAGAGCGCTGGAATGTCCCACTTTAGCCCCATACCTGCTCCTCCCAGGAATCGGCACGCAGCCTCTCAGGGTACAGCCAGCTCCCGTTCTGCTTTTCCAGCACGACCTGCGTAAGCAAGGGACAGAGGGACGGGGCTGTCACGGCGGCCGGCGCAGCCGCTGGCGCGCAGCCGCATGCAGACAGCTCTGGGGCACGCGGCGACTCGGGAGCGGGGGGTTCTTCTGCAAACGAGCATGCACCAGTGCCTTCGGCCAGCCAACGCGCTTTGCTCACCGACTCCTCGCTACGTGCTTGGGGGGGGGTTAGAATTTTGCCTGTAAACGGTGCCAACGTTCACTCGCCACCAGCACCTCGATCTCTAAGGCCCCTCCTATCATTTTCCAGACCCGACGATGACACCTTTTTAATAAGTCAATGTCATTTAACGCCCGAGAAATGCTCCCGTTACCTGTGCGTGCTGTTTATCTCCTTGTCTGTTCTCAAGTTTACTACTTAAGTCTTCCCGCAGCTTCTTCAAAGAACTTCTCGCCTGGCAAAGGCAAGTCAGTTTAGCTGGGTCTGCAGGGACAGCGTCACGCAGCCTAACAGAAACCAAACTCAGCCTGACAGAAACCGGCGGCTGCCACGATGCCCCGCGCCGGGACGCGAGCGATGGCTCTGCCAGCCTGACCCTCTGGTTTCACTAGAGCCCTGCCTGCAAGCAGCCCCGGCGCTGGCAGATGCGACCCTTGCGAGGCAGCGTCCCACAGACCATGGGAAGATAGAAGACAAAATTAAAAAAAAATGCCACAACCTGGAGACGCTGCTGATTTTTCATGCGTTAGTCATCGACTTCACCTTTGAAGTGCTGAGAAGACCCTTGCTGCTCCCCAGCTCCCTCTCTGCCACGCTGCAGGACGCCGACAAGTACAGTCTTGACTTGCAGCTACTCGAATTAGTCAGAGCGAGTGAGCCAGAGGAATGATTTACAGGCTTTTACAGCCAACGCTGCCCCAACGCTTCGCAAAGAAAAGCTTTCTCAAAGCATTAGCAGCGTGGCTTCGTCCCTACCCCGGATTTTAGATGCCCGAGGCGCTGGGGCAAAGCAGTTTGCCAGAGACAGCAGCAGGACGAGGCACAAGGTGAGAGCACGACGTGCAGCTCTCGGGTCAGCGACCGAGCCCTCATCCCAGGGACAGCGACCCGTGACTTTGATCCAGCTGGATCGAGACGTCCCCAGGGTTCTTACACCACGACCCAGTGCAGGGCACGTCTCTTGGATGCGGACAGACTGGTACCGCCACCGGGACTTACTGGTTTAGCTTATTCTCTGGTTTTCACATGCAGGGTTAAGTCGCCCTGCGCGGTTATGCTGCTTCAGCTGTTCTGACAGGGCCACGTCCAGCCTGGGCAGCCAGGCGAGGCCTAAGTCCCGCCGCACTGTTGCGGAGAGGCCCTGTTAAAACCCGACTCCTGTTTCCATCCGAGCTGCGGGAGAGCTCAGATCAGAAGAGCTGAAGCCAAAGCCCCAGGAACAGGAAGGATCACGCACAAAAACTCTGGCACCCAGGCGGCTGCGCGATAAGGGCTGGGTGAGCCCTGGGGAGCCGGGCAGGAGGCAGCGGGAACAGGCTGTTCTCTTTCGGGGCAAAAACACGTGTTTTGGCAGAGGAGTCAGGAGGATGACGTAAAAGACCTGTAGGCCGCCCTACCAGATCTGCCCCTTGCTGCTCCCTGGGGCCGCCACCCAGCACAGAAACTCCCCCAGAGAACAAACCTAACTTGAAATGTTTCTTTTTCCCCCCTTTTTCTCTTTTTTTTTTAATTCAGGCCAAGCTGCCCAGACCAGGCCATGCACGCACCCACTGCCGTGCCTTGCAACCAGCTCTCCAGAAATAACATCCCCAGGAGGAGCAGAGGAAAGGGTTAATCTTCCCAGAGCCTCACCATCCAGTTTACTTTGGGAGATGAGACATACCAAAGAAACTGCCTTTTAACGAGAGGCTCCAGCTGTGCCGCACCCAGGCATGCAGGGGACAGCCTTGGGGGAAAGTCATCACGCAATTCTCTTCAAATTCAGTCCATATAGCAGAGCAATTAGTCAGGCTGAATTAATTTATGGCGCTTGATTAGACTACTGCCCTGTACAGGCAAGTCAACAAACTGGAGCGTTCAGCTCCGCTGCCAGTTTGCCGGAGCCGCTGGGGCTCAGCAGGGGCATCGTGTGAAACCCCGCGGGAAGCAGAGCGCCCCGACCCCCGTCACAAGCCCCCGCGCAAGCCAGAGCCCCCCGCAGACGTTAACTACCTCTTGAATGTAACGAACTTCACTTTTCAGCTGGCTGACGTGCTCCTCGTGGTTCCCGCTGCCCTCGGCCCGCGCCTTGAGATAAACCTGCCCAGGAGAGACGGCGGCAGCGGGTCAGACGGTGCCCAGCAGCGAGCCCAGCCCCGCAGGGATGGGGACACCGGGTCTCGCCGCGTCCCCAGCCCCGCCGTCTGCTGGTTCCCCCTTTGCAGTTAACCTTCCCCGGCGTTTTTTGAAGCTGCCCCTCCTGCTGCGTGACCCCCACCCCGCAGACCCACCGCAGCCGCCCCGGGGTCACGCTGCACCCCCCCAGCGCCGGGGAAGCCCACCGAGCTGGTGCTGCCAGCCCCCAGCGCTGCGCCAAGCCTCCTGCCCGCCCCACCCGGAGCTACACCGGCGAGCTCTTTGCTGGCGCAGCTTCAGCCAAAACCTTTTTCCCCAATTATTACACAAAATTGCTCCGTAACAAAGCTGGGGAGCCCAGGACCGTACCTTGATGATCTCCTCATCGCCGTCGTTGGATTTGATGCACTCGGAGGCCAGGGAGTGACCGTTGCTGGACCTGTTGGCCACCATGGCAAAGGCTTTTCCCACCGGCTGCAAGAGACAGAGGTGGCAGGGCTTGCTGAGAGGCGAGACGGGCCGGAACGGTTCGCCCAGCTCCAGCCAAACGAGCACCGGGCACTTTCGCAGCGGAAGGCGGCGCCGAGCACGGCCTCGGGAACCGGCACTGAAACGCTCAACAGAGCAGGAGGGGAGTTTTCTCGTTCACAAAGCGACTGATCCTCCACCAAACGCCCGCTCCCCGCTCCCTAAATTAACCCACAAACTTCTAATTTCAACCCCAGACCAGGGCGCGGGGGAGACCCACCTTCTGCTTCGCCTGCTCGCGCCGGTCGCCCGGGAGGTCATTCGGCAGAGTGAGCCGCAGCACCTTCACGCTCTCCTGGAACGAGAGGCCGGTCTGAGTTTCATAACACCCTGAAAGTCTCTTTACACCCAGCTCCGGTACGAGCTGAGAGCCAGGCCGGCATCGCTGTAGACGTGCGGACACGCTGCCTCCCCCCTTGGTCTGAGCTGCAGCCGAAGCAACGTCGGGTTTAGAGTAACAGCGAGGGCACGGCAGCTCCGTTTATCAAAGGCATCAGGGCTCGGAGGAGCCGCGGCCCGGCCGAGGCTGAGGTAACGCAGACGGGCTGGAGCAGCGATTGTGGGGCTCGTTTTCCTGCGTGCCCTCCCCTGCCAGGAGCCCCGGCCCTCACCGCTGCGGCGGGGCCGACACGCGGCATTCGGCAGCAGCCCTGGAGAAGAGCGAGAGGAGCCGTTCCCAGCTCTGTGCCGGGACCTTGCCGGATCCATCCCTCTCCCTGCCCTACCGCGATGGCCACGCGTCCCCACGGCTCTGCCCATCCTCTGCCAGCACAGCCCTGGCCGCGCGGAGCCCGTTTTGGCAGCAGCCAGCGAGACCGGTGGCCGGGCACTGCCTGGCTCGTGGCCACAAGCATCCACGGAGGCTCCAGCCAGGGTCTGGTTTGCCTTCACCCCTTAACTGCTCACCCAAAGCCTTCCTGCCAGGGCCACCCACCCAAGGGTACTTCAGCCACATCCAGCACCGTGCAAAGCTCAGCAAGCGTCTGAGGAGACGCCGGAGCATATAAAAGCCCTAAAGCAGCGCATGGGCACCCGAAACGCGCCGTGGGGCCGCCCACTCTCCGTCGGCAGCTTGACACCAGCACCGCACGACCCCCCCGTCCCAGACAGACCTCACCAGCACCCAGGCAGCCGTCGCTCATGGTCCTTCTCAAAATGACCCCGAAGGTGGGAGCTGCTCGGCGTGCGGCAGCCACGGCAGCGGGCTCTCAGGCGGCCGCACCGCGGAGCCAGGGTAGGTGCCCGCGCAGCGCCGGGCGCCCGCCCCTTGCCACGCCTCGACCACGTCAGCCTCCTGCTCTCCAAAAGCAACGTCAAGGTATTTCTGCCTTCCGCTTCCAAGCGCTCTCCTCGCCGCCCAAGTCTTGACAAGCCATCTGTTTGTTTCCAAAATATTTTGTACACGCTGCTCGCACAAACTCCCGGGAAACGCGGGGCCCTCCCACGGCTCTCAAACCCGCGGCCAGACCCCTCCGGTCCCCCGTTAAGACGATTATCCAATAGAAACATCGCTTGGGCTCTCCCAGCACCCAGCAGCACTGATCATTTAACCAGATATTCTTCTGCAACTCGTACTCCAGGGAATGTTTTCCTCAGCAAGACCCGAGGAGTTGGAAACTTCGGCCAGAAAGTCCTAAGAGCGGGCGGACGCAGCGTCGCCGCGGTTTTGGGACGATGCAAGAGGCACTCGGGGTTTTACACCCGGGAAAACGGCTCACGGCAGCGCGAAGCATCGCCCATCGTCTTCATGCTGCCTAAAGCAAACGGGACACAGGGAGAGGCCGGGGCTGAGAGCACGGAGCAGCCGGCAGCAGCCTCGGCACAGCACAAGCCCAGCAGAGCCGCCAGCAGCACGTCAGCCCCTTCACGCGTCCTTACTCGCAGCTTTGTTTACAAGCGCTGGGATCCAGCGTTCGCCAGCCCCGTCCCGTCAAGCCCGCGCAGGGTGCGGCGCTGCCAAGGCAATCGCTCACCCGGGGGAGATTCGCTGCGATAAGAAACAAGCACTGGCCCATTTCCATCCCCGCAGCCAAAACCACCCCGAGCCGGCACGCGGGCGCTCTCCGTCCCGGCAGAGCCTGGAGGAACCCGAACCGGCGGCGGCAGGAAGCGAGGAGCAGCCGGTGCCTTCCCGACCCGCGCCGGCGCTACCAAACCCCGGGTCAAACAACCAGGAAACCACCCATGCAAATGCCGGCGGGGGAAGGCTCCGCCGCCTCCGTCCTCCTCCACGCCGCGGAGGAGACAGAGGGATGGCGAGATGCACGTTTGAACGAGGCTCTCGACACCGCTGGCGTGGAAAACCGGCCGCTTCGGTGCGGCGAATGCTTTCAGGGAGGCCGAGGCAGGGGTATGCGGTGGAAGCCACAGCCGGGATAAAGCAACCCCCTCCCTGCCCGACTCGTTCGCCTGAGTAGCTCGGCGGCGGTGAGCGGCGCCCGGTTGGCACCAGGCAGGCAGAGGAGAGAAGAGGCGCTGGGTTTGGCTCTCGTCTCACGCACCGCTGGCACGCCAGGCCCCGGCCGCGCTCTCGCATGGTTGTTTTTGGGCTTTGCTCTTACCATCCCGCAGCCAAAGTTTCACCAGATCCGGGGCGGTTTCCAGGAGCAGCTGCTCCTCCGACCTAAAGCTGGGGCAACCCCGAGGGACGCAGCGGCCGGCACACGCCATCCTCCCGTTCCGAGGCGCCGAACGCGGCTGGGGCAGGAGGAGCGGAGCGCGGGGACTCCCCTGCCCCACTCCTTTACCTCCCGGCTGGCGTTAAACCCTCTCTGCCGACACGCCCCTGCTGTTCGCCGCCCCGGAGCCGAGGGGGTGGCGGGTTTCGGGCCCCCGCCGTTATTTTCTAGGGCAGGGAGGAGGGTTTTGCAACGTGGCCAGCGCAGAGAAGACGGAGGAGTGCCTCGTGCTCATCTCCTGCTTGGGAAAAAACCCACCTCAGAGAGAAAATTCTTCCTTAACGCCCCAACCGTGCACCCCAAGGGTCACTCCACCGTGTGTTTATGGCTTTTACTACCGGCCTCGGAAACGAACCACGATGGGGAGAGCCTGGCTGGGTTTGAGCGACCGCTGCAGTGGTTAGGGGCCACGCTCCCAACGATGAGGGGTCCCCAAATCCCGGTGGCCCTTTGGGTCCAACCACCCGGCAAGAGCTCAGTCCCCTGGAAATAAGGGTGAGCGGTATCGGCTGGGACAACCAGGACGGGCTTGCAGGGACGCCGAAGCCGATTTTAAATCATTTGGTCTATTTTGCATCATCCAGCTCAAAAAACCCCAGATGGGAAAAGCTTGGCTGGAGGGAGCGGCACCGACTCCGCTCTCGGGGAAGAGGGAACCCTGCAAAGCCCAACCACATCCCGGGCGGAGGAGAGGCGGCCCCGTCCGAGCACCCACAGCCGGCGGATCCCGACGCTGGCGTTTTGCAACCGCGGGGAAGGCGCTCCGTCCGCCCGCCCGCCCCGACTGTTAAATAAGAACAGGCCTGACCTGACCCAGAGGGTTATCGCCGAGGATCAGCAGCAAACAGCCCCGGCGTTTGGAATCGTGGCGTTACAGAGGCGCTTATCACCCTAATAACCCATTAGCCAAACGAGCCCGACTCTGCAATCGCTCCTTATAAGGCCGGGAAAGCTGCAGGGAATTAGGGCTCTCCTACGGAGACTCAGAGCTGAGTCACCCGGCAGGGCTCGGGCCGGGGAGCCGGGCGGTCGCCGGCACGGGGGAACGCGGCCAAGCACCGGCACGGCTCTGCCGCCGCCGCCTTTGAGGGATCCCTCCGGTTGCCAAAACCTGAGCAAAAACCGGACTCGCGGAGCCCCACCGCCAGCTTCGCCCCCTGCGCGGGGAAATCGGGGCGCCGCGCCGGCGCGGGGCCGGCCTTGGGGTGCTGCCAGCCCCACCCAGGGCCCGGCCTCGCGGCGATGGCCCGGCTGCTGACGGCGACGGGGAAAACCCAACGATAAGGAAGGGAAAAACGCGAGGCCCGGCTGTAACCCGGGGAGGCGAGCGCCAGGCTGGGCTCGCTGCCGGCTGCTCCCACCGCCGCAGCCCCCGGGAGCGTTACCCAAAAAACCCCATTATTCGTGAATGGCTCAAGGCCTGCGCAGCACCGTGTGCTCTCCGGGATTCCCAAGAGCCCCCCGTAAGCGCGCCAGGGGCCAGCAGGACCCAACGCCGACCCCGGGATGCCCCTCGCTGGGCTCCACCGTCCTCACCCACCCCAGCAGGACCCATCCGAGCCCCCGCGGACCAGCCCAGCGAAGGTCTAGGGGGCAGCCGGGGGACCCCGAGGGGCCACAGGGCCCCCGCAGACCCTCAAACCGCCCCGTGGCTACCAGGCAAGCCTGAGCGCAGTGGGACAGGCCAGGGCAGCAATGCCAGTGGCACAACCCCGCTCCGCTTACGGCGCATCCCGGGACCCCCCCGCCCCACCGGGCCCCCCAGCCGCCCCCCGGGTGAAGGCACAGGGCAGGGGGCTCGCGGCTCACCGGGCTCTCGCCGTGGGGCCGCACGTCCAGCACCGCGCACCAGCCCCGCGGCCCGTTCATGGCCCCGCCGGCTCTGCCGGGGCGCGCCGCCGCCGCGCCTTTATGGGCCCCGCCCCCGAGGCGGCCACGCCCCCGCACAGGCCACGCCCCCTTAAACCACGCCCCCCTCGACCACGCCCCCACCTAAACCACGCCCCTCCGCTCTGGCCACGCCCACGGCACCCTTGGCTCGCCGCGCCGAGCCGTGCCAGGGCCGTGCCAAAGCCGTGCCAAAGCCCTGCCGAGCCCCACCCAAGCCCTGCCAAACCCAGCCAGGGCCTGCCCGGCAGTGCCAGGCGGTGGGATGCCGTGCCGAGCCGTGCCAAACTGTGCTACAGTGCCCCAAACCGTGCCGTGGTGCCCCAGATTGTGCCCTGGTGCCCCAAACCGTGCCAGAGCCAGTCCCCCCACGCCTGGGGGCTGTTTGGCCTGGTGGGAGGTCCCGGGGGTTCCCCCACCCAGAGCCGTGGGGTCACCGGCCACACACCGGGGCCAAGCCCGCTGGGTGCCGCAGCCCCCTCGCCCATGCTGGGGGGCTGGGGGCCCGGGGTGCTTCCAGGCGGGTGCCCCTGTGCCACGCTGGGTGGCCTGGGTGTGCCAGCGCTAATTGCCACATGCTGGTGTGATGAGCTCAGCCGGCCTCAGGTCACCGCTGGCCCCAGCCCGTGCGGCCAGGGACACGCTCCAGCCCTGTGCGGTCACCGGGGCCGAGCTGAGGACACGCTCCAGCCCTGGGGCGGGGACACCCTGTCCCGGGGGGTTTGGGGCAGCGGGACTTTCCCCCGGGGCCAGCTGAGGTGGCAGAGCTGGGACCAGCAAACTGTGGTCACGCTCAGCCACGGGAGCCCTTCGGCACCCCACGGCCGCCGAGCCCCCACCCACCGCTGCAGTGCCCACGGGGGAAACCGAGGCACAGGGCAGGGATGGTGGTTGACCTCAGCTCTGGCACACGTGTCCGGGAGGAGCGGAGGGCAGAACCGGTTGTGCTGGCCCGGTTCAGCCGCAGCGGGGACGCCGTGGGTGTGGGGGCAGGTGCCCTGGGCGGTGGTGACACAGAGACGTGGCCGGTAGTGACCGGAGAGGGGACAGGGGTGTCCCTGGTGGTGTCACCTCGTCCATCCCCACTGGCTCCACCCCAGTTAAACGTCACCGGGGCACGGGAGGGGAAACTGAGGCAGCAGGGATGGGGCTGGCTGGGTCCCCGGGCACCGTCCCAGCCCCGCGCCGGCTCGGGGACGCAGCCAGCTCGGCCCCGCTCGAGGCCACGGAGGGGAACTGCGGTAACCACCTGCCAATCAACACAACGGCGCTCATTAGCACTTGGCACGACTCCCATCCTTGTTAATTAGTGATAACGAGGATTTATCTCCAGGCCAGATTCAATGGAGCGGGGAAGGAGCCTGGTGCCACACAGCCCGATGTGCCGGGGCCTGTGCCTGCCCCAGAGGGACGACGAGCCGCGGGCGATAAAATGCTCCATTTTATTTAAAACAGCCCGTGGAGAGGGAGGGGGCGGGGGGGGCTGAGGGGCAGCGGGGGCACGAGGGGCAGCGGGGGTGAATAAAACCAAACCAGGGTGGCCGGAGCCACGGGTGCCCCCAGCCCCGCTCTCCAGCTACCCCCGTGGGAGCCTGATCCCTGGGGCCATGTCTCGGACCCTCAGGGCACGGTGGGACCCGGTCACTGAGGAGGACACCAGCCACAGGGAGCAGCTCCCCCCGCAAACAGCCACAGCACAAACGCACCCTGAGACCCGTATGAGAATGAAGAGGCGAGACAGCGCCCGGGGGGGTCCCCAGCCCCCCCTCCCTTCGCGGCGCTGGCAGGAGAAGAGTTTTTGCGTTGAGCAGCCGCAGCCGCGGCCGGTCCCTCGCCCGGCCCTCGGGACGGTGCCGGCGCGGGCGGACGGTGCCGGCGGCGTCAGCAGGAGCTGGTCTGGAGGTTGGCCTCGTTGAGCAGCGAGGTGATGGACGAGGGCCCGTAGGCGCTGTCGAACTCCTCGTCCGAGCTGAACTGGTCGTCTTGCAGGGAGGAGTCGGCAGCCGAGCGCGCGGCTTTGCGCCTGGGAGGGAGGAGAGGGGTCAGTGCTGGCACGGGGCCGGGACAGACCCCCCATCCCCAGCGGCCCCTACCACGCCTCCTTCTCCAGCGCCTTGACGCGGTTCTGCAGCTGCTCGTTGAGCTCGTGCTGCTCCTCCAGCTCCCGCTGCGCCTTCTTGCGGGCGCCCTCCAGCCGCTCGATCTCCTCCTCCGCCTCGTCCACCTGGCGCTTCAGGGCCTTCACCCGCAGGCTCAGCTGGGGGGCGATTCCCATGGGATCAGGATGGCTGGGGCAGGGCGAGCACCCACGGGTCCCCCAGGGGGTCCCGGAGCCGCTGCAGGCCCCCACCCGCCGCCCACCTGGTCCTTCTGGTCGCTGACGTGCTGCCGCTCGTCGTCGATCTGGATGGTCAGCTCCTTCACCTTCCGCTCCAGCTTGCGGTTGGCGGACAGCAGGACGCTCTTCTCCCTGCGGCGAAGCAGCGGCGCGTGGGCGAGGGGGGCCGGCACCCGGCGAGGGCGGCCCCGCGCTGGGGGCTCCGGGGCTGGTACCTCTCCTCCGCCTGCAGCCTGTCCTGCAGCTCCTCCACCCGCGCCTCCAGCTGCGGGACGTTGCTGCCGGGTTTCTGCAGCCCCTCCGAGCTGGCCAGGCGGCTCTTCAGCTCCTTGTTCTGCGGGAGAGCAAAGCCCAGCGCCGGCCCCGTCACCCCAGCACTGGCCCCGTCACCCCAGCGCCGAGCCCGGAGCCCCAGCGCCGAGCCCGGAGCCCCAGCCTCGCCTGTGTCAGTCCCAGCGGGGAGCCAGGGCCCAGAAACCCTTTCCCAAGGAGGAGACGTAACGAGATGGGTTATATAACGGCAATTAGCCACGCTGGCACCAGCCGGGGCACGAGGCGAGACCGGGACATGCCGGGGACCAGCGGGTGCAAGACCCCTGCCAGCTCCGCGATGCTCGTCCCCCCTCTGCTCCCCAATTTCTGCTCTTAAACACCCTCCTTAGCCAAAAAATCCCCCACAAACCCCAGCTCCTCGCCCCAGCCTCGTCACAGGGTCCCCTCCCAGGGCTGCTCTAGGGCGGAGCGGGGCCGAGGGGCGCAGCTGCCCCCCAGGCCCCGGCTCAGCCTCACCTGCCGCTCCAGCGAGACCTTGTCGCACTCCAGGTCCTGCCGGCTGGAGCGCTCCTGCAGCAGCTCTGCCCGCAGCTGGTCGATCTGGGGACAAGGACGGGGCACGGGGTGGTTTTGCCGCATCCTTCGCTCGGTGGGAGGTCGGGGCCGCTGCGATTTCTTCCCGTGACGCTGGCGCAGAGCACGGCCGGACTCGGTGCACCCACCACCCGCCCAGTGCCCGCCCCACGGCACGCAGCCGGTGTCGGTGACACCAGAAACCCCAACGAGAGGATTTTGGTTCCTAACTTAGTTACCGCCGTTCTGGCGAGTGGCCCAGAGACAAGGGCTGACATTCTCCACTGGAGGGTTTAAACTGGTTGGACTGGGATTCAGGGACCCGGCTGCGCTCCCAGCTCTGCCCGGCACCATGGCGGTGCCAGGGGCAGGAACGGGTTTGACCCACCGACGCCCTACCTGGTCCCGGCTCCGGTTCACCCTCTCCGTCAGCAGCTCCACCGTGCTCCTCTCCTCGTCCAGCTCCACCTCCAGGCGCTTGGACTTCTCCTGCGAGGGGACGGGACCGGGAGGGTCAGCACGAGCCTCAGGGTCCCTGCGGGCAGGGGACGGGTGGCCAGAGGGCTCGGGGCAGCCGGGGCCAGCGAGCTGGGGTGCCCGAGGAAGGGGGTTTGCTCCGACTACGCTTCCAGCCCGGCAAACCCCAACTGGCCCGGGGGGCTCCGCCAGCCTGGGAGGCAGGAGGGGGGAGATGCTGGGACGTGAGACAAGGCAGGTTGGTGCTGTGAGGGTCCCACACACCCACCACCCCATCGGGGGAGAACAACCCACAGCCCGCGGCACACCGAGCCGGTGCAACGCCGGACAGCGCCGGGGCAACGCTGGCCACTAATAAATGCCGATATGAGGAAGAGCGGCTCCCGGCGCGCTGCGGGCCACGGGGCAGAGGATGCTCGGGCGAGCCCTGCCCCTTGCTGTCAGCACCCAGCACTGCAGGGCCGGGGCGAGCGGTGTCGGGGCGCCGCGCTCCCCACCTCCAGCGCCTTGACGTGCCGCGAGCGATCGTCCTGGCAGCGCCGCTTGGCCTCCAGCTCCTGCTCGAGGTTGCGCAGGCGCTGCAGCAGCACCTCCTTGTCCAGCAGCGCGCTCTCCCGCTCCACCTGGCTCTCCTGCAGCGCTTGCTTCAGCCGGGAGACCTGCAGTGTCCCCGCGTCAGACGTGTCCCCACATCAGACGTGTCCCCACATCAGACGTGTCCCCAAGGTCCCCACGGAGTGACGGAGTGGACGGTGTGGGGACCCCACGACCCGCCAGCCCTCGCCGTACCTCATCCTGCAGCCGCCCCATGCCGAGCTGCATCTTCTCCACCTCGGCGCCCCGATCCTTGGCTTGTTTCTGGGAGTCTGTGATCTCCTTCCGTGACTTCTCCTTGAACTCCTCCAGCTGCGCCTTCAGCACGGCCAGCGAGCTCTGCGACTCCTCCGTCATCTGCTCCAGCTGCGGCACAGCGGGGACGGCTCAGGAGCCGGGGACCAGCCTGTCCCCAGCTGATGGGACTCGAGGTGGGAGGAGGCACCCGTGGGCATGGGGCTGGGGGGACGTTCCTGCCCCGCAGGCTCAGCGTCACAGCGAGGGGTGCCAGCCCTGCCAGCGCAGCCGGGGTCACCCAGGCTCTGGGCAGGCACCGGGCTCTCGCAGGAGCCGCATGGGGAAGGGCAGGGGCCAACGCAGCCCTGGGGCACCAGGGGATGCTGATCCCTGGGGACAGCCTGGTTTTATGGGGTCTCCTGGGACGTCGGGGAAGGGTCGGTCCCAACCAGCTCCACAGGGAAACCAGATCTGTGCCCAACGTCCCGGATCCCTCCCCTAACCCAGCGAGGGGACATCCCCACCCCGTGGCACCGAGACCCGGTGTCACGGCACACGATGCCCCACGGGACGGGGGTCCTGGGGGTGCAAGCAGCCCCAGGGGCACCCGGGTGCCCCAACCTCTTTGTTCAGCTTCTCCGTGGTGCGGTCGAGCAGGCGCTTCTGCTCCTCCAGCTCGCTCTTGGTGCGCTTGAGCTGCTCCTTCTGCCGCTGCTCGTCCTGGTAGGACGCGCTCAGCTCCTGGTGCTCCTGCGCCAGCCGGGCCAGGCTCCGCTGCGACTCCTCCAGGCGCGTCTCCAGCGCCCGCCTGGCCAGCAGCAGCTCCTGCTCCCGCTCCGTGGCTTCGCCCAGCAACTCCTCCGCCTGCCTGCGCTCTGCCTGCGAGGACGGAGCTCCTCAAAGTCCTTCCCACGGCCGGGGAACAGCTCAGGACCGGCCGCAGCCCCCATACCTCCAGCTTGGTGACCTTCTCCTTGAGCCGCGCCTGGGAGCCCTCCCAGCTCTCGCCCAAGCGCTCGTACTCCTTCAGCTGCGTCTCCAGCCCGAGCACTTTCCTCCTCAGGTCGTCGTTCTGCTCCTGCAGCTCCCGCAGGGCCGACTCCGCCATCCTCCTCGCCTGCTCCGACGCCTCCCGCGCGCTCTCCAGGGACGCCTGCGCCTGCAACGCAGCCACGGCGCGGGGTGGGCCCGGGGCCAGCGCTGAGCCGGGGGGGTTTGGGCTTGGGAGGATCCCGGGCTGTGGGTTTGCCGCATCGCCCCACAGCTACGAAATTTGGGGCTCGTGGGATGGTGCGAGGGCAGCCCGCCCGTGGCTGGGTGGGGGCAAACCCCTTCCCCAGCGCTCACCTTGGCGGCCTCGTCCCGCTCCTCCCGGAGCTGCTCCAGGTCCCTGCGGCACCGCTCCAGCTCCCCGTCGCGGCTGGACGCCTCGTCCCGCATGGAGCCCCTCAGCGCCGCCAGCTCCCGCTCCCGCTCCCGCAGCAGCTCCTCCTGGCCCCGCTTCTCCGCCGCCAGCTCCCGCTGCGCCTCCCGCGCCTCCCGCAGCTCCTGGGGCGGGGGGACGGGGACCCTTGGCCATGGCCGAGGCCCCCGGCGCCGCCTGCGCCCCCTCCCTCGTCACCCACCTTCCGGAGCGCCTCCAGCTCGCCGGGGTCCCCCGCGCTGCTCCGCGCCTGCTCTGCCTCCTCCCGGGCGGCCGCGAAGCGTTCCCGCAGCTCCCGCAGCTCCTCCTCAAACTCCTCCCGCTCCAGCTTCACCTGCAGCAGCCTGGAGAGGGGCAGGATGAGGCCACCCAAGCCCATCCCCGTGTCCTTGTGTCCCAGTGTGCCTGGAGAGCGGCACCCGGCTCGGCCATCACCTTCCTCCCCCAGGGGAGGAGGAGGAGGAGGACCAGCCCCATCCCCACTCCCGACCCGGGTTTGGAGTAGAGATGCTGGATGGTCGCGGGCAGCTGGACCTTCCCGAATGCTGCCGGTGCCTCAGCCGCAGCCCCGGCACTTACTCCTGCTTGGTGCCGCGGAGCTCGTCCTTGTTCTTCTGGAACATCTCCCGCCAGTGCCCCGTCTCCTCCGCGCTCTCCTCCAGCTCCCGCTGCAGGTTCCTCACCACGGTGCCGATCTTCTGCCTCTCCGCCTCCAGCGTGGCCTGATCCTGGGGGAAGCGTCGAGCGCAGAGCGGCTCCCTCACGGGGTGCTCAGCAGTGCTGAGGTCCTGGCCCGGTTAATGCCCCCCGAACCAGCCCGGGGACCCCCGCAGGGGCCAGGGACCCCCCGCACCTCTGCAAACCGGCTCCGCTCACCCGCCGGCACCTCCGCCCTGGGGCGGCAAGAGCCGGGGCAGACGGATGCTCCGATGGGGCGAGTTTGGGGCAGGACACAAACCCCATTTCCAGCTCGGGGGGAATTCAGGGACACCAGCTCCGAGCACAGACCCTCCCCAGCCGCAGCCAGCGAGACCCCGGCCCTCCCCGCGGCCGCACCTGCGAGATGCCCTCCATGCTGCGCCGCAGCTGGTCCATGTCGCCCTGGTACTGCTGCCGGACGCGGTCCAGCTCCCGGTCGTGGCTGGCCACCTCCTCCTTGAGGGCTCCCTTCAGCGCCGTCAGCTCCCGCTCCCGCAGCCGCAGCTGCTCCTCCTGCCGCTGCCTGGAGCTCAGAGCCTCCTCCAGCTCCTCGCGGGTCTCCAGCAGCTCCTGGGCGAGGGGCAGAGCCGGGCTGGGCGGCAGCGGAGCGGCGCAGGGGGATGCTCAGGCCGCGGCGTAGCCGTCACCGTACCTTGTACAAGGCTTCGCTGTCCGGGGCCGCGCCGGAGCCCTGGCGCAGGCGGTCGAGCTCCCGGCGCGTGGCCAGGAGCTGCTCCTCGCAGCAGCCCAGCTCGGCCTCCGCCTGCTCCTTGGCCGCTCTGGCCTGGCTCAGCCTGGGGGGCGGCGCGGGGCCCTCACAGCCGGGCAGGACCCGCTCCCCCCGCCCGCAGCTGCACCCCGAGGGCCGGGGCTGCAGCACCCACCCGCCACCACTGACACCGGTGGGCGGCTTGTCCCGGCACGGCAAAGGGGACGGGGACAGAGGAGTGACAGCCACCACCCCCGCGCTCCCCCAGCCCCCGTGGCACCTCCAAACGCCCCCGATGCCCCCCCAGCACCGTCCCCACACCGACGTCCCCAGCCCCAGCCCCGGCAGCGGCTCCTACTCTTGCAAACTCCTCTGCAGCTCCTGGGTTTTCTCCTCGAGGGCCCCCCGCAGACGCCGGCTCTCGCCCTCGGCCTCCCGCAGCTCCGCGCCCAGGGCCCGAGCGGGGCCGCTGCGCCCCGGCCCCCCGCTCAGCTCCAGTTTCTGGCGCAGCTGCGGGACGGGGGACACCGGTGACGTCCCCTCCTGGGGCAGGGATCCCCCTGCCAGCTCCGGCGGGGACGGGAAGGATGCCTGCACCCCCAGCACCCTGGGACACCCACAGCACCCTGAGACACCCCCAGCACCCTGAGACACCCAGACCCCCAACCCTTCCACGTCCCCCCCAGACCCCCAACCCTTCTGCCCGGCGTCACCTTGGTCTCCTCGTCGAGCTTCTCCTGCAGCTCCTCCACCCTCCGGGCCAGCTCCCTGTGCTGGGGCTGGGAACACGCCGCCTCCTTGGTGGGTGCCTGGAAAGACCCCCTGGGCTCACTCGGTGGGTCCGGGGCACCCCAACCCCCCTGGGGCCACGGCTCGGTCCCCAGCCACCGCCTGTCAGCTGCGCAGCACCGGGGTCCTGTCCCCAGCGTGCCGGGACTCGGTGCCGGGAAGGCAGGAGCCCCAGGGGGGCCTGGGGACCCGCCACCCCCCAGGCAGGGAGCAGCAGCGGGATGGCCCCGGCTCACCCCCAGCTCCTGCATCTTCTCCAGCAGCCGGGCAGTTTTCCTCTTCAGGGCGATTTCGCTCTCGCTGCTCCTGCGGGCGTCAGAGCGGGGGGAAGCGGTTGGGGACGGGGGGATGGAGCGAGGGGCGGCCGAGCCCGAGGTGCGGGAACACCCCCAGCGCTTCGCCGCTCGCTCCCCCAAAATCCTGAGCACCAGCTGGCTACGGGGCATCCCTGCTGCCAAACCACCCCCAGCGTCCCAGCAGCAGCCACCCGGGCTTTGGGACGGGGTGCCAGGGGGGTCAGGGGGCTTTGGGGGGCTTTGGGGGCTCACCCCTCCTTCAGGATGCCGTAGATGAGCTCCTTGGGGTGCTCGCTGCTGCCGGGCTGGGCGACCTCCCGCTGGTCCCGCAGCAGGTCCGGGGTGGATTTGAGCTGCCGCGAGGGATGAAAAGCTCAGCTCCGGCAAGGACACGAGCCCCCTGCCCGCCCCGGGCCCCACCGCTCCGCAGGACGCCGGAGGTGCCCCCTGGGTTACGGAGCTGGTGACCCCCCTGATCCCAGCAGGATCCGGCCCCCCGGTACCTGCAGCTCCGCCCGGGCTTTGCTCTGCAGCCGCTCGCCCGCGGGCTCCTCCAGGCCCCGGCTCGCCCGCGGGCCCCTCGTGCCCCCGTCCCTCGTCCCTCCGGCTCCGCTCGGCCGGCTCAGGCTGCCGGGGGGCCCCTGGGGCCGAACGCCGCCGGCCGGGCGCTGGGCCCCGCCAGGCTCCCCGTCGCGGCGGGCGAGGCGGCTGTCGAGGCTCTGCGAGCGCGTCCTCTCGGCGGCGGGGACCCGGCCCCTCCGCGCCGCCCGGCCCCGCGGCGGCACCTGCCCGTTGAACTTGCTGATGAGCGAATCCACCGAGCAGAGCGGTTTGGTGTCCACGTCGCCGCCGGCCACCGCGGCCTCCGTGTCCGAGGAGGGGTCCCTGGCCATGACCCTCGAGCCGGAGCCTTCGCCGCGCTCCGCTGCCATGTTCAACGTGCTGCTGGTTCTGCCGCCGTCTGGGGCCCGGTGCTGCCGCCCGGCCCGGGCAGCGCCGGGGGCGAAGGGCTCCTCCGCGGCGGCACCGAGCAGGTCCCCATGGGACCGCGTCCTCCGCAGCTCCTCGCCGGGTGGCCGCTGGCCCGGTGGAGCTTTGGGCTCATGCCGGGAGGTCACCGGGACGCCGCCGGCCTCCTCGTCCGAGGTGCTGTAGGACGAGCCGTGCCGGGGCTGCCGCCCGGCGTAGGGGTTCTCGGGCAGGTCCGAGTCGGAGCTGGCAGAGCCGGAGGGCCGGGGGCCGGGGGGGCTCGGACGGGAGCCCTCGCTCTTGATCTGCACCCCGAAGGAGTCGCCGCCCTTCTCGCCGCTGTTGAGCACCACGAAGGGCTGCCCGGCGATGCCCTGCACCCGCACGGCCACGCCGTAGGAGCCCGGCTTGCCCCGCGCCCGGGGGGGCCGCCGGGGCTCCTGCAGGTCGTTGATGAAGCGGATCTGGACGCCGTAGTCCACGGGGCTCTGCTTCTCGCCCAACGCCGGCCGCTCCATCCCCGGGGCTCGGCGCCGCGGCCCTGGGGGGCAGAGGGAGGGGGCAGTGTCACCCCCAGCTCGGCGAGGGTCCGCAGCGCTCCCGGTGATGCCGGTGCCAGAGGACGCCCGGTGCCAGCGCTGCAGTGTCCCCAGGACAGGACGGGGACAAGGTTTGCTGAGCCGGCACCGGCATCGCCTGGCTGCTCCCGGGGGGACGCTGGGGAGGGCAGCGACAGCAAAGCCCCCTCCCCGCACCGCCAGCCAGACCCTCACCACGCCGCCGGCCTCTCGCCCTCGGCCGCGGGGCCCCGGGGACCGGAGCGGAGGCAGCGATGCCGGCCGGGCTCCGCAGCCGGGCTCCCCTCCCGCTGACGCCGCAGCCTCGCCGCAGCCCAGCCCCGCGCCCCGCAGCATCGCCCCAGCGCTGGGGCAGCCGCCCGGTGCCGCGGGGAGGGGACAGGTACGAGCAGTGACATATTGGGAGCAGCGTGATGCGACCCTCCCCCTCGGCACCCCGGGGGACACCGGGCAGCGGGACACGGGCAGGAGGGGGGGATGCGGGGGGCCGAGCTTCCCTAAGGCACCGGGGGGGCTGAGTGATGGAGAAGCCCCAAAGCAGCCCCTGAGCCCCCGGCATCGTGTTTTCACCCCCCAGGGCACCGGGAGCAGCGGCGGCTCCTCTCTCTGCTGTGAAGAAACGGGGTGCTGGGAGCGATGTGGGGTGCCAGGTGCTCAGCTCGCACCCATGTCCCTGGGAGGGTGTCCCTGGGGGACCCCGAGACACGAGGGGACCCCGAGGTGGGCAGGGGAGGCTTAAACACACCCTGCACCTGGGAAAAGGCACAAAAGCAAACCCAAACCCCAAACCCCAACACCAAACCCCAACCCCAAACCCCAAACCACGCTTTGGGCTCTCAGCTCTCAGCCCAGGTCTGGACATTGCCCCCAAAGCTGCCCCGGGCGGCACGGGGAGCAGGGGCAGGGCTGGGGGGAGCTGGGGCGGGGGGTGCCCGGCACAGCGGGCTCTGCCCCGGGCATCCAGCCTGAGCCCACGTCTGCCCCTGCGCCCACCCCGGGGAAGGGGCCGGGGCCGGAGCAGCCCCGTGGGCCGGAGACAGCAGCTGGTGCCGTGCAGACCCGCGGGCAGTGCCAGGGAGGACGGGCCGCTGCTCCCCCGGCCCTGCCAGCTCCTGCTGCCACCGTCTGCTCTCAGCCCCCGGCCAAGCTCCCGCGGCTCCTCCGTTTGGCCGGAGTCACGACGAGCCCCTCAGGTCCCCGCATCCCCCCCAGACCCCAAAACCAGGGCAGGAACCGGGCGCAGGAGCCTGGGAGCCGGTGCAGGGGACGGGAGAAGAGCCCCGTCCCGTGAGCTCGTTATCTCTGCACCGGGCTAATGAGATCAGGAGCAGACACCAGCCTCTACAAACACACCCCGAGCCCCGCACCCGCAGCGAGAGCCCCTACAGCAAATCCCGTCAGTCCCGTCCCTCCGGGCGCTGCGGCGTCCCCTCCGATCCATGGGATGGGGTCCAGGGGGAGCGGGACGGCCACTGACCCACAGCGGCCACCCGGGGAGGGCACCAGCAGCGTCCAGAGCTTTCCGGGGCTGCCAACGTCCAAAGGGCGGCCGGTGACGAGGCCTGGCCCAGGCGAGGAGAGGGCTCGGCCCCGACTGCTGCCGGGGTGGGGACCTGAGCCTGGGGTGCAGCACCCGCCTTGGGGAGACCTTTGGATGGGTGGCGAGGGGTGGCACAGCATCGTGGTGTGGCATTGTCCCCCGGCACGGCATCACGGCACGGCCAGCGGGGCAGGGGCTCACTGGGCAAAGCCCTGGCCATGCCAGCATCGCTGACACCGGCAAAGGCTGGGGCTCTGCCCCACCGCCCGCCCCTGGCACGCGCGGGAAGCAGGTGGTGGGTCACCGCGGGGTGGGATGCGGGTGGGGATGCCGCTGGCTCAGCCGCAGCCGGCACAGGACGGGGGAGGGCAGGATTTGCTCTTTCCAAGGGAGCAGCAGCAGCTCGAGCCTCGGGGGGCTCCAAGCCCTCACTCAGGGAGCCAGGAGGGAGCAGGTGAGCCCGGCCTGGCCGGCAGCCGCCCAGGAATGTGCCCCTGCTCCTGGCAGGGCTCCAGGGCGCGGATAAAGGGCCGCGGCCGGATCACGTTCCTGTGTGGGAGAGCAACGCCCGGCCCTGGCCTGGAAACGCAGCCCCGGGAGGGGATTTCGCTGGAAACCGCAGGGAAGGAGCCTGGAAGCAGGAGGGACGGCGGATCGGGGATAAAAATAGGCTGTGACTGTCCCCGGGGCGTGCACCGTGCTCCAGCACACCTTGCCCTGCCCCACGCCGCGCTGGCAGTGACGGCAGCACCGAGCAGCGGGGTCCCGCGGCCGGCCGGGGCGAGGGGAGCGGGCGGGGGGGCAGGAGGGGGCAGGGGGGGCAGGAGGGGGCTCTGGCCGGCGGTCAGGCACCTCCGGCACCACGCCGCGGCCGGGATGGCGAGCAGCCAGCTCCGCTCGCCGGGTCGGCGGCACAATCAGCCCTTTGTGCCCAGCGTTAACCCAGAAAGTTGTTTTGCAATGCGCAGGCGGTGCTGGAGCGGGGCCCCCACCCCACGCCGGGCTCCCACGCCCCGGCTCCCCGCTCCCACCCAGCACCCAGAACCCCCGTGGGAAGGCGACGGCTGCCAGGCCGGGCTGAGCCGCGCCGAGGCCAGCCAGGTAACCCGACCGCGGGCGCCAGCGGTGACGCACAGACCCGGCGGGTCCCCCCCGTCGGGGTTCAGGCTGTTCCCCCCGAGCTTTGCTCACCTGCGGGGTCCCCGCTCAGCCGTGCTTGTGCCCAGCCCTGGCTGTGCTCGGGGCCAAAGTCCGGGGCCGATCCCGGGCGCAGGCAGCACACGCCGTGCCCGTGCCCTGCCCCGGGTGACACCGGCGGGGACCGGCTCTTCCTGCTCTCCCGCAAACCCCGATACAGCCTCGGCCGAGCCGGGCGCTGGCGGCCGGGTCGGAGGAACCCGAAACCAGGGCACCTGCGTCACGTCACGCAGCGGGGACGGGCTCGTCGTGACACCGGGGCGCTGGCATCGCGCCGGGGGCCGGGAGAGGGACGTCCACGGGGATAAGGGTCACCCCCCAGGCAATGTCCCCCGGGGCTCCCCCGGGAGCCGATAAGGACCGAATCCCTTCACCGCAGCCCCGCCACAGCAGAGCCCGCGGGTTAATCATCAACCCAGGGACTGGAAAATCCCGTTCCCGGCCGCTCCCAGGGCCGGGTTTCGGAAACCAAAACCCTGTCGCCGCTGCGGGACCCCGCACCCAACGCCGCAGGGTCAGAGCCATCACCAAACCCCACTCCCCACCATCACGCCGAGGGCAGGACCCCGCCGCGGCACCCCGAGACCACCGGCGCAGCACAAGCCACACCATAACCTGTTCACCGCGGTGCCGGTTCACCGGCTTCCACGCAAGTGGTGCCCTCAAAACCAGAATTATTTTGACTCACACGCTCGTGGGGATAAATATTTCCCGCGGGGACGGTGGCAGGGAGCGAGGCAGAGCCCCGGGGGAGCAACGTGGATCCGCACGAGCCGACAGGTCTCCAGCGCTGAAGGGCTCGGATGCTCCGGTGTCACCCCAAACTGGGGACCCCCATCTCCCCGCGTGTCCCCCTGCCATCGTCCCCAGGGACCCCAGACCCCCCGTCCCCGGGGCAGCGTGAGAAACGCAGCGGGCGAGGGGCCCTGTTGGCAAACGTCACCTTGTCACCTTGTCCCACGGCCCCGGGGGAAACGAGGGGCTGATTAACTCCAAACTAATGGGGGGAGGTGCTGGCCGCCGTCACCCCTACAGAGGGCCCTATAGAGGGATGCCAAAGGGTCCCTGTGTGGCACCGCTCCTCAAAGGACAAGAGCACCCACAGTTGCACCTTCCATAGGGACACGCAGATCCCTTACGGAAGGGACAGTCCCCACAGGGCGCAGGTAAAGGCAGTTCCATAGGGGCTATAGGGGACAGCAGACCCCCGATGAAGGAGAGCCGGTAGAACAGGGACAAGCCGGGTCCCTCACCGGGGGAGCAGCCTGGGGGGTCCCTATAGGATCTGCTTTAGGGCAGGTCACACCCTGGGAAGAAGAACCCCTATGAGAACTGCTACAGGGTGGAGCACACGGCAAGGACCAGGGCCCCCATAGAGCCAGCCCCTATGGGATCTCCTATAGGGCAAGGTTCCCCCACAAAGGAAAGCCCCTACAGGCCCAGCCCCTATAGGTTCCGCCATAGGGCAGGGCACGCTCCAGGAAGGACAACACCTACAGACCCAGCCCCTATGGGCTCTGCCACAGGGCAGGGCACGCACCACAGATAACAGCCCCTTTAGCGCCAGCCCCTATAGGCTCTGCTATAGGGCAGGACACACCCCAGGAAAGACAACACCTACAGACCCAGCCCCTATAGGCTCTGCCATAGGGCAGGACACCCTCCCGGGACAGCAGCCCCTATAGCCTCTATGACCCCCATAGGTGCTGCCCCCCCGTCCCTATAGCCCCCATAGGCGCTGCCCCCCCCGGCCCCTATGGCCCCTATGGCCCCCATGGCCCCTATGGCCCCCATAGGCGCTGCCCCCCCCGCCCCTATGGCCCCCATAGGCGCTGCCCCCCCCGGCCCCTATAGCCCCTATGGCCCCCATAGGCGCTGCCCCCCCCGCACTCACCGCTCGCCGCCGCCGCTCCCGCCGCTGCCCACCGCAACCTGTTACCTTCGCCCAGGCCCCGCCCCCGGGCCCCGCCCATTGGACCGCGCCGCGCTCGGCCCCGCCCCTGGGCGGAGACAGACCCGTCCTGCCACGCCCCCAACCACGCCCCCTCGGCCTCCGGGGGCGATCACGTGACGCGCCTGGCACCGCCCGCAGAGCGCCGCCATCTTGGGGAGGGCGCTGCCCCCGCGGCGGCACCGTCGTGCTCCTCCGCCGCCTCGCCCGGCCCCGCCGCCCCCCCGGGGCCCTCCAGGCCCTCCCGTCCCCCCTCTGCGGCCCCCGATCCTTCAGCGACAGCGGAACGACCGCCAGGCGGCGGCGCGGAGCGGGCGAGGCGAGAGTTCCGCCACACCCATGATGGCGCCCGGCCGCGCCGCCTCGCCTCGGCCTACGGCGGCCGGGAGCGGCCGCTCCTCCGCGGCGCCTGCGCAGCGCGGCCCGCACCGTGACTAAGATGGAGGCCGGGGCAGCACGGGTGCCGCCGCCGTTCTGGGCCGAGGGCCCGGCCCCGGGGCAGACGTACATTCCCCGCGGGCCCGGCCCCGCCGCCGGCGTTCTACCCTTCGCCCGCACCCTGTGAGCGCGGGAGGGGCCGAGGGGAGCGGGGCTGGAGGGGAGCGGGGTCGGGACGTGGGGTGGGGTCTGGGGAGCGGGGAGATGGAGGGGAGCGGAGAGGCTGGGGGTGCCATGGAGGGGCCCTGGGGGCTGGGGTGGGGACAGTGGGGAGCTGGGAGGAGCTGGGATGGGGAGCAGCGGGGTCTGGGGGAGCTGGGATGGGAGAAATGGGGCTGGGGAGGGCGGGGGCCGGGGGGTGCGGGGCCTCCCTGGCGCCGGGGCAGCGCTGACGTTTGGGTCCTCAGGAGCCCCATGGTGACGGGCACCTCGGTGCTGGGGGTGAAGTTCGACGGGGGGGTGATCATCGCCGCAGACATGCTGGGCTCCTACGGCTCCCTCGCCCGCTTCCGCGGCATCTCCAGGCTCCTGAAGGTGAACGACACCACCATGCTGGGGGCGTCCGGCGACTACGCCGACTTCCAGTACCTCTCGCAGATCATCGACCAGATGGTGTAAGTTCTGTCCCGCCGCGGCTGCGGCCCTCGCGGCTCTGCTCTGTGCTGGGGTTCCTGCTGCGCTGCTCTCTTTTCCCAGCCTTCAAAGGGTTGAAATGTAACTAAATGCTTTCACTGAGCGGGGACAGACCGAGCTGAAATCCCCCGTGTCCTTTGACAGTCCCTTCGGTACAAATGTCTTTTCCAAATTCTCTGCCGAGCGCTGGGGAGAAACGGTTTCCGTTATTTGTGGCTGATTCACCTCTTGTAAGGTCTTGTTTGAGAACAGCCCCCGGGCAGTTTGCGGGAGGGTGCTCTGTCCCGCCGTGGTGCAGCTGGGCTCTCACTGCCACTCTCTCATCCGGGTGGTTTCCAGTTTTTCTCCGTTGGGTGAAATTTCTGTCTGAATTAGAATCGACGAGGAGCTGTTGGGAGACGGCCACAGTTACAGCCCGAAAGCCATCCACTCCTGGCTGACAAGAGTCATGTACAACCGGAGGTCCAAGATAAATCCTCTCTGGAACACCGTTGTCATCGGAGGCTACTACAATGGCGAGAGGTGAGCGAGGACGAGGGACGTGGAGCCTGTGATGGCCCTTCCCCGGGGCTGCTTCTCACGGCATTCAGAGCGGGCTCTGGCTGGGTGTAGCCGCTCTAAAGCCGAGTCCCGCCCTGCCCGTGCAGCCGCCGCGCTCACGGGTCTGTCCCTTCAGCTTCCTAGGGTACGTGGACATGCTCGGCGTGGCCTACGAAGCCCCGACGCTTGCCACGGGTTACGGAGCGTACCTGGCTCAGGTAGGGCACGCTCTCGCCCGGCTGCTAAAGCCACCTCGGCGCTGGGTGACCGAGCTGTGGAGCCATGGGATTTTATTTGTTGTCCCCAGCCGCTGATGAGAGAAGTCTTGGAGAAGAAATCCAGCCTGACGAAGGAGGAGGCCCGTGACTTGATTGAGCGTTGCATGACCATTTTGTATTACAGAGACGCTCGATCATTCAACAGGGTAAGTGCGTGCCCGCCCTGTGCCGCGGGTCCAGGCTCCACGCGGGGCCGTCTGCTGCCTCTGACCTCGGGAAACCCCATGGTAACGCCTGAGCTGGGGGATACGGGGAGATCCTGTTAGCAAAGCCACCAGCCCTCCAGAGCCAGCGTCCCCTCGCGTCCTGCAGCCTCAGGAGGGCTGTCGGAGCCCGGGTGATGCTCATCTCTGGTGGTCTCTTGGATCTGGTGACACTTCTGCCGTCACCGCGGCTGTAGCATCCCGAGGCTGCAGCCTTTTCGCTTTGGGAGGGTTTCTGTTCGCTTCTCCTCTCTCCACTTGCCCACTAAGGAGAAAGTAAAAACATGACTGAATGCAGAGCCCCGTTAAAGCAGCCTTGTGTGAAGGGCAGCTGCTCCTGCTGGCGTACGGGTGGAGCCCTCACAGGCCCCGTGGTAAACGCAGGTGGAAAGTCGGGCTTTATCGAGGAGGGTCAATGTTTTCTCTCCTCAGTACGAAATCGCTATTGCAACGGAGAAAGGCGTGGAGGTGGAGGGGCCCCTGACGCTGGAAGCCAACTGGGACATAGCGCACCTCGTCAGGTAACGCCGCGGGCCGAGCTGCGGCCAAGCCCGAGGCACGAACCGCCGCGGCTGGCGAGGGCTGGGCGATGTCCCTGCCACGCGCTGCCGGCGGAGCCGCCGCGATCCCCCGCTGCTCCGAGGTATCCTGACCTCGCCACCTCTCTCCTTGCAGTGGCTTCGAGTGATCTCCCAGAGCTGCTCCGGGCGGCCGTGCCCGTGTTATCACCCTCGCTGTGTCCCGTCGCTGCGTTACTCCTGTTGAGGCTCTGATGCGACTTGTTTTGGAAACAAAATAAACCTGCTAAGACAAGGCTGTGTGTTTGTGCTGGGGCTGGGGGCCAGGGTGGGGGATGCTCCACAAACTTCTTTTCTCTTATCACCAAGATGAGAATAATTAAGATCTCCCTATTTAAATTCCTATCGCTCTGCCTCCTGCCAGCAGATACACGGGGCTACAAGGGCTCCAAAAATCAGCGGCCATCACCCTACAGCTCCCTGCACCCCCCCCGGGTGCAGGACAGTGACAGAACGGCCTCACACACTCTTCAGACAGGGCTGAACTGGGCCTGGTACGAAACAAATCTGTAAATAATCCTAAGAGTGGTATTTACTACTACTGATAGAAACAACAGTAAAAATACTTATTCAGGAGAGAATTTTATTAATGATTTTTCAGACTTTTATTTAAAAAAAGAAAAATCTCACTGGGGAGAGCAGAGTTAGAGGGCAGGCAGGGGCTGCGGAGATGCGAAGGGGACAGAGCTCTGCCCCGAGTGTTAATGACATGTAAACACACTGAATTCCACCCCCACCTCCAGGTTTCCTCAGGGTTTCCTCAGGACATGCTCCGGGTACAGCGAGGGAGCCCAGCACCAGGCTCACTCTCGCACGGTGCGAGGGATTCATGATGCAATTTATATCAAGCATTACGCTATCACAAGAGTTAAATAGTTCTCCATAATAAAAACACATGTTTATAAATCCATTTCCCTGGTTTTATTAAATGTTCCACTTATGTACATTTTAAAGATGAACCATTTACAGGTCTGCACATGCTGCCTCCTGCTTTCCTCAGGTAATAGGGAAGGTTCACAAAACCTCTATGGAAACAGAAAGGTGCAGGTGCTTCTGAATTCTGTATGTCAAAACGCTCTCCGTTTATACCGCAATACATACAATTAAAAAACCCTCAAACATGCAAATTGTAGAAAAATTTAAGCTGGCAGTGAAAAATAAAAACAAACGTTCTTCTTTTTGTGCACGTCACAGTTTGTCTCATTAAATCAGGTTTCTAACTCTAAGGAACGTAGTGTCTGATGCCACTGGTTAAAGCAGGTTTATCGACTACGAGGAGTTCAAGGTCAAGGTTTAATGGTCCGTACAGTCCCCCCGCCCACCCAGACCTGCCTTTCCTCCCCCCAGGGACCCTCTGTCAGTAACTCTTTGGAGCAAGGCAGGGCCGGGGGGTGCCCGGCGCAGGGAGCCCGGGGGCAGGCGAGCGGTTTGGGCCAGCGCCGCCCCGGGCTCCCACCCGCAGATCCCAGCTCAGCCCCGGTTCAGGGTCGTGGCTCCCAAGAAGCGTTGCTGGCATTGAACAGGCAAAATGCTTCCACTTGTGTTTTTACCCCGCGTCCAAATTCACAAGCAAAATAATTACTCTTCTTAAAAAAAAAAAACAAACCAAAACAAAAAAACCAACCCCAAATCTTAATGGCCAGTTATCGAAGGTTCACACGTTAAAGCAGTAACTCATATCTAAATTTTCCACAGAAACCTAAATCTCTGGGTCAAGTGTTAAAAAAAAAAAAAGAAAAAAATAATCTGTGTTAAGACAACCAAAAAGATTTATATACTGGTTCATTAGCTACATATTTTTTTCCTTTCTTTAGAAATGGTCACATTGACAATGTATAATTCAAAACATTTCTGCACAATAAAAACAGAAAACTATGATACAGTGAGGTAAAGAAAACGCAAAAATATTCACCCACAATATATCTTCAGAAAATACCAACACAGTGATTTTTCTTTTAAAAAAGCACAAAAACTTATAAATGAACAGCATAAATGGCTATTTATCTGAGTGATCGCCTACGAATTTCCTAAACCCACAAATCCACAGGGAAGTGTAATGGTCTCATCCAACATTTATTTAAAAAATAACCCTTTCTGCATCACGGCTCGCAGAGCAGCGCTCAGATTTCCATCAGATCCAAATCAGCGTCTTCGAAGCCGTAGAAGGATTCAGTCTCGCTTTCCCCTTCGAAGAGCTGGTGGAGGATTTCTGGGTCTGCAGCCTCCTCGGCCTGGGTCCGCTCCTGGACCTCGGCCGCCGCCTCCTGCTGCTCCTCGCTGAGCTTCAGCTGCTCCTCCAGCGAGGCGATCAGCTCCTCCTGCATGTCGGCGTTGCGCGTGGGCGAGTTGGCCGTGCCGTCCGGGCCGGGCAGCACGCTGGCCACCAGGAAGGACTGCTGCACGAGTTCAGGAGAGTCACTGATGACCTCCAGCACCTCCGCCAGCCAGCACAAAACCAGCTGGAGGAGAATGTCCGAGTCACACGTGGAGTCCGCCATCTCCTTGGCTTGCTCTTTCCACTTTTTATGCAAGAAATTTTTCACAGTCCTTTTTATACAAACATCCAGAGGTTGGATTTTGGAGCTGCAGCCAGCAGGAACGACGGCCGGCAGAGTGCTGGAGGCGCTCAGCAAGGACAGTACTTCTTCGGAGAGGTGCGTTCGGTGGCAGTCCAGCACAAGCATGCCCTTGCTGTTCTGGCACTCCGTGTGCTTCTGCCACACTCTGGACGACCACAGCTCCATGATCTCGTCGTCGCTGTATCCGTTCTCCTTCGCCTCCAACACGATCGACTCCGGCACGTTGGCGGGCTGCTGCACGCGGCCCCGGTAGAAGACCAGCGTCGGGAGGACGCTCCCGTCGGCGAGGATGGCGAGGACGACGTCGCACCAGGGCTCCCCGGTCCCCACCGTCTGCAGAGCGTTCTCCTTGCGGTCGTCGCTACTCAGCACCTCCACGTCGAGGAAGAGGGAGATCTCGTCGATGGCCGCGATCATGGAGAGAGGCAGGTCCTGAGTGTGGATCTGCCGCTGCACAAACTCGATGAAGCAGCTGGCGTTGTCCTCCACGTCTTTGGGCAGAGGGTGGGCCACCGCCCTCCGCGCGTGCGTGCTGAGGTGGTGCCGCAGCATGAACCTCACCGCCCACTCGTAGGAGATCTTGAAGCCGCCTTCGAGGGACCGGCCAATCTTGGTGGCTTTCTGGAAGAGGGTCTCCTCGTTCACGGGCAGCTGCTGCTCTCGCTGCGTGAGGACCCACTCCGCGAGTTTCTCCTCGGCCTCTAAGCTGAGGTACTTGCCCTCTGACAGGGATGCCAAGTTCTCTTCCTGGAACGCCTGAAACCTCCGCAGCCAGCGCCTGATCCGCCGCTGCGGGTTCCGGAAGTGCTCTGCGGCCTGCTCCGTGTTGCAGCACAAAGCGAAGAGCACAACTCGCAGCTTCTTTACCGACAGCTGCTCCTTTTTGCTCGCAGGCTCAGGCTCCTTCGTCGGCTGCTCGTCTTCTTGGGCATCGATGTTTAAGCACTCCTCCTCCTGGCAGACCAGAGGCCTGTCGTAGGCTGCTGGTGCCAGTTCAGGCTCCAGGTCACCTTTCGCAGACGACAGGGACTTTGTTTTCACAGTAGCAGCTTTACCAGGGGAATAGGTAGGACACGGATTCTTCATGCTTTTGTCCTGGGGCTGAATGTGCCTTGAAGGGAGAGAACACAGGACCCTCTTAAACCCAGAAAATAAAGCTGCTGAGGGAAAACACAGGAGAAAACAAAACCCAACCCCACAAACTGAAACAGAGGATGGCAGACAGGAGTTCACAAGCAGTTTACCTGGAATGTGACATCCAAGTAGGCCCTGTTAAGCGAAACAAAACAAAAACGTTTGTAGCTTAGCAAACAAACACTAAGTGCAAACAACCAAGTCCTCTTGCAGAGGGGAGGAGCAGTTCCTCCGTTGTCTGTTACTCCGAAGCATCCCAAGGTGTTCTAAGAACAGCCAATATCCACCCACCCAAACCCCGGCCTCCTCCCACACCCAAGCACCGCCACATCCCAGCCAGCAAGCGCTGCTCAGCGGGGCAGAGCCACTCCTCAGCCATCGCTGGAGACAAACAGCACAACTCCAGGTCGTCTGGCCCAGCTCTGGTCAGACCCCCGCAGGCAAAGCCCCTCAGCCTGGCAGAGCCACGTTCAGGCTCTATTCAAACCCCGGCCCCGCAGCTGCCCGAGGCCTCCCGGTGTCACCGCGGTACAATGATGTCTCGGAGGAACAGAGGAACTCGCTGAAGCCCTCGGCATTGTCCCTCCCTGGGGAGATCTCTGTGTTATCAGTGACACAGCTGAGCTCCAGGCAGAGCAGCCTCCCTAAAGCTTCACTCTCCCATCTCCATAACAATGGAGGCCCACGCAGGCAGTTACAGCAGGTTCCCAAGATGATATTTTATCAGAACTCAGGACTCGGTAAACAAAGACGTATTTGACCTGGAGTCTGTGAACTGATCTATTATGTCCTGCCTTATTTTTCTGAAACTTTTCTGCTCCTTTTCAAACTCTTACCTCGGAAAATAATGTTACTAAACTCATGTGATGGATTGAAGACCAGATGTTTGGCCATTGCATCACCCTCAGATGTTACAAAGAGACAAGAGGAACAGGACAGCTTTACACCACTGGAAGGGGAAAAAAAAAGGGAAAAAACCAAAAGAGAATTAACTTAGTGTCAGTATCAGATATGAAAATATGCACATCCCCTCACTAATAATCAGAAAATAAAGGTCACCCTCCAGTGCACCCAGGCAGTGTCCCCACCCCAAAACATTAATGGGAGACTCAGTAACATATTGCCCTTAATTCAACATATTTTCCTGCCTGGCAAAAAAAAAAAAAAAGCAGAGCTTCTTCAGAAGCAGATCATGAAAGGAAAGAACTGGAAAAATCAGAGAGTGGATGCACATTAGGTTCCCAGGTGATTAAAAGAAGACGACAAGTTTTCCATTACCAGGCAGTATAGTTTTTAAACAAAGCCAAGTATTTTGGACTCTTCCGAGGAACGTGGTTGCTGTAAGACAAAAGAGTTTATTAGATGTCAGAATCATTCTGGGTATTTAAAGAGCTATAAAGCCATGCAAAATACAGCACATTTACACAGACAGACCCAGTCCTGGGTTTAATAATATTTTGTCTGCCAGTATTGTATTAAAGGGAATGAAAACTTGGAGTCTAAATAAAACCAACTGTACAATAACATTGAAAAACGCCCAGATTTTGGAGTAACTGTTCTGCCATCCTTCTCTGTGCTCTATCCACAGTCCTGTACAGACCACAGGCTTGCAGAAGCGTGGCATGATTTCTTTTTTTCCCCTTTTTAAAATTTTTAAATCCTTAAATCTGAGAATTTTGCAAGTAAATCCCAGGAGCACTGAAAAATAACAGTTTTCTACAGCAGCATGCCGTGCACACGTCATTAGCTACTACACTGATAGCCTGGAATGAATCTGTCAGCTTTAGTGCTCAGTTTTCTCATCTGAGAGCCATCACCCACGTGTGTGCTGACACAGAACGTGTCCAGTGTCTCACAAGCCGCTGCAGTGAACTGGAATGTCCTGACAGCCCCTTCTTACAGCACAGACAGACAGACACTGAGGTGCTCCTGCACTCAGGCAGGAGGAACTGAATCCCACGTACTTGATCATGTGGTTGGCGTAAGCTCTGGAGCAGCAAGTGCTGTAGCGACACAGCGAACAGTGCACGTAGGTGGGGAAGTGGTTTGGGAAGTCGGGGATTTCGAAGCTGCACTCCAGGCAAGTCTGCCTCCCCAGGACACTCCTGAAGAGAAGAGGGGGATTTTCATTAGCATCTGAACAGGAACCTTTGGAGTTATAACAATCATCAGGACAGAGAAGAATTTAATGACATGTAAACTTCCAGAAGTCTGCAGTCAAACTAGCTTCCTAGGGCCCCTGGGTGCCAGGCTAAACATTTCCCACTTGAGTATACAATTTAAGAGTGGATAATAAATAAAAAATAAATAAATTAAAAAAAACATTGAAGAGAAGGCAGCAGGACACAGGATGGGCAGAAAGCCTTTATGCTGATGGAATTCCATGGTTTCTACAACAGCACCTAGCTAATCCTGTATTTCAGTTTCACCTTAAGGGCTTTCATAACATGCCTTAATCCTGGGTTTGTGGGAAGCTAGACTCTCCTGGCATAAAGTTTCCTTGGCAACTGGTAAGACAGAGCTGCCGAGGATCGCGTTACCCATCACTGTGGCATTAAAAAGCTAACTACATTTCCTTTAAAAATCCTTTTAAATTTGAAATTCAGCAAAAGGTTCTGACATTTTTTTGACCGCTCTCTTCTGGACGTTCCTCTGGACAGGCGGGTACAGGAAGATGGGCTGGGGATCGGTAGAAGATGACAGCGGAGTGGTCTCCTGTCCAGTGCCCTGCGGCATGTCATTGGAAGGTACTGGCACTGTCCGTGGCTGTCCTCTAGATGCCCTGATTGTAACCTGCAGAAAACAGATACACCCACACCTCCTAAAACACGAGGGCAGAAGCGACCTATCCCAATTCAGACGCCTCTGCTGGGAGCAGCCTCTCAGACTCCTAGCAGAGAACAGAGGTGCTCCTAGGACACGATTCATCCCACCCAGGGCAGCAGCAGCCTAAAAGAGGACACACGACTTGAGCCCCAGCAGTGCCTGTTTGTCCCTAACGGCTACAGAGGGCGTCCAGCCAGCTCAGACACCTCCACCTGTAGACACCTTCCTTAGGGGAGTTCAACCTCTGGCGTGCCGCTTTCGCCTCCTCTCACTCTCACTTAGTGTGTCTGTGAAGTATCTGATTAACTAAACCCAACAGGGCAGAACACAAAGTGTTTTCCTGTCCCCGTGAGTGTGGTTTAAGTGATGCAGATGAAGCAAACATCAGTTTTGCAGCACCTAATAAATACACACCAACACAGACGCTACGGGTGTTTCCTGAGGGAAGAGAGGACAGAGGCCTGCTCTTAACTGGGATTTCTTACCTTGGTTCCAGGTTTCAATCCTTCCAATTGTTTGGGCTTTCGGAAAGTTTTGTGGTGCTGCAGCTTGTGTTCAATTTTATCCTTGGCAAACAGGAACTGGAGTCTACACTTGTTGCAATGATAAACATTCTTCTTCTAAAGCAAAGGCAAATTAAATATATTTCATTTTACAGAAAGAGAAGCCACAACACAGCAGGGGTTTTGTTTAAAAAAAGAAAAAGCAAAAGGAAACCAACATATACAGAAACAGAGACTGAGCTCCAAAAGTTACACTCGTGTGCAATTATTTATTTATTACCTAGAGATAAAAAAATTTAAAACCCAAATGGACGTAGAGCCCCCACTGTTGGTTAATCATCACACGAAGCAAACACAGCCTAGCAAAACATGCTTTTTTCTGCTAAGTAACAACAATCTGTGCTGCTCCCAAAGGAGCAATGCCTCTTCTTCTCAGCACAATCCCTATGAGAGCTCTGCCATGACAGCACGCAAATTGCATTTGTCACGGAGTGAACGCAGCACCTCCTAAAGCCCTCCCTCAACCAAGTTTTCTGTTTTTATTCCAAGCAAACGCTCAGCTCATCACACGCTCGCTCCCCACTGCATCTCTGCGGAGAGGGAACCCCCTCAAACGCGACGGGACTACAGCCCTGACACAGCACCTGATGCCTCATGAAGTGCTGATGGAAAGCGTTGCCGTTCTTGAAGACCTTGAGGCAGTAAGGGCAGAGCAGGTGCCGCGTGTCCTCGTGGATCAGGCGGAAGTGGCTGTCCACCTCCGCGTAGAGCGACGAGCGGTACTGACAGACCTGCAGGAGGGGACAGAAACAATGAACAGTGAAATAACGCAGGAATCTGTCTCACATCCACCACTGCAACGTGGAGATCTTAAGAGGAATGCCCAGATCCCCAAAGATACTTATCAGCGGAGTTTAGGAACCAGGTCCTAGGGAACCTGCGAGCTTATTCCAGCTGTGAGACACTAAATCAAGCAGGGCATATTCAGAGTGGTTTAGAGAAATAGAATTGAACTACTTGTATAAAAATAAAGTAGTGACAATTCAAGCTCCAGATCCAAGGGGAAAAAAAAAAAAAAGGAAAAAAAGGAGAGAGAGTCAATGCAAAGTAGCTGGAATATATTAAAGAGCAGTTTCTTCAGGGTCTATCTAAAATGCAGAATTTGGAACAAAATCTGTTTTAACATATTTTAGAAGTTTCTTCTCTGTTTTTTCTTTTTGGAGGGACAGTGTTAGGACCTCTGGGTGGAGATGATGTGTTCAGAACGGATGCAAGCACAAATCTCATGGCAACAGAGTGTCAAGAAAAGGTATCACACAAGCAACATAATCTCATCTGCTCCAGAGTGACAACTTCTCTTTATGGCGCAGCAATTTGCCTGCAGGCCCTGGGAGGAAGAGAAAAATTAGGCTCTGAATGCCACTGGGACTGAACAAGCGTCCATCAAGCTGATCCAGCTTCAGAGTGCTGGGAACAGGCAGCAAACACTCAGCTACTCGTGCTGCCCTAACAGCCACTGGACTTCTCCAAGTCCACACCTGGGAAAAAACGCAACGGGCTCCACAGCACTGTCCATGGCCCAAGTGTGTTTTGGGCCCCTGTGAGCCACACCCTTTGCTGAAAAGGGCCAGATTTCCTCTTATTCTCCAGTCTGCATTTATGGACTCCAGCCCCTACACCACTTTTAATACCTGACAAACATAGGGCATCTCCCCAGGCTTGTGAGTGTCCTTCATGTGCTGTAGGAACATCGGCTCGCTCTCGAATGCCCACTCGCAAATCTTGCACTTCGCTGCAAAAGAAAGAAGCAGGTAACAGCCAAGCGACAAAAAACCCTGTTAAAACATGCACTACCTGTTAAAACATGTACTACCTGTTAAAACATACACTACCAGTTACAAGTGTCTTTGGTAACAACTTAAACCAAACCAACCCAACCCTCCCTCCCCAAAACACTAGCTCTCAACTCTTTGAATTGGGTGACAGCAAAATACACTCTGAGGGGTTTCAAAGAGGCAGGAAGAATTCTCTTAAACAGAATGGTGGGTGCAACAAGTAGGAAGATGCCCCTAATGAGGAAACTGCAAGTGATTTTAAATCAGATGACAACCTACTGGTAAAAATTAAATTCTACCATGGTAAGATTATTGAACTCCATCTTTAAAATACTCTTGACAATAAGTTTACAGGAATGTGACTTCGATGGATTTTCTGCTGGCCTACAGAACAAATGCACCAAGGGGCAAGGCAGAACAGACACTTCTTTCTCAACAGATTTGCAGATAATACAAGACAGAAACCCTCTTAAACCAAAACAAACAGCAGCAAAATCAACTCACTTGTTGACTCATAGGGACTGTGGACATTCTCTAAGTGACACTGTAGCTGGAACGGAGTGGAGAACTGTCGGTAACAATGCTGGCAGATGGTGTGGACATCCACCTCTCCATTCTGCTGGTCCAGTTCAACGTGGTGCTTCATGTGATTCATAAATCTTGTGGAGGTGGAGAGAAAGTGTGTGAACAGAAATCCAAACACTTTGCACCTGTAACCCTGAAAGCATTACGAACGCTACACCAGAAGGTTTTTAAACAGCATTAAGATGTTTCCTTCTTGCTCTTCCCACCAAAAGCAAGCCACGTCTCCTTCTACCCAGCAGCCCCCCGCTCCCTAACTCCAGGGGAAGGGAGAGCACAGATTTTGCAGTACAGGGGCTGTACTACTTGCTTTTGAGCACTTCTGACCCCAATCAGGCGTTCCACTGAAGATGACAAAACACTTCACCTTATCACAACAGAACAACATAGTGGCTTGCTCAGAAGAATACACTATTTCATAAAAATATTTTCTCCCTCTGTTGAAAAAGCATTGAATAAAGATGAGAGGAGCAGTTCTTCAAGAGGAATTATTTCCTCTTACCTAGTAATACTAGCGATGAGCAAATGAGGCTTCTCTGCTGCAGAATATAAACACAATTATTCTAACCACGCAATCTTCTTACAACTTCCCTGACTGAACTGTGTGACCATGGGCAAATCTTTCCTTTTTCTGCTTCAGTTCTAGTCTTAAGCTACCATATGGGAAAGCAGCAGGGCCTGAGAGGCTGATGCTTACAGCTCCTCTTTACTTCCACGGATTAGAGGTATTCAGAACACTGTGGGCTCTCTTTGTGGTGTTCCTCTTACCGTATGTTGTTCTTTAGCCTCTTGCTGCAGTGTGAACACCTGAAGGAAGTCGGAACCTTGGGGAAGTTCAGTAGCTGGTTCGCTTTGCCGCCATCTCTGCCATAGTAGAAATCATCTACTAACATGATGAGCTTACTTTGGGATGAGTCAACTACGTTTTCACTTGGCTCCGGAGCTTTAGCAGGTGGGGACAGCGCAGGGACAGGAGTAGAAGGGGGTGGCGAAGCAACAGCTGTAGTTTTTTCTGGAGACGGAGGCTTTGCAGATTGAATATTTGGTTCAGATTCTAGAGATTTTCTTTTCTTGAGGAATTCAACCATTTCAGGGCAGCAGTACTAAAAAAAAAAAAACAAACCAAAAACAAAACACCAAAAAACCCCACACATTAAATTGTATCTAGGAAGAATTATATACACTATTAAACAGACAAAGACTAACCAGCACTAAGAAAAGACAGAAGAACTCTAGGAAACGCTTGAGGGAAGAGTAATGCAGAGTCAATATCCAATTTTCTGTTTTGATTGTTTACTGCTAAGTAAAATTAGAAAATAAGTGCATCTCCTGGCACCAACAGGTCATAAAACTGAGGTCCTGCCTGCCTGCAGTGAGGGATGCTGTGGAAAGTCTTCCAAAGGCCTCTCCTTTGCCTCTTACTTTCTCCTAGTCATATTCTTCCTTTTTACAGAAGTCCCTGATCTAAGGAGAACTATTCTTTGCACTCCACGAGCCCTTATCCATTAACTGCTCATCTTAGGATGGTTACTTACACACATATGTCCTCTTAAAGCTTCAGTGACTCGAAACTGAGCATCACATCTGGGACAGACCTTCCTGCCACCATCTTGCAAATCAAATGTGGGAATAGGAGATGAGCTGACTGTAACAGGAAAAACAGGAAAAAAAATAGAATCGTTACACTTCATCTTCAATCTAGGCAATCTTCTTGGCATACTGAAATACTTCAGTTCCAAGAGCTGCACTTCTAACTAACTGAAAGAGGCAAACACCTTAAGAAGGTGCTTTCTTTGGAAGAAGCAGAAGATAGCTGCTACAGACCACACCTTTTAATGACGATGATGACGACGACGACTCTGAAACACTCGACCTCTGGGAACCATGCACAGGGCTGCTGTTGGAAACCACCAGCGGGCCAGGGCTCTGTCCTAACGAAGGAACCGTGTTCAGGGTGTTCACCAGCTTCGCAACCTCATTGCTGTTCTCACCAGTCACTCCAGGCCTCTTCACAGTCACAAAGCTTGCAATGCTCACTGCCAAGGGAAGGGATTACAGAGCACTGATAAGGAATCAGTAAGATCTGGTCCACTGTGTGAATCCCGCGCCCATCTAATACACCTTTGTCTCTTGCTCCTCCACCTTGAGTCTCCATCAAAGGTGACTAAGCCACCAATTATCCTGTCCAGTAATGCAAAGGCTGGCAAGTTGGCAAGGCAGATTTCCCCAACCTTCCAGATCACACACTAAGATATGAGCCCTTCCCGCAATGAACTAAACAGGATACTGATGGTCACAAAAGTTATTTGTATTTCTTTTCTAAATGCAGCTGTACATGATTACTGCTTCAAGCTAAAAATAACCTGACTACTTGCTGTGTGAAGAACTATTTTTTTCGTTTTCAAATTGTTTGTCACTGTTCTTAAGCAATCATTTCACTCACGAATTCAGGCAACATTCAAAAAAAAAGAGCAACAGTTTCTGCTTGTATTCATCATCTATTGAACTTCACCCTTCAAAAAATACAAGTGATTAACAAATAGTACTTTTCACTTTTGGGGACTTCTAATTGATGGTCTCAGAACATTCTACAAAACAAAATTTAGCTAGTTCTCAAACCAAACTGGACACGATTGCAGGATTATCCTCATTTTCCAGGTTGGTAAGAGAGATGAAGCGTGAGTCAGTGACAGAGGCAAAAATAGAACCCAGGAGTTCTGACTCAACCTCTGTCTTTTAGCTGCTACACCGTATGCTTGAAGACCAAATTACAGACAGTGTTATACACTCGAGTCCCCTCGCTTTTCCATGGCAAGTCTTACCTAATTTGGGGTTAGTAGCTTGACTGGACTGCCCTGGCTGCTGCACAGTTAACTGTCCAAGTGTTGTTGGCTGCGTTGCAGTAGGAGTTGTGGAGGTGCTGGGAGTGGACTTACTTTGCTGTGGTGCCTGGGACTGTGGTACAGTGCTCCTGATGGTAAGCGTGGCCGGAATGACCGTAGTGAAAGTGTTGGTGGTGGGTCGGACCGGCATGGTCGTACCTGGTCTCACCTGGGCCATTTGAGAGAACACCTGAGGGACGCCAACTGTTGGTTTAACAAACTGGGTACCTGGGGCTTCAAAAACAAATGAACAAACAATGTAGATCAAGCAATCAAATGCCATTCCTTGCCCAGCAATACTCGAGTGCAACCTATTTTCTAGGAAGGAAGGAAGAGGTATGGTCATGGGATCTTGGAATTAAGTTAACTGAGGAGGCTTTTTGAAGAGGCTAGACTACATGGAGCTCTGAGAGGCAGACCTTCCTTCCAGCTGGAAGGCTCCTGCTCTGCAAAGTGGTTTGTTACTATGATCGAAGGGCCTGCTCTCCACTGTAAAACAACCAGCAGAATTGGAGCCACAAACACAGACAAATCTCACCTGCTACATAACTAGAAAATCCCCTTCTTTAGAGCTACGAGAGATGCAGGTGAAATACAGATTTCAAATGTATTTTTTTTTAATCCTTGATACTCTAAAAAGGAATGCGACAGCAGCTTTGGCTTGTTTTAGCCCTTACCTGGGACGAGGGTGATGGGTCTGACTGTTTGACCTTGCTGTACATTCAGAACAATCCCAACTTGGTTCATGGTGTTCTGTACAGGCCGCACATTTCTCACGGGAAATCCCTGCAGTCAGACAGCACCGTTACCATTCACGTATCTGAAGCACTTTCAATCTGAGCTTCCTATCCCAAAAAAAACAAACTAAAAACCCCACAGCACTATCATCTACAGATCATTGAACTATGAGGCCATACTGTTCTCAGCCAGCACCTTACCCAACACTACGGCCACCTTCCTTACACTCTACAACATTCTGATATATAACCTCCACCCTCAATCTCTCCTTCCCAAAGCACCTACAGAAATCTTCTCCCAGGTCTTAAACAATTTATAAAGCCATATCTGAAGCAGAGGTAGTTTCCTGTGATAGAAAAAGTTGCAGCATGCAAAGACAATTTTAAAAAAATTTTTGTTTGTTTTAAAGCAGGAGCTCTGGTAACCATGGGCCTCATCTGTAGGAGTGCTCCTCAGGCAAATGCTTGAAGAAGCCAGTGGGCATTTAAAAAATTATCTGCACATTTCCCATGAAAACAAAACAAAGTAGTTAAGTATTCAGTAAAGTCAAATTCACGCAGAGCGGACAGACCCACCTACAGCAGGGAGTCAGGCCCTACTGGTAAGGCTACAAGCGAGAGCCAGCATGAAGTCCCATCAGACCTGTGCCAGCTCCACGGGACCTGCTGAGGTGTGGAACGTGGCCAGTTTTCCCAAGCGAGATCCAGCTGCAAAATGACTAGGGACACAAGCTATTTCTGAACAAACCTATTTCTAAATCTACATAAATTAAAAACCAAAAACCCAACAGATTTCAGCTCAGGTGTAACATTCACTGAAGTGCACAAGAAAAACTGAAACAGGCATGTGATTGTTCCTAACAGACCAGTCTTCTGTGGATGAGCGCACCAGAGCTTCTGGCTCAGCCATCCTGGCTGGAAGGGCGCTCACCTGGGTCGTGATAAAGATGGGCTGGCTGGTCACTGGCGAATTCGTGACGTGATTGGCATTCTGCATGATCTGTACGGGTCGTAACACTGGCTGAGTCACCATTGTGCCCAGACCTGCGGTCGGGTTCTGGGTGAGGATCAGCGGCTGTCCGCTCTGCTGAACGAGAGGATTGCCAGCTGGAAGAAAAACAGAAACAAAGCAAAAGTCACATCTGTCAGGTAAAAAGGCTGCTGCTTCTCACACACACTCAGCCAGTAGTTTTAGTCTTCAGCATTTGAATGGGTTTTCCAGAGCGTGCTTTAAAAGTAAACTTGTGAAACTATCCAACCCTTCTACACACTGTTTTAAATACTCATATTTAGACTAGAATTTTCCAAGCTGCCTAGGAACCAGGTGTTCAAATCCCTTAGCCTTGAGCAACCTCAGAGACTGATTATTCTGGCTCCTACGTGCCCTTTGAACACAGACACAGCAGCTAAAGAAAGTGTTTTTTCTAGTCTCATTAACTATTAAGTAAAAATTCACCTGCTGGCAGATACTGGGAAAACTTATGCTGAACCACTACAACCCCTGACACAGCACGTGTAGCAGAGGCAGAGCTGTGCTGAAATCTGCTGAACAGCATCGACAATCACAGGCCGTCGGAGACACCTGAGTTGCAAAGGGCTTCAATTAACCAGGACCAGGAGGTCACAAGCATTCTGAAGTAACCTAAAGTTATCTTCAGCATCCTCGGATAGAAAGAGGACTACGGGACTGAACCTTCAGGAAGCGGCAGACAAACTTCAACTTTAATAAAAGGAGGAAAAAAAAAGAAAAGAGACTGAAAGCAGCTGGATCCTCTGTACCACTCTTCCTCACAAAGTTCAGCTCATTCATGTATTCGTGTTTATGCACTACTCAAATGTAATGAGGAACATCACAGAAATTCTCATGAGGAATAATACCACATCCAGGTTTTAATAGTGTGCAGTTAGGGGAGAAAAAACAAGATGAGGATGACAAGAAGTGTTGAATAGCTACCTAATCCATCAGCTGTGTTGATCCTATGTGCTGAATGAGGCAGAAGTCCTGTGGAAAAAACAGTATATGATCACGAAAAGACTTTGTTAAAAATATATGCAAATAAATGGGAGTTATGGTTGTACAGTAAGCACATAGTTAGGAATTCTCCAACAAAATGCCACCACCATCACCCAAATAAAGAAGTACTTCATGCTGAAAAGTCCCTAAGGTGTTTTCTTCAAACCATTGTCCAAGCATAGAGAGGTCCGTGGAATTAACGTCGGTGTGATGGCCAAAACCAGCCAGGTTAGAAGAGTTGCTTATCCTACAGGAACCCAAGTTCTTCGAGACGCTGTGTCCACACTTCGTCTTATTTTTTCAGGGCATGTGCCACCTCTTCTGCATGAGGCCAGAAGGACGAGGGTGCATGCAGGAAGGTGAAAAGGAAAAAAATAAGTTCCTCAATCCCACTACTACTATAATCCATGTCTTGAGGGCAAAGGGCTTCCAGGTCGGCAGAGGGAGGCGGGATACAGGAAGCCCCACAGGAATCTTCCCCCCATATGACACGAGACTGACAGAATATCCAGGTTGTTTCAGGGCTACAGACTGGTCCAACATCACTGAAACTGCTGTCAGAAGGAAGGGTTGCTGTAACCGCGTAAATCCAGGAGAAGACCTGCTGCATGCCAAAACGTTCTGACCCACAGCCAAACCCGCTTCTTTTAACGGAAGATGCTTTACACTGACAGGCTGGATGCTGCCTGGCTGGCAGTCCTCAGGGTGCACGATCCAAATGTTTTCATGAAGATTGTATTAGACAGAAGCAGCGGGGTGAGGGAGGACTGCATCAGCAGGTTCAGATCCAAGCCCCACAACTGCCCGGCCCACGCTGCATCCTGCCTCGCTTTTTCAAGCGCCTCAGACAGCGGGGGACTGCTGGAAAGTTTGAGTGGGATACAGGTGTAGCTAAAAGCAACCAAAGGAAGTTAAGGAAAGAAAAAATTAGGCCGAGCGTCACTTCAAATATATTTAGCTTTCAGTAATTTTTCCTTTTACGTCCCAGTAATTTGAGACATTTTAAAACTAATCTGCAGGGGAAAATTTGGATCCAGCAGAAAGATGGAAAGAGATAAGCCAAAAGATATTTCCATCTTTAGTTTGGAAATCCTGTTTCTTGATTGTTGGACACGGGGCCATTTCTGCCCAGTCCAGGACGCACTTCTGCTCCGTTCATTCACAGGAGAACCAGTGGTTTGTGCACCCCAGTGTTAACAAGTACAATACACCTCCAGAGAAATTCAATCCCATCTTTGTTAGCGTATGGTCTTGACAGTTGGGTATTTACCAACATGGATGCTGTTATTTAAGAAAAGGATAAATTTTAGGTCTCCAGGCTTGCTCGTAAGTGAATTACATCCTAGAGGGAAAACAAGCAAAACAAAACCCAACAAAACCTTATACTGGGAGAATGGATAGATTTAATGGGTCTTTTTCAGCCCTAGCTTGTAAGTCTTTTTAATTAATGTAAAACAAAATGCAAGACGACAGCCATGAGCGTAAAAAACAGACTGCTGAAAGCTGGGATGACTCCAGACACAGCTCGTTTCGTGAGTGTTCCACATAGTCACAACTTAAACTGGGATGTGACCCTCAGTTACTGGGCCAGCAGGGACTGAAGAGGTGACAGATGTCCCTGTGGCACTTTGCCACTCAAAATCCTCGCTGGCGTCAAGCCAGAAAGGATTCCCCTGCAAGTCAAAGTCGTGTCATGCGAGCTGGTAGTGACTCGACGAACACAACACTCGGGGAAGAGAAGGCTGTGCCACAGGCTGAAGAATTTTATTTGCCTTGGTCCTGAAGTTAATGGGCCGAGCTGTTCTCTGCTGCATCAATGCACTCAAGAGGAGAATTTACTCCACCATTAAAACCGAAGCGCTCCAGAGATTTGCAAAACCAAACATATTTACGTATTTTTTCACCTAACAGCCCCCACCCCAAAGCATTTAAAAGCCCACCGCTCAACGAAGGAGAAAGGCCACGTGACGGTAACCAGGAACACGCAGCACTACCGACAGCACGCTCCTCACGCCCACGCCGAGCTCATCTCCACTCCAGCAGATCAGAAAAACATAAGTATACCCCACATCATCAAGCTTACGCTGAAACACACAGCCCCAACTGTGACGTTGAACACTCTGATGTCCAATACTTTGTTTCGACAACGCCAACAGAGCTGACCAAGCTGCCAAGTCATAAATTCTGCCTGTTTGGAAAGGAACTGTGTCTCACAGCTGTAAAGGTCATTTCCCTCCCTCCTCTCTTCCAAAGCAGAACAACACACACCTCTTGGCTTTTCAGGGCAAGGTTTCTCCAAAGCCCCCGAGGAACGAAGCCATTAGGAGAACCGTTCCGTGCACCTCTGGAGCTGTACCACACATACTACAGAAATATATTTCTGTTCAGCCTGCGAAACCTCACGTGCCCACAGCACGTGGCTGCGAGCGAGCCTCACGTTTCCCCTCTGCACCCCAAACCTTTCTAAATACCGAAGGCATTTCTGCTTACCATTGTTGTTCACAAATATTGTCACTAGCGTCTTCTTAGCACTGTCACTATTCTGAGCCCCACTGCTACTGACTGACGTGGCTGCAGAGAGATTAGCACCTACGGATGCACTGACCACAGCTGGCAGAGGGGCAGAAACGGGCTGCAGACTCACTGAAACTGCTAGAAAAGAATTGCATAATTGTATTTAGAATAAAAATAGAGACAGCACAATTTGTTTGTAGAGACACCACACGAGCACGTTGCTTGGCTGTACTGCCACGCCATCACACCAAGTGGAACTGGCAGCTTTGTACAAGAGTCAACACTCACATCCAGCTCCTTTAGCTCTGTGTTTTCTACCAAACAGCACAAGCAAGAGAAATTCAACTTACTCAAAACCACTCTTGGTTTTATGTCCATCCCAACCCATCTACGACTGAATTGCTTTGTCCTTCCAAACACTCTCCCACCTTGACATCACTAAATACTATTCAAAGTAAGCTCCTCAGTCCTCCCTGGTAGGAAGGCCAGAGGAAGCAGGATCAGAGTTTAGGATCGCAGCAGCCAGAATCCCGAGACATGCTGAATCACCACCGTTAGTTACTCCTGGCCTACAACAAGACATAGACCCATCTCTATCCAGATATTAAGCTGATGCTTTGCTTGATCTTGACCAAGAAAAAGTAATTGAAATGGCTGAACAAAAGCCTAACTTACTAAACGTGCCACTCTGCTTCACCCACACACATAACTGGGGTAAGAATTCTTTTTTCCACACACCAGACTCAAGTGCTTGGCAAGAATCAAAGGGACAGTGAACAGAAGTTTTTCTTATTATAGTTGTGTTTCATTTACTCCCAAATTGTGAAATGCTCAAAGTTTAATTTGTATAAGACAGGAACAGGCACAATGGCCCAACTCGCTCTGTTGATACTGACAGAAATCAACAATCAAAGTACCATCCTTGTACCTTTACTTTGCTGGGGTTTCATTACAAACTGAATGATAACAAAGCCTTCCATCTGCCAATTATGGCTTTTTATGAGTCCAAATTTCTCATAATTTGAGACAACTCGTGGATAACAACACACTCTGGCCTGCACATTAAATGCAAGCTCTGAACATCAGTTATGCATCTTTCCATTTGCAGAAAACAGGTAAAAAAAAAGAAATCAACTGAAACTGATTGTATCAAATAATGGGCTAAAGAAGTAGTAATAAACTAGTTTTAATCTCACTAGTTTGACTATGTAAGTTAAGTCACAGGAAACACAATTCACCAGTCAAATACCTGACGTCCTCACTCATTTCAAACCGCTGGAAGGATCAAGAGTCACCACTGAACACCGATACATACTAAAGCACTTGTTAAAAAAGAAAAAAAACATCATCTTTATGTAAATTATCAATTCTCTACTTTTAAGAAACAACTACTTTGGCTGTAGAACATGAATAACTCAGCCTAAGTTCCTCCTCATTTTTCAAACAGGCCACCCTTTGCACCTGCAAAACACCTTCCTGCTCTCACACACAGAGAAAAGCTGTTTCCTGCCTCCTGCCCTACTTACTCCCAGGACACCGGCCTCGTGCAGCCCCACCGCCACGTCAGCGCTACCCAGCACTCAAGAGCTCTGCTCACAACTAGAGAAACTGGAATTTGTTACATCACTCATTAACAGGCTTTTCAGCTATCAAGTAAGACCACTCACTGCATAGCATGTAACCAATCGCTGCCATTTCCCTTTAAATTTTAACACCGATAATGGGAATAAGTCTAGACTAGAATGGTTAATTACCCGTAGCAGTCTTATCAACTGAATTATAATCCTCAACAACAGAATCTTCAATCACATCACTGATCTTCTGCCATGGTTCCAGCTCCTCCTCCTCACATTCCATGAAAAGGTCCGTGTCCGCCATCCTGCAAAGGGAAGAGAAGAGAAACCTTTATTGGAAAACTGCGTTTTGTTGGCAGCAAAAGCCTCATTATAAGGAAAATTCTAATGCCAGAAATATGGACAATGTTTTTATTTCCCACTAATCCAAAGAAAAAAAATCGAGTTGCATATTTTCAGGTTCTCACTCACTTCTCCAGTTATAGAGTTGACTCCACATCCCACTTTAATAGGCTGTGTTCCTTTTCAGATAAATCCGTGAAGTTGGTGCTAAAAACCCCTTGGTTTTGACTTAAAATTGCAGTGCTTTTGCCTCTCCCGCACAAGAAAGCCAACCTCACAGCTTTGCAATCAGAAGTCACCACCCCAAAACCCAGCACCTTTAAATAAACGAATAACTGTGACTGAAAGGAGGACGAATCAGGGTTTTGTTCTGCTCATGGTTTTGAATAATTCTAGGATTACTGCCAACACACGACGGAGAGCGAATATCCAAGCTCAAATGAGTAAAACAACGCACACACAAACGTGTGAACAGTCCCCAGCTAACCTCAGCCACCCCCTCCAATCGAACCCGCACGGACCCAAACCCCTGCACGCTCCCCCAGCCCCAGCCCCGGATCTTCCTCAGAGCAGGGAACATGGCAAACGACCATGAACCAGTTCAAAGAGGGGGAAAAAAAAGAGCACAGGGACTTTCTGTAATTAGATCCATAGTTATTGTCTTTCAACTCGAATGTTCTCGATCTCCAGAGCGAAGCACCCAACCCACCTTCTCCGCACCACTCATTACGGGTATGACCGTCACCACACTTATTTAGAGAGAAGACACGACAGTTCCAGCCCGTTTCCTCTCTCCTCATCAACAAGTCCCTCTCGTTCTTGCCACCAATCTCTGAAACTTCTACTTTGGCGACGTCTTTGCGAGACGGGGAAGCAGAAACAAAGGCAATTACACAAGCAGGGGGTGCATCGCTGCTAATACGACGATGTTATAACATGATAATTCGCAGCGTTGCTTTCTGCTCACTATTTACACACCTTCCCACGGTGTTTGCTTTCCCGAGCACCGCTGCACAGAGAACACAAGTTTTTACGGATCTGCCTACAGTGAAAGTCAAGTGTTTTCTCCTGGGAATGCACCTAATCTAGACCTCAACGATGTGTAAATCCGTACTTGTTTAAAGTTAAGAGTTCAACTAAACACTCAGACCATCAAGCCAGAATTAAACCCAAGATGATTCACAATTAGCAAGAGTCTCAAGCGTCCCAGAGGACATCGCCTCAGAAGGCAATAGAGTCACCACCAAAGGTCTCCAAAAAGCTGATTTTCACTACTGAGATCTAACCGATAAACACACATTTCCAATCACACTTTGACAACGTACAAGCCATTAGGCCAAGCTTTCTCCCAGGCTTAGTTTTGCCTTGTTTCAGGATTTGGCTGTTTCCAAACTTCACTTACAAATGATGCTTACGCAGAATTTTAACTCTCCTTAACAATACATTTATGAGTCTCTGACCAATGTGACTCATTCTAGAAACTCAATGGCATTTTTAAAGGAAATAAGGATTATTATAGGAAATAAGACACCACAAAAACTGCATTTCCTGATTTCCCACCTGGGTTATAGTAAAAGAGAACCAATTTTTCCCCTCTGCCATCAACCACCAGAAAGGCTGGCAAGCAGAACAAGTGGCACTTCTGTACTGCAAGTGAACGGGAATCAAGATGTCTAGAAGGGATTTTGCTCTTCTTGATCACATTTTGTGGCAAAAGAGACTGTTATGATTGCGTTCTGTCATCTCTTACTACCGTAAAAATCTGATGAGAAATGTTCTGAGACAAACTGGCCAAAATAAACAGCTTATAATAGGGGACGAGCAAGAAAATAATCCAACTCATGTGCAGACAATCTGTGTTTTCAATAGCCACAGCAAACAGTGCTGGCCATGAGGCTTAAACACAGAGTAACATTTATTAAGAGACACAGCTTTAAAATATCAACTGGATTAAGTAACCACAGAGCCATCAGACTGTAAGTCTTGTATCACTAAGCTATGTCTACCCTTACCCTAACAGAGTCGTAATTCTGCCCCAACGAAGGCTGAACCTGCTGTAAACTTCAGCACGTACAAGAGCGGCGGCTCAGACTGTGGGTGCAACCACCCTGTGCAAATGCAATTAGTAAGTTAAATTAAAAGCACGATCATCAGGAATTCCCTGCAGTACAATGGGAAGCCAAGACAAAATTTCTACAAACGCTGATCTGAAGTAACGGTCTTAACCAGGTAAGCCTCAAAAAAAAAAAACAAACCCAAAAGGAATCCTAAAGACTTGTTCATGTTTGCCAAGTTCAAACTGCTAGCGCTTGTTTTGAAGCGCCACATCCCGCTGTTCTCCCCCAGACACACAGACAGCCTCCCAGGCTCCTGTTTTTCTGCGCTGTGTTTGTCTAAAAAGGATTCACAGAGCTTATACTGCGATGCTGTTGTTGCGTGATGGTATTTTACTAATACTCATCTTAGTGTTACGCTTGGTTATACTAACACATGTAATTCTCACCTCCCCATTATGCTTTTGAAGCACGGTAACATTCATTTTAAGAATAACACCAAGAATATTTAAAGGAAGCCCATGGCACCGCTCATGTTCGGCAGCTGATCTTTTGTTCTTCACTTCCTCAACATCCTTATCAATAAAAGTCATTTCTCTTACCCTGCGTATTGCTCTGAGCGACTCCTCCTGCCATCGCTCTACGAGGCCACAGAGCACATTCACCTACACTGGTTTGTGCCTGCTCACACATCCTGGCAATCTGAAATATAATATTTACTACAGTGTCTCCGTTTAGCCCGCGTCCGGGGGCTACACCATCGCCAGCTGTTCTGGCGCCCAGTGACCCCTTCCCAGACGAGAAGGGGAGTCGGGCAAAGGAAAGGAGACTTGTGGGTTGAAATGGAAGCAGAGTTGATAAAATAACAAAATATTAACGCTGATAGTAAGTACACAGAGTTATACTCAGCCCAAGGAACGCTGGATGTCGAACACGGCGCGACGGTCACACCGAACGGGAGAGCGGCCTCGGGAGAGGGATGACGGGCGAGCCCCTCCAGGGCCGGGCGACCGTCCCCACCAACCTCCCAGTTCACAGCGAGTGTCACGTCTGTGGCCCAGGACGCTGCCGATGGCCGGCCCGGGCCAGCTGCCCCGGCTTTCGCTCCTCCCAGCTTTAGCACCCGGCTAACGGCCTCGATCGCCATGGGAAACCCGCATACCACGGCTGGCCGCAAACTACAACAAAGCGTCTTATCACCTTCGCTCCCTCCTGCCGGGTCGGGTGCTGCAGCCTCCTCAAAAACGCAGCTTTTCTCAACAGAAAATTGAATCTGTGGTCCTATCCCAGCAAAACCAGACCTAGCTATCCCCATGCCTCACAATTTTGTGTATTTACAGCACAGAATCTTAAATAATACAGTAAATGAAAACATTTCTGTATTATTTCATTTTTATCTCTATGAAATTGGATTGGCCCTTAATGAAGGCCTTTAAAAGAAGATAAAAAGGCCCCAAAGTCCAACCCAACACACAAATAACTTACTCCTACCAAGACTACCTCTTTTAGGGGGACCTAAACAGATTGCTCAAATTGAGGGTGCTCCTGGGCGTGTTCAGCTGCCACGAGAAACTCTTGGTAGAGAAATATTATCTAGTGTTGTGATTTTACACGGGAAGTATAAATAATCCTGTTTCTTTGAACACAGGTAGAACAAGAGATAATTTCTATTCTCACTGTTTCAAGTCCTTCCCAGACAACTTTTAACCTAAAAAGCACTCTTTCAGAACTTGAAATGACCTTGCCTCTCCCAGCTGTCCCCCAGGCGCTCTGCCCCTGGTATTCCCGTCCAGAGATGCAGGCACATCTCCACAGCTGTTTTCTCCTCACTCTTATCACACCTTCCCAGCACATGTTTTGAGTTGAGAAAACCCAGTAACTGGCTTGCCGAGTCGGCCAGTGGATCCACGAGCAAGTTATCAGCAAGCAAAGGGGCGGTTAATGGTTCCTCACGCAAAATGACGAGGCTGGGCTTTGCGTGCTCTAACACTGCCCGCAGCACAACACTGAGACAGACTTAAACTGACTTCAGAGTCCAGAAGAGAGCTAGAAAATGTGAACTTCAAGAGAAGATGGAACGACCTGGGGTTGTTCAACCTACAGAGGGGATTACTGAAGCACAATAATCACCAGGTATGCAAAAGGCTACTGCGAAGTGGAAAGCAGCGGTCTGCTCTCCACATCTGCGATGGAAACAGGACACACAGGGCTCAAAGTGAAGAGCAGAAGATTCCAGCTTAGACACCAGAAAAGCTTCTAGGAATAAAGATGAAGCACTGCAACAGGCTGCATGAAATTTGCAGTTCTGGATGCCTCTGGGAAGAGAGAGATCTGTAAGAGAAGGTGTGTTTACTGTGAGGGAGGCAAGGTGGATCACACACTTCGCTGGGGACATTTGAGGCTCCATTTTTCTACAGTGTTGTGTAACTCATGAGTTAGACACGTATCACCAGGTATTTTTTCACTACTACACAGCCAGCATATTTTAGTTGTTGACACTGAGGCTTTTGCTATAGGAAGCAATTAAATACTCCTATAACAGTTAACTCTTCATCTCGCTGAACATACAAAACCCTACTAATAAATGCAGCACATGAACCAAATTGCCCCAACTTAACACATCCAAATTCCTGCTCATAAATACTGTTTAAAGCAGCACTTGCTTGAATGTGTCCATTAAACTTTTCACAAACATATGCCTAAAACTAGGCTGATTAGTAATCAATAAGAAAAAACAGCCAACTGATTAAAAAAAAATAAATCCAGCCTCGTCAAATAAAATTACATTAGTATATTTTAAAAAAAGAAATCAAGGAGTATTGTAACAATCCTAACATACAATTAACCAAGGGTATTACATTAAGCATGGAAAAGCTCACATTCTCCACAGCACCCACCGCCTGCACATTTCAGACACTACTGGCTTCTTCATTTACATAAACCTGCAGTGTGTAAAAAATTTTATTAACCTTATCTCAAAGAGGGGAAACCGGCGTTCAGTGAAATTAAGTGATGTGCCAAAGATTCTGCTAGCAGTGAGTGGCTCAGTCAGAAATAAAACTCAAGATGCCCAGCCTTTGCTCACAGCATTGAACACAAACTTCCTCCTGTTCTGTTTAAGAAAAAAAAACAAAAAAAAAAAGAACAAAAAAAAAATTACAAAAATCATTTCTGAATGACAAATGGTAAGACAACAGATTCCAAGAACTGAAGCTCCGAAGTACAGGTTTATGCTGGAGATCTGCTTAGCAGGGGAAAGCAACAATCAAAGAGCCTTAAATATTATTTTCTCTGCCTGTTAACATAAACTTTTTTATAACTGCAAGATCTTAGCAAAACCAAGCAAAATTTCATCGGGGATATATCCCAGGATCCTGAGTGGACAACCCTCGCAACTGATCAATAACTACACATTTATGATTTTCAATATTCATCCTTCACAGAAACATCTAGAAAAAAAATCCCCCGTGAAGCTTCCAGGACAAAGCTTCTCTTCGCTGGCAAAACCCGCGACGCTCCCAACAGTCACTATTTGTCTGGAATCATGTTACCCCACACCAGGCGCGTCACAGCGCCTTAACGCTACAGTGATGGGCAGCCTATAAATAGCCAGGATAAATAACCTGCTCTATTAATTAAAACATGCACACACGCCTGCCCGGGAAGGTTACAGCTCCAGAGGAAGTCTCTGCGCACATTGTAACAAATATATTATTCAGCACCTCATAATTATTCAAAAGATGCAAAGACAAAATGCTAACGAGACTGTAGTTACAAGCTGCTTTTGACACTAACTCACATTATGCGCAGAGTATTTCATCTGTTCAGATCAACCGAACTCAGAAAATGTCTCCTCTCCTCTATAATGTAACAGCTTTGTTTTTCAAAGCTTTGATCTTGAATATTTTTGTATGTAAGAAGCCTTTGCTCAATAAAATGATTAATCCCAATGATAAATACTCTACACTTAGCTTCTCAGCACACAGTTGGCAGATGCTTGGTTGAAAATACGGATGCCAAAAAAATTTACAAAAAAAAAAAACCATGACAAAGTGTTCTAGACACGCTGCAAGAAATGAAGCATTTCAGGCTGAAAGGTGTTTTCTCTTCCTTAGCTGGAAAATGGGAGAAGACCTTCAAGGAAGGGCCAACATGTATCAGCCTTACACCAATAACTGGCACGACTGCAAGATACGGACCCTTTATTTTTTGTCAGCTGCTGTGGTTCGTACTCACTGTTGCCATACAGGGAGAAAACAAGCCAAGAGCCATTAAACTCTTGTGTTAACAGGCTGGCCACCTGATTGCCTTCTCTGATCAACGTGATCACCGTTACCAGGGGGAATCCAATAATAAAGATGTTTTATTTGCATACTAGACAGATCACCCTGCCATGAGGGAAGGAGAAATCCTTTTATTCTCTCCTGCAAAAGAAAAAAATTCTCCCTTGTAATTTCAATTGAAATTTGGATTCTAAGATCCAATTGCATTTATTTATCAATGAGTCACTTTCCCATAGTTAGAAAGAGATCAGATATAATCCCTACAGACTGTCATTATTTTTTAAGAGAAAATGACCAAGCAGGTAGCAAGGACAAAACATTGCACTCTGCTTTAAAAGATCGCTGGCACTTTCAATCTTCAAAAACATCTCAATAAAAAAAATAAACACTTAGCACAGCTTCTCCACCTAAAAAGTGGCAAACAAAGGACCCGGCCACCACAACGCAAGTCTTAACTCAGTGATTTCACTGACTTAGAGATGCAGAGACACTCAGGTCCCCAGTGCTTTCCATTATCTGAAGCACCTGTGGATAGCGGGTCTGACACGACAGCTGCAGAATCAGGCAGCTGTGTCTCATTGAGCTGATCTCCAGAAGATGTGTGGTTTTATATTTACAGTTTCACTCACAGCTTGATATGATTCGACACAAAGCAAACAAGTTACGACATACATATGCTATATACACACACACACACTCCTCTTTAAAAAGGGCTTCAAATTAATGACTCGTTCACAGTGTTCTTCAAAATTCACATGATGGGGTGTGCTGCTCTGGCTATATAGGCTTCACTTTCTAAGGGTTTTAATTAAAAAAAAAAAAGTATAAATAAATCAACACTTGTCAGGGCACCACTGGTGGCCCAATTTCTGCCTACTGGGTGAAATCATCTGCAACACAATCACTCTTAAGGGCAGGCTAGCAGGTCAGAAATAAGTACGTACTCCACGATACAGGTGACTTGGTAAAGCAAAACGCTGAATTTTGTTTAAAGACAGAACAAAGAGGAGGGACAGAGACTGTTACTCCAAGGGAGAGAGACTGTTACCCAGGATTTCACAACGTCCTCCCTCCAACACGGTGTTACCTACAGAGGTATGAACACAGCCACGTACTTCACTGATGGAAAACCAAGGAAGAACTCATCAGCCTTGTGCAGATCGAATGCGGGAGGTTTTGACAGAGCAGCGAAGGACCCAGGAGCCTCTGCTCCTCCTGAGCTGCTTGTGTTGCCTTTCTCTGGACAGGAATGAGCTCCAGAGGCAAACACGTTTATGCTCTGACCATCACAAAACGGGTAGCAAATTCAGTCATTCTATATAACAGATACCCTACTCTCAAAAGATACCACCAAGCCTTCACGAATCCTAATTTAAAGCTTGACTCACATTTTCAAAAGAGAAAATGTTTCTTCATGCGAATTTACAATGTAAAAACCCAAGTGAATACACAGTGAGGATCAGCCCAAGTATCAGCACACAGCATTTACACACTGGTAGTTTTTTCCCCACAGGGGACCCGCGCTCACAGTTGACTATTAGTGATGAAGGACTGAATGAAAGTTGAGGAAATAGTTTATGAACTTTAAAGATGGGCCTTGCATCTTCCAAAAGTCTACAACTAACAAGCTTCAGCACAAAGCTGACTCCTGCGAGTTCTCACACCTTACTCACCCCAGCGACACCTGGCAGCGCGGCAGCTCGGGGCAGGGCTGGCACAAAGCAGCCCCAGAACAAAGAGTCGGTCCCTGCAACGTGTCCGCACAGGGAATCTCGGCTCCTAGAGAGAAGATACTGCGGGCTGGAGATGGTGCCATGGGGAAGGAAGAAACGCACCCAGGGCAAACTGTGTCCCACCGACTCACCGAAACGCGGGGACGCGGCTGCTCTGCCCCACAACAAGAGGCAGAGGTAGGCTGTGCACAGACTACATCCCAGAAGATGATGTTCTTAGCACCAGGTGTATAAACTTTCTTCATCCTTCTTGCCAAAGGTTTGGCAGTTTTTATGCCAGTCTAGATTTGCCACCAAACATTTAATTACAGCATAGCTATAATGCCATCAACACCCCAGTCCTTTCCCTCAACTATAAAACAACCTCCTGCCCTCCTGCCAGTCCAGAAAAGAAAATCTAAAATACAAGATCAAGGGTCTGTCTTTAAGAGACCTACAAATAAGCTCAAGGAGATGATTCAATGCACGCTTTAGGATAGAAATTAATGCATAAATCAACGCTCTTGTCCAAGTTCTCCTTCTGAACGGCCACTTCTTCTCTCCATTACGTCCTCCCGGGGTGAACATGCAGCCTCAACAGAATTGCTGTCCTGTTACTTATTTTCTCACTTACTTTCAATAATGTGTCCTTAACAGCAAGGAACGTATCTTAACTTTTTAAGAACCTAGAAACCCAATGAGGTTACATTAAATGCAAATGAATCCTACAAGATCGGTTTCTGCTATCAGGACACGGTGCAATCCCTGCCCTGAAAAAAGAGATCATGCTCTTCAGTGGCTTTTAATGACTAACTGGCACAGCCCAAAACTGATACAATCTAAGTGATGAAAACACATATTGGATGATGTTTTCATTTCTGGTTATAGGGCTATTTGTCATGAGCAACACCTCTGGAAGAGGAGGGGAGGTGAAAGGCGCTGCGCGAGCTGAACGCCAGAGCTCAACAGTTACATCCTTCAGGCCAAGGTAAATTTACTTTCTGTTGACTGATGTGGTTGACTTGACTGTGCTGGGTACTGAAATAATTTCAAAAGGCGTATTACATTTCCTACGAACGCTATCATTTCAAGTCCTATATGTTTTATTAAAGGCTTTGAAGTGTGTGATGCCTGCTAATTAAAATGTATTATTACACACTCAATTATAACGATTGTTATCTACCTTAAAGTTGGAAACAAACCACTTTCTGATTCTCTGGTTCTACAGACTGGCTCAACACTTTTGGTGCATTTTGTGAGCACGGGACTACCTTGAAGCTTCTAGAGGCCAAGAGCGTGCCTGTAGCTACGTTTCTGCAACGGGCTCTTGTGTGAGGAGACAGCGTGGAGCACTCATATCAATGCGGGTGCAGGTCTGCTCGCACGAAGACAGTCGGAGGTTCTCTGACAGTATCTAAGCAGCTGTGGGGATGGTGCACACAAACAACGTAACCGTATATACCCACAAGAACAACTGTAAGTAACATTTGCAGAACCCCAGCAACAGAGTTGGAGTGGCAACAGAGAGCAAGCTCCTGGGCGGGCAGCCCTGGAGGACAGCCTTACGCACGCTAATAGTTACATGACTGAAAAAAAGATGTCCAAGCAGTAAGCTTGGCTTCACGTTCAACGATAAAAACTAGCAACTGCAACAACCTGAAGCTGTGAGATAGTACACACGGAGAACCAGAGTAGGGAAGATGCATAACTTGTATATCCTTGCAAAGTATTTCCTAAAAGAAGCAACAGATCCCCCCTACCCTCTACCCCCACTTCCGATCACTCACTCCTGCCCCATTTGGTACGTCTTGGTGACAGCTGCAACTGCTGCCAAGTTAATAAAGCTGTGTGTGTTGTCATGTGTTGCGCGTTTTCTGCAAGGGTGTTGGGCAGCAGGATTCAGGCCTCTCCTTCACCTCCACACACGCTTCGCGTGGCTTCCCAGCCAAGGGGAAGAAGCAGAGCGAGGATGCCCGAATGCTGCAGTCAGGGCTCCCCAGATAATGAGATGAGCAGGACCACAGTGGGGGCCAGGCAAACATCTTGACGATACCAAACATCGAATTGGTGATACCTCTAGCCAGGAGAATCAGCCACGGGGTGTTCTGCATAAGTCTTTTAGTGATCTCAGTCCTTCTCCAGAAGAACCCGCTAAACTGAATTCCTGACCCAGCAATGGGGCAGGCGAGCAGGTATGTCGGGGCGAGCTGCTTACCAGGGAGGAAGCGCTGGCCAAGTGCGGCGAGCAATCCAAGATCTGCCAGTGTAAGGGGACGGGGCAGGCAAGGAAGCATACGGAGAGGGCCTGCAAGCTCAGGGAAACAAATAACAAGAACAGTTTCCCCTCTGCACCTACTCAGATGTGCCTGGGAAGACCCTGTTCCACTGGAGAGCCGGTGCCGGGGTGGTGAGACCTCTCTTGTCACCAGAGGATGACACCGAAGGGAGAAGCGAGCGGCCCAGACCCCACCGCCCAGGGGAAGCCGCTGAGGAGAGGGGTGGGCTGGCGAGCCCGGCTCCCCTGAGCCGAGGAGGCAACGGAGAGGGGGAACCACTCTGGGAAGGTGGGGAACGAGCAGGCCGGGGGGGCTCTCAGCCTGCGAGGGGATGGGCAGAGACCCCCCCCACTGATAACTTCCCCTCAAAAGGGGCGAAAAGGACATTTCTCCAGAGAAGCAACGCAGAACCCACCCCCAGCGCATTGTGGCGGCTAAGAAAGAGAGAGAAAAATAATCCCCATGCCCAACATGGCCGCCCACCCAGCACCAGCTACGGGAACAGGAGGAGGGGGAGGCAGGACGGCGAGGAGGCGGCCGCCCCCTCCCCGGGGACGGGCACCCCGCGAGCGGCGGCCCCGCTGGGCGCCGGGGGGCTCCGTGCGGCGGCGGCGGGGAACGGGGGGGGGGGGAGCAGCGGAGGGAGCTGCCGGTGCCGCCTCACCGCCCCCCCCCCCACGGCGGAGGGGGTGTGTGCGGATCCGTCCGCCTCCCTCAGCGCCCGCCGGGCGAGCGGCGGCCCCGGCATTCCGCCGCCCCGCGGGAGCCGCCGCGGCTCCTCCCCGTCCCCCGCCTCGGCGGCCCCGAGCCCTCCCTCCTCCTCCCGCCGCCACCGCTTTGTGTACGGCGCGCTCCGGCCCCGCCGCGCCCCCCCCTCTTCTCCCCCAGACCCGGGCGGTTCGAACCGGTTCCAGCGGTCACCGACCGCCGCCCGCGCACGGCGGCGGCGCGCCCCCCCCCCCACATAACGGGCCCGCACCGCCTCACCTGGCCTCGCCGCCGCCGCCGCGCTCTCCCGCCGCCGCCGCTCGCTCCTACAGGGCCCCGCGCCCCCGCCGCGCTCCGCCGCTCCCCCGGCGAGGCGAGCGGCTGGGGAGGGCAGGTGGCATGAGCCCGGGCGCGATGCTGAGGAGGAGGAGGAGGCGGCGGAGGAAGGAGCTCTGATCCTGCGCTCCCCCGGTACGCTCTCGCGGGGGGCGGCTCCGTGCTTGGCGTGTGTGTGTGTCCCCCCGTGCCCCCCCCCTCCCGTCAGAGGGAAGAAAAAAGAGCGCCCGGCGGGCTGATACACGCGCGAGGCGCCCGCAGGCGCGCGCACACACACATACACACACAAAAAGGGGACCTGGCTGGCGGAGGGATACGGTGACGTCATTTCCTTCTGGGCCGCGGGGCGGTGCGGCGATTGGCGCGCGGCGCGGTGACGTCACCGCGAGTCCGGCGCGGCCTCTGCCCCGGCCCTGACGGAGTCTGTGTGAAGCGCGAAGGCGGGCGGGCGCCCCCCGGCCTCTCCCTCCGCGGCGGCCGCCCCCGGGGGGCTGCGGGGCTGGCCCCGGCCGCGGGGTGATGGCGGGGGGCGGCGGCCGGGCCTGCCCAGGCCCCGCGCGAGGCCTAGCGCTGCCCCCAGGCCCGCGGCGCCCCACCGCCAGGGCCTCGGGTGGATCAAACCTGAACATTTATTTTTAGAGGGCACCAAACACTTGAAGGGATCCTAAAGCGTGTTATGTTCCAGCTTGTCAGCTAATACAGGTCTCTCCTTTATTCTTGAGAGCGCCTAATTGAACAACAAAGGTACAAATAAGGAGCGAGGTTCCTTTCCTTAGAAAGCACTAAGAGGTGGCAACGTTTTCCTGACAGCTAATAATGCTAGTCCTGAAAGAATGACAGGACTATCCACAAAACAGGAGCTAATTACTTAGGCAAACAACCTACCACTGCAGAAGAAACCTGCTCGAGGGAAGTCTTAATAAAAATCGAGCCAGAGGCCTCTAGCCGACAGGACTCTGGGATTTGGCCCAGGATCAAGATGTTTCTCTGCAGGAAGCTGTTGTGGCTATAAAAAAGTCTGTCCTTTTAATCAGCGGTTTTGTTTGTCTTGTCAAGTCCCAGCTGAGATTTCCCTTTGCAGTTTCTCTAAACATCTGGTGGTTGTCATTTCATTATTATCAACCTTGAAGTAAAAGATCGGGCTCTCCAAGATTACACAATTTCTTTAAACATTATGAAATTATTAAAACTAATAATTTTTGTACTTGTTTCAACTTCGAGCCATGCGCTCTCCATAAATGTGAGGCTTAGCATGTTGCCTCTTATAAAACTGTCATTCCTTCAGGTAGCATCACTGCAGGATTTAACACAAATCTCTGTTCTAAGATTTGTGATAACATTTGGAAGTTGTCAAAAGCACCATTTATTGTTACATGTATAGTTACTTAACGCTGGCTGCCAACGAAATTGCCATATTGATGTAGCATTTTATATTGCAATTAACGAACAATAATGTGGTTTGCAAATATCAGCGAAGTTCAAAGAAGGATGTCAACAGTTGTGCTGCAGATGATCACTTTGCCAACTTGACATCAATTAGTGCGTGGAGACCTGCTCCCGTGCTGCTTTAAGACAAATTCTCGCTAAGGCTTTTCGGCCGGCCTCTGATTCCACGTGAGGTTGGGCACAAATATCCAGATAAATAAACTGAGAAAGGAATTCTGAAGGCTTGGTTTAAATGCAATGTTTCTTGCTAAACTTGGGGTTACGCACTAAATATTGATGGTTAAAATGTATCAACTGCTCAATGAATTGAATTAGGTGTGTATCATGAAATAATAATGGTGAGTTATTTCTCAAGGTAGGATTTGCAATGCGCATTTAAAAGGCAACTGAATTTAATTTATATCAGCATAAAAGGGGATTGAATTTAATTTACACTGACACCCTTAACTGTAGCTTTTATTAAGGAATGCTTGACTTTGCAAACACAATGGCTGCTTAATAATTTTTCCTGATCATAATCCTTCACCAGGTCTTATTCTGCCCTCGCCTTTGTGGCGTTGGAAGGGTTTTCCAGCTGTCCATTGGATGATCAGACTCTTGCTTCTCATGTGTGGGTTTTTTTCTTTCCCATCCCCTTTAGAGGTGAATGAATCTGTCTCCAGTGGATTGCTGTGTTTTGCTGGGCTGTTTCTTTCGGGGTTTTATTTTTGTGTTGTGTTTGTTTGCATTTCTTTTCTTTTTTCCTTTGCTTTAATACTTTCTGCACAATCAAGAGAAGAAAGGAACAACATTGCTCATCTAAATGCAATAGTCTTTACTCAAGCAATGTTCTCTGTGACATTTTTGCCTGAGGTTTGCAAGATTTTGCCTGTTTTGTAAAGATTCATTTAAATTGACACAATGTTTTCGTAAACATTAAAAGGATAAAACCTTGCTGTTAAACTGTGTACCAAGCCAAACGCACAACAGGGAATTCTTAGTTGCTGTGCTCTTTGACAATGACATTTAGGTTTTTGTTCTCATATTCTTGTTTTGGAGAGAGGCTAGAGATGTTTGGAGAGGGAGGAGGGATGTTGTTTGTATTAGTTATATGACTAGAATGAAAATATGAGTGCAATGTAAAGGTCCTGATCCTACTCCTGAAGAGCTTTTGCTCTCTGTATGATTGCAGGACAAATCATACAAACAAAACACACAACTTTTGGTTGCTTCATTCTGTAAACACGTTACCGAGTTCAAAAAGTCATCAGGAGTAAGGCAGACAGAAAGGGTGACAGATGGCCAGCTTGAAACTTGTCCAGGGCAGTGAAGAAAAGAAATCATTTCTAAGTCAGGCTGTAGCTACTTCATGTCACTTTATATGAACTTTCTGATACATGCCCGATCCAGTTTATAATGGTTAATCATTATAATTAATTCTTTTTATAGTGCTTTTATACAGTCTCTCAATAAAAGACGAGAGGCCAGTATGCCACATACTCTGCATACATCATATATAGGACATTAGTTAAAGCAGAGAGCTTACAGTTTATTTTTCATTCTAATGGTAATTGAAAGAATTGGCATAATTGTTGGTAGATCCAGTGTAGAATCTAAAGATTCAAAATAAAGAGTTTCCACATTATATTGGAAGAATCTGAATCAAACATCTGAAAAACAGTACATCAAAATATGAGACATGCACCGTGCTGTGTCAGCTGAGAATGAGCTGTGCAAAATCTCACAAAGAATAAAAGTCAGAGCATCTGAAATCCTGGTAATACTTGAACTCATTCCATATTGTTTGTGAAACGTAACAAAAATGTAGTGAAGAGTTGGGATGGGACAGGTGGTGTGCAGGCCTGTGTTTCCAGGCTTGCTTTGAGAAGAAAACTGAGTTCTTTGTCCCACACAGCACTTCATGAACGGTACACAGAGTAGAGGAGCGAGGGTTTGGGGGCATCTTTGGTACGTGAAACAACAGACTAGATAAACCATCTCGTCAGATGGTTTTGAACCCAATCAGAATTTATCTCAAGCACAATCTGGAGCTCAGATGCCATGAAAAGGTATGGGCCAGGAGCAGTGTGTTTGGCCCTGCCTACACATTCTTCTTTGTGCTGCTATAAATATAATGATATATTATAACCACCTCTCGAGCCAAGGCAGGCAGATGTGCTGATAAAAAGTATTCTACTTTGATAAAGTCTGTTTGCAAACCTCAAGGATGACACTTTAACAAGATTAATTTCTAGATGCAGGATACAAAAGTCAGGCCTGCACCTGCCAAAAGTGTTGCAGGAGTCTGAGCTGCAACGCTGGGTATCGCGGTAGTAGGAGCTGTGTAGAGGCTGCAGAAAGGCGGTGCGGTGTCGGTTGGGCTGTGAAGGACGAGGTGAAAGTATTTGTGGCTGCTGGTGTGTGTTTTTTTTAACACAACCCGATTTCACTTATCTCATGAGCTGTTTGTACAGTTTTCACCAGGCTGTTCCCGACCGCCCCCTTTGGCACACGCTTCTTCTAATCTCGAGCACCTCTTCTGCAACTTCCCTGCTCCGGGCTGCCTCCAAGCGCTGTTCCAAAGCCTCCGGGTGTGTACGGACTCACCTTGGCCTTCCTCTGGTTTTCTGCTTGCGGTAGACACGTCCCGAGGCGTGCAGCAGATCCCACTGCCTCCACAGTGGCATGAGGCGTTAGCCAAGAGCACTGATGATTCAATAAAATGTGGTTTTCATCCTGAGCGATAGCGCGTTCCGTGTGGGGTCAGATAATTTAAACAGAAGTGAACTATTGCCTGATCAGTTTGGACATTTTTGTGCTGTTTGTGTTACGTTCTCCCCCTGCTCTCCGGCGGTATTACTCCGTGCGTGGGACTGGATGTGTGCACTGGCCTGACTGGCCTCCTGCTGACCTCGACAGCTAAAACTCCCGGTGATTTTGATTTTGATGGTAGCAGAAGTAGGTCATTGCTGAGAATGACTGAATTTCCACCCACTCTGCCTAAAATTCGGATCATAGATCGTGTAATTGGAGTGATGTTTGTGAACTCCCGTTACCCGTGGAGTCCCTTCAGTGTCCCTGGGGTTCTTCAGGAGCACGCTGGTCTGAAAAGACAGGTCTGAGTCCTTGAGGTGGATCTTCAGTTAGTGTTCCGTGGTGCCTCCTGAGAACACAGTCTCTCGAGTCTGTGAAACAGATTACATTGTTTAATAGGGGCTCTAAAAAACACTGAATCAAGCTTATGTATAGTAAAGTAGTGTTTTAAAATGAAAAGTTAAGAAAGGAAGGAACTGTTGGACAGACAAAGCTGTACCTGAGGAGGAAAAGACCAGAAAGAGTGATAGATATGCAAGGAATTCTTAATAAAAGATGAACAGTCCAACAGACACTAAAGATTTGTGGACAAAAATAATAAAAATACCCTTTTTTTTCCCCAAAAAGTTCTTTTTTTTTAATCAGCAAAACTAAGCCCATCAAGTGAGATGAGAGAGACAGGACTTGGATGGCCCATCCCAAAGTTCAAGTATCTAACTGCAGCTGTGGAGTATGGAGCCCAAAATTTGGAGAAAAGCATTTTTGAGCAATAATTTGTTTGCACAAAATATTTAGCTAGCAGTCTGAAGCAGTAAACAAGTTAACAGACCACGTCTGTCTAATTCATGATCAGGAAAAAAAAGGCTCCATTCACTAAATAAACATAAATAAATGGGTAGTTATAGGTTGTTTATCAGATCTCCCTGACATGGCCTAATGGGGGGAGTTGCTTAAACAGTTCCAGCGTTTCAGCACCGTTTAGTTTTTCTGCTGTTCCTGGTGGCTCATGTAAAAGGCAGAGAAGTGGGACAGGGTTGTAAAATGCAGTATCCTCTTTGGAGAATGTTTTGGAAATGACAGAGGTAATATTGCCTGGGGAGAAGTGCTGTCCTTTAAAAAATCAATGGGAAATAATAGACTAATTCTCATTAGGGACCATTTAGCAGAATCCCGGATGGAATAAAGAGGGGAATCCAGGTTTTCCAGTACTCCAGGGCAGCTGTCAATCTTGAAAGAATCTTATTTAAGACGTAATTCCGTGAAGTTTTCAGCAGGCAAGTTGCCTTTTTGTAGCTGCCTTGTTTAAGGGCTCGAACGGCCGTGAAATGTTAAAAACATTGCAGCCTGCCAAGCCCGCCACAGCTGAGAGCTGGGATCCGCTCCGGCACGCACTGGCTCCTGGAGAACTTGAAACCTTGCCCAAAATCAAGAGTTTTTAAGCACAACTGTTTCCCCTTTTGCTGTTAGGAAGCGTGCAGGCGCTCTCTGCGTGGGTACGAAATACCCAGACAAACGTATCTGGAATATAAACAGGAGCAGGCGGGAGGTGCAGCGGTGTCAGAGCCGGGCGCAGCGGAGGACGTGGGCTCAGGTGGAGCTTTGGAAGGTTCCTCCACTCTTCCCCGGGAAGCAGGAGCTCGGTTTCTGTCCCCGTCCCCTGCACACCAGCTGCGCTGGACCCTCCCCTTGGCAGCTTCTCTCCCTGGTCCTGCCCGCCCCTTCGCTCTGGTATATATGACCCTCTCCAGGCAGCTTCTGCTGCCATAAATCCAGTCCCGGCGGCTGTGCTTCCTCGTGTGCACACCCAGCAGCGTCCGATCCGACATGGGTAAGAGCCCCGTCCCCTGGCTCCAGCCGGGATCTGCCGCTTTTGGCTGCGCTTTGGCACTGTGGAACTCGTGGGCAGGGGCCGGTGGGTTCGTCAGCGGGGTGGACTGGTGAGGAGAGACGCGGGGCCGAAGTTCAGCGATCCCTCTGCCTGTTACAAGGTTTACTTCTTTAAGCTATTGGAAACCCCTGTGGTTTTAATTAAGTAGCTCTAATGCTATCAGTAAATGCCATTTATGCTACCATTAAATGTCTCTTTTAGTACCTCAGCATTTAGAAACTGAAACAAGCGTTTGGACTCGCTGCTCTGCTTGATAGTGAACGTGAGCGACGCGTAGGAAGATTGCTGGGAAACTGAGGAGCAGAACTTAACTTTTTGCTGATATTTTTGTGATAGACCATATAATTTTTATGGATTTGCGTTTCTGGTTACATGGACGGGAAATGGAGGGAGGGGACTAAACCAGATGGAAGTTGTTTTGCATGTGTAGTATATTACTGTGTCGTTTGCGGGGGGGGGGGGTACTTACAGTGTGTTTTCACAAAGCAGGGTAGGATTGTAGATCTTGGTGAGAAAAAGCAGTTATTACACAGACAAAACCAATGATTCTGACTCAGCAGAAGTGGCTGGTCTGGTTTATCTGCCGAGGGTCAATGTTTATCTTTTTGTGCTTTCTTTAGCACTAATAGTGCGATCATAGTTGTTTTGCTTTGCGTCCTGACAAACTGTGAGTTTCAGTTTGTAGCCTGTGGTGATGACACTCGTGTCTGACGGGTGGTGGCAGCCTGTAAGTCGCTAGGCAGTGCATGAAGAGTGAGTTAAATACTGCACCTCAAGGCTTGAAGTAGCACGATGGTGATTGATCGGTCTCAAGGTTTGGAGAAGTGTGCTCTTGGCAGTGCGGCAGATCAAGGCTTGAACTACTCTTCAAAAATTTAACAGACCATTAAAGCCTGCTTGCATAAGTTGTTACTTGGGAAAAGGCTCGTATTCCAGGAGGAACGTGCTGCTTTTGTCTCTCTGGTTCTGTAAGGTCTGTGTCTTGTCGTGGCTGTAGTACAGCTGATACACTAACTTCTTTTTTCCCATTTCTGTGTTTATTTCAGCAGTTTAACACAACCAACACCCAGATTTGCCTACCTGCATTCTTTAATATGTCAGTGTTTAACCCATGCACGCACCTTAACTTCAGAGGACTTTCTGATCACTCAGGAACTGCAAAAAGCCCAGTTTGGCCCAGATTTATTCCACCTAACTTTAAGCTCCTAATGCTTTTGTCCTCGCTGGAGTTTGCAAACCACATCTCTGTGATACAGTGTCCGCTTCCTGGTGCTCCAAACACTTGGTCAGCTGCCACACTAATGGGGGATCTGGAACGTAATCAGTAATATTAACATGTTTGACCATGGATTATTAATACAGCGATGCAAATATTATTGTTAAAACGTTGCTGCAAGATGGTACAAATCACAGTTTCGTGACAAAAACCTTCTTTTGTATTCCCAAATGAGCTTGGCATCGTGTAACGAGGAAAGGCTTGCGTCATCCGCGGGTGCCTTCAGGCAGTTAGATACAATGGTTCAGAATAAAAGAGTGTTCAAACAAGATCAGAGGGAAAGGATAAAAAAATGTGTATGAGAAGAAGGAAGAGAAAATGTTCATCATCTTGCTGTATGTTTTCTCTGGAAAACAATTTGGCACAAATAATCTTTTTCTCAAAGTAATCTGCAGAAAACTGCATTTGCAATGCTAATTAAGCTGTGGTCTAATGCATGCTGAGTTCCTGCTAATTTCGGTGATTGAGAAAATTGGAATAAAGTTTAAATTGTGGCTTAGACGTAAATGGAACAAAGCAAACTTCATATTTTGTGTTTCCAGATAAAAATATTTCACAAAGAATGTGAAATTAAACCTAAAGCACTAAATTACTCTTTTTGAGAAGATCCAGCTTTTAAAGCGATGAGCCTCCCCGTGCAGGCGGTGGATTGCTGGCAGCATTTCGCCTTCAAGCAAAGGCTCCGTGGCTAAATGGGCTCTGGAGCTGTCACTGCCTCTGGGTTTGAAATCTCAGATCCCTGGCATTCTGAAATAAACCGTTGCTATAAACTTCTCTTTTTAAATATCAGGGAATGGCAAATAATTAGCTGGTTTGCTTATTTTTGTTACAGACACTTGAGGTACGGAGGGAGGCAACTCTGCGGTGTTTCTGATTCTGTCAACACGTGTTTCACTTCATGTCATATTGAAAAAATACGCTGGCATCCTGCTGCCCAGCACTCAAATTTTTGTCCCTCTTGCCCTTTCTGGTCACCTGCAGTATCACCTCTTACCCAGGCTGTAAATCCTTAAAACTAACCACTTCTGCAGCATTTATATGCAGAGAAGGAGTGGAGGCTTTCCAGTAATAATAAAATGAGTTGTTCAAATTGGGCAATCTGTCTCCTTACTCATCTGGCAGTGATTCAGCAGCTCCCTGTAAAACATTTAACACAATTTTCTTAAATCCCAGACCCTTGTCATACATGAATGTGTTTAAAAATTGTGAGGCTGGACTCCTTGAAATGAAGGCCCAAATTTCCCATTATTTTTGAGCATGGAGTGTCAGACTGTGTGTATTTTCAGGAACTCAAGTAACCTCAGCACTGGCTGGAGTCAGTGGGACTTACAGGTGTTTGGCAATGTAAAAATTGGATCTAGGATTTGTCAGTCTGAATGCAAAGCCCGTGTCTCCTTAGAGATACGCTTTGAAATAATTTGGAAATTAAAACAACAACTTTTTTTTCTCCAATCAGCAAAATGCGGAGCGTGCGGTCCAGGATATGCAACTCCTCTGGATGCCATGAAAGGCAAGTACGGTAACACCTTTTCTAACCCCAGGCTATCAGTAAAGGAATTGTTTTCAAATTAGATGAAGACTAGGTAGATGCCTTTCAGATTGGCTCATTAATTAGCGAGGCCAAGGAGTCACTAAATATCAGAAGAGATTTTATTTCATTGTGCACCCAACTCTGGGCAAAGCATGCCAGCGTGTTGCCATGAGTGCACTGAATCATAGTGCTAAACCCTGGGTCAGGGCTTAGATGTGTGTGTGGCTGCAGGGTGCTCGCATGCAACAAACTCTTCTGGGTTTCTACGCTGCAAAATAGAGCTTAAAGTTACCCACGGCCTTTTGTAAAAGTGGTCTCTTTTGATGTGTTAAACAAGTCTTCTGCCTTGAAAGGTCCCCGGGAGGAGATTGTGTACGTGCCTTGTATCTACAGAAACACTGGGACAGAGAAGCCTGACTACCTGGCCACTGTGGACGTTGACCCCAAGTCTCCACACTATTGCCAGGTACCTGGCTGTAGCATGGCTCCGGTGCCCCGTGGCCTAGGCTGTGGGTATTTGGGCTCGCATAATCGTCTTCAAGTAGATATTTGTAGATGTAGTAGAACCAATCAAATCCTCTGCTGTTTTTCTTAGTAGGTTACTCAGAGCTAACATCTGTCTCGTTAGTCTCAAGACGCTTTCAGAGCATTTTTGTGCTTAGTATTTTAATAGTTCTTTTTGTAACACTTACTAATTTAGACTGAGCATGAGTATTAAGCTCTAGAAGGTGATATTTCCTCAGGGTGTGTCAGCTGTATAGACGGAGTTGATAATGTAGGATGTCTGATACCCCGGGAAATTCTACACATTAGACATTATAAATCTAATCCATTGACTTTACAAAGGGAAAGCTGCAGGTAGGTGGCTGCCGATATACCAGATCCAAAATATTGGCAAGACTGTCCTTAAGCTGCTCAGTTTGTTACTGCAAATAGTGTACACTAAACTGCATTTAAACATGCAGTGCTTGTATGACCCAAATCACTGAAGATACTTTGGACTCTGATCTCCGTGTCTTTAAGGAGCAGCAAAGATTTCCATAATTTGTTCTTTTTTTTTTTTTAATAGCTACTGCTTAGAGTTTTATTGCGGAGGAGTGGAGGAAACCAATCTCCTAAAACTTTGATAAAACTTAGCTGTAATCTTTCAACTTTTCTTAGTTATACAGTGGAAGAGTAAAAATCAGAAGCAAGAGTGCAAACGAACGTGTCAGTTTGCTACAGTCAGCCCCAGGTGTAATCAAGCAAATCTTGTAAAGTCAGGGACTTGCAGCACATGGACAAGGGATGGTTTTTTCTGTTGTTTTTTCCTATATCATTATTCCATGTCTCCTTAATTAGAGAGAGTCTTTTGAAGATTTGGATTAATTTAATAGCGTACAACATTTAACAAATGCTATGTCCAACTTTCTTCTCCCACTTTACAGCTTCAGCTCTGCATATCTCGGGCTGAAGCTGCTTCCTGAATAACAACTAGCAGTTTCCGTCTGCTCTTTATTAATTTATGCTTTGACATAAAGACCCATTTCTTTGCCTACAGGAAAAACTATACCAGAGTGACCCTTAAGTCTGTCTCTGACTGTAGGTGATCCATCGCCTGCCCATGCCGAACCTGCGGGATGAGCTCCACCACTCCGGGTGGAACGCCTGTAGCAGCTGCTTTGGGGATGCCACAAAGAGAAGAAATCGTCTGATTCTGCCAAGTCTGATCTCTTCTCGGATTTACGTGGTGGATGTGGGAACAGACTTGCGAGCTCCTAGAATGCATAAGGTGTCTTTAAATGACTTTAAGCTGGGGTTTTATTTCTTATATTTTGACCATCAGACAGTGATTTATGGATTCCAACTTCAAATTAGAATAGGAGAGCCAGAACAGTTACGGAAACTTCTGTCAAACATTAGGAACTTGTGGGAGTTTTGAAACTCTTTCAATTTGTCGATAAACTACGCGTAAAAATCTTGCACTGAAGAAATACAAGTAAATGGTACTGTGTTCCTGGGCAGAGCAGAACGCAGGAGGTGGCAGGTACTCAAAAAACAAAACAGCAAAAGAAACAATCCCCCTCGCACACACGCCATTCCCACTCCTTCCTCGCTCTTTGAAACTTGAACTGTTAGGGGTGGAGCTGGTGTTCTGTAGTGATCTCGGGGAAGGTGACTATGACTCTGTGTATGCTCATTTTAGATTGTTGAGCCAGTGGAGTTGTTCTGGAAGGGTAACGTGGCTAATCCTCACACCTCTCACTGTCTGGGCAGCGGTGACATCTTAATCAGCTGTTTGGGAGACCCGTCTGGCAATGGAAAAGGTATTCACTCCCTTCATTACTCTAGAAAAGTGTTATATAGTTATAGTATGAGCAAGAAGCCCATTAACATTTCACTTGGGTCCCTTCAGCACAGAGCAAGGAGGAACTGCTTTTGGACATAATCTGTCTCAGCTCAGTGTTTGTGACTTGGGCATGAAACATTCTGTTGCCAACCTAAATCCTCTTTGCCTCACTGTCTAATGTAAATTAAGTCTCTCAAGCTGTTCTAGATTGCATTTTCTGTTTAAAACTTTTGAAGGATTCTTTGTGTGTAAGTTTTGTTACCTATTCAGTTGTAAAACACCTGACATCTAAAGAGAAATACTATTAGAAGAAACATACTTCAGATGGTAAGTGGTGAACCCTGCCCCTTTTCACAGGGTTTTTCTCTTGTGGATCGTGGGCAAACATGTCCTTGAATAGATGCGTATTATGTACGTAATTCAAGGATACTGGTGGCAAGCAGAGAAAACCAGAGGTGACTTCTCCAGGATCTTCTCTAAGATATCCCTTAGTTGAAATGTGCTCTAGGAGGGCTAACTGATTTCTTGGAATGACTTGAGTAGAAATAGAGCAAACTGAAGCTTAGAAAATTCATCACAATATGATAAAGTTCTTTAAAAATCCAGCTTTCATTTGCTGTAGTCCACAAAAGCGATGACAACAGAATCACAAAATGTTCCTTAAGCATAGGGTTGCATTTTACAGCGTGTTTAGAAAATAGACATTTAAATATTAATGTATTATTTATCTTATTTAGGGCTGTGAATCTGTCCGAATGTCTTCAAACAATTTTCTTCTGTTTTTATGTCAGGTGGCTTTATTTTGCTGGATGGAGAGACCTTTGAAGTGAAAGGAAATTGGGAGCATGGGGAAAAGGTACCCCCCCTGAATTATGACTTTTGGTATCAGCCACGACATAATGTCATGATGAGCACTGAATGGGGAGCCCCCAAAGCCTTGGCAGGTGGATTTAACCCAGCTGACATAGAGAGAGGTGAGGGAGCATTTGTTTAAACTCTCAAAAGTAAAAGTGATTCTTTGTTACAGTAATAGCATCTGTGCTTATTTGTGTCTGACCTGATCCATTAGGGCATTATGGCCGCCGCATCAACGTGTGGGACTGGAGCACCCACACCTACGTTCAGGCCATTGACTTAGGGAAGGGCTCCATCCCTCTGGAAATTCGATTCCTCCACAGACCAGATGCTGCAGAAGGGTTTGTTGGGTGTGCTCTGAGTGGTGCAGTGCATCGGTTCTACAAGACAGAGGTGAGTAATGAAACCCATGGCTAGCACAGAGCTACCGTGGGCAACTGCAGTTGGTAGGCATTTTGGGTATCTCTGCAGCCGTATGGCTCATGTCCAGCATGCAACTCTTCAGCAGCCTGATCCTGAAAGGAAGCAAAGCTTAAGAGGTCATGGTGCTGGTCAGTCAGCCCCACTTCCAGCGCTCCTGCTCCCCACAATAACTTGCTGATCATTTTAATCACAGTTAATGAATTGTGAAAGTCTCACAGAGGCGAAGGTCTTGCCAATGATAGGAACATTAGTGAACACTTGAACCCGAGACAATCTAATGAACACTTGCACTGAGGAAGTAGCTGCAGCATTAGCCCAACAGCTTGCTTTCTGGCCTGCAAGCTGATCAACAAACGTGTCAATTGGACAGCTCATCACAACCTGTGAAACTTGTCACCAGTGTCAAGGTGTGCTGCCTGCTGCTCAGCCAGTATTTGGCAGCGTAGGGAAGACCTGAAGATAGAGGAGGGAGGGAAAGCGATGGGGTCATGGACAGGGGAGTAGAACTATTGCCATTTTAGAGGGCAACCTGGAGACAGATAGGACACCAAGCTGTAGGAGACTGGCAGTCTTTAGTTCTGCTGCTGTTACAGCACTCTGAGATGTCGTTGCATAGTATAATCATTAACGTCCTCACTGGCAGTGCAGTTACCATCCTCGCCCCTTGGCAACACTTATTTGCAGTGTGCATATCACCTCTGTACAGCACTTGTTAAATAAATAGCACTGTTTGCTTCTCCTCCCTCTGTCATGCACAGCTGAGCCCTTGTGGCTGACATTAAGGCAATAATAATGCTGTGTTCTCTCCTGTGCCTTCTGCAGAAAGGAGACTGGGCAGCAGAGAAGGTGATTGAAGTACCCAGCAAGAAGGTGCAAGGATGGCTTCTCCCTGACATGCCTGGTTAGTGAGAGCATGTTTGGAAAAGAAATGGGGTGTTGTCCTCTTCAGTTCATGGGTACAGTGTAGCTTTTTGCAAAATCTTATCCTTAAAGGATAAACACTTTTCTTGTAAAATACTAAGTTTCTGTTTGGGTACTTCTGATGTAACCAAATTAGCCTTGCCTGTGAGCCACCAAGTAGGAGACGGTCAGACCTCTGCTCCACACTGCTCAGTGCTTGAGGTCGGTTTCTCTAGAAAAGTACTTGGAGTTTGGGTCTTTCAGCATGAACTCACAGTGTTCAGGAGTGGTCCTGGGCATGCAGGTAGAGCCTGCACCGCCTTTGAGTAGGCACTGGGTTTCCAAGGTTGATTGTGTTTGTTCAGCCCATATCTTAACATATTTTTCAGAGGCTACTATGACTGGAATTTTGAAATATTATAGGCTTGTGGTCTTGTCTGTTGCTGGTCTTGTCCGTCTCCTGACTTTGCTACTGAATATTTTCTTAAAGGTCTTATTACTGACATCCTCATCTCGCTGGACGACAGATTCCTGTACTTCAGCAACTGGCTGCACGGAGACATCCGCCAGTACGACATCTCCGACACCCGTAAGCCCAGGCTGGTGGGGCAGGTAAGCCAGCGTCAGAAAAGGTGTCATGTACAAGGGCACTACAGTCTTTTTATTTCCTTTTATTTTAAAAGGAGAAAATGACAATTGACTTTTGCTTGAGTAGTGTCACTGTATCGCTTTCATGTTCCTTTGACAGCCGACGCCATTCCTCACACATGCCCTTGGTTACAGGTGTTTCTGGGAGGCAGCATCACGAAAGGTGGGCCTGTAGCTGTAGTGGAAGACAAGGAATTGCAGTGTCAGCCAGAGCCATTTGTGATCAAAGTAAGTTTTCCTTGCATGCACGTTGTTAGTGCTCTGCTAATAGTAATCCATCTCGAAATATATCTACACCTCAGTCAGATGTGCAACATACAAAGCCGTACCTGAGCTGGTTTGTGTCTTGGCTTACAGCCTGGGCAGGTATCACATGTCAGCATGGACTGGAGCTAGTAAATCCTGGTAAGTGTTCTGGGTCCCTGGTGGAATTGGACAAGCTGTTCAACTGTACTGAACCCTGTGTAATTACATCTTCCCTGCTGTTGTTAGCTAGCTAATTTAAAGCTAATGCAGTCTGCATTCATCACACTGCCATCATTGCTGCTGATAATCTTTCAACAACTCATGGTTGAACTCAAGTTCGATGGCACCTGGCATTGTGATAGAAGAATGAAAGAGCATTATTTGTCTCTGATCATTATCAATGTGCATTAATATTATTAGCATCAAGGCAGCTACCTATGGAAAGTCTCCAGATGTGCAAGAACTGAGTATGGTCACGGCTAAGATCTGTTGGCCACCGAAGGCAGTTTCAGGAAGTCCCACATACTCCTTTTGTTCATAGCGCAGCTTCTGACCCAGCTGCAGTGCAGACGTGTTCTTATTTGCAGCTGTGTTACGCCACCCACTTCTTGCTTGATTTTTGATGCTTCTGTCCAAGTGCAGCAACCTGAATCTTTCAGCTCTTACTTTCTTACATTCTGTGAGTTAAGTGGAACTCATCTGAAATGGCTTCAAGGCTCCCTGTTAGTAAGGAATAAGACTCACAATAAAACTGTTCTCTCTCCAAAACGGGATTTGGTGCTCCTGTGTCAAGGATTTGAAAGTACTGGAAGGTTCTCTGAGTAGCAGAACAGCCATGCTGTTTTGTTTCTCCTTGCTGTTGCATTTCCTTCATTCAACCTCCATGGCAGCTTGTCTTGAGCTCCTTGTTCTCTATTATAATTTTAGGGGAAGAGGGTGCCAGGTGGACCTCAGATGATTCAGCTTAGTTTGGATGGGAAGAGATTGTATGTCACCACCTCTCTCTACAGTGGCTGGGACAAGCAGTTCTACCCAGATCTTGTCAGGTAAGAAAACTTTGGTAAACGAGGATGACTGCACAAGCCCATGTTCAAGATTTCTTTCTTAAACAGTGGTATGCATGGACCAGCTGGCACACAGAGCAAAGTTCCCATGCAGGGAGGCTGAATCCAGTCACTTTTTGTACACAGCCTCCCAACCTAGATGTTTTACCCGTTAGCCAGAATCCATCCTTGCTCAGCAGGCACACAAAAGCTGGGGTCTGCACACACTGTTTGTTGAAATCATGATCTACTTGGAAGTAGATGAGAATGGGAAGAAACCGGTGAACGTGACCTAGCCTCCTGGGATCTGTAGTACTTCCAAACTGCCTTTGGTGCAGCAGCAGGACTTCCTGCTTTTTGGAATTAAAGAGAGGAGATGATCTTCCCGATGGCCACAGGAGGGCACAGTGCATCAAATGACTTGCCTGGTCATTTATAAGTTACAACAGCTATTAATTTTCATTTGTTCATTGCTAATTTGAGGTTGCAGGTTTCACTGAGGCAATGTAACTCACTTTTGAGACCTGCTAAGCCCGGTTTAAATCTGACGTTCTCTCCATTTTATATTAAATGAAGACAAATCCTGCCCAAATACGGAAGAGGAGAGCAACAAATACGAGTCCTTTTCCCAATGTCTGTTTTCTTGTCCCTTTTTCAGGGAAGGCTCTGTTATGCTGCAAATTGATGTGGATACTGAAAGAGGTGGATTGAAAGTGAATAAAAACTTCCTAGTGGATTTTGGGAAGGAACCTGATGGGCCTGTCCTAGCTCATGAGATTCGTTACCCTGGTGGGGACAGTACTTCTGATATCTGGATGTAATTGTTGTCTGGAGCTGTGGGGTTTGTTTTTTTTTTTCCTTTCTTTTTTCTCTCTCTCCCTCTCTCTCCTCCATACCCTCCACTTCCCTTTTATATGGGTGACTCAGTTCAGCTGGAACTTTGTCCACTACCTAAATTTAGGCTTCCATTAGGGTGAGCCACAGAAGCTCCACTTTCTTCTCATTCTGAGGCAGCCAAGTGAATCGCTCTGAAACATGATATACATCTCCTTTTCTCTGCTCCTTCCCCTTTCATAAGGTCCTGTCTAATCACTCTTGACTGCAAGTTTCAAGGCCGAGGTCACCAGTCTTTTAAGGACTGTTTGCCTTGTTTGGTGCCACTTTGCCCTGCCACTGTTTGTTGGTGGAGAAGCTGTTCCTAAATAACTCCATAAGAAGGATACATTCCATGAGCTTGCCCCAGAGCAAGTGTCCTGTGCCTGCAAAGCTTCATTTGCTCATAAAGTAATCAGTGCTTTACAGCAGTCACAGCAGAAAAATCATGCGTATCTAATCTGAAGCCACATGTTTCTGGAGTTGGGTTATATTTTAACATTTGTGCACTGATGTTATAAAAATCAACAATAAAATTGTTCTTCAACTCAGGTGGAGCTGCACATTTTTTTTCTTTTTAGCATTTCATCATTTTATATTTCGAAGAACATAAACTGTAAGGTCATTTCAGAAAGTAGCAATGTCATTTGTCTAAAAATTCTTTGGTGAGGAATTTATTTTCACTGAAGCCACCTTTGTTCCCATTATTACAAGCAAAGATTCTCTTCCATGTTCTAAGACTGGTGAAAACTGCAAAAAACGTTCCTGCACCCTGCGCCAAAGCCAGGTGGTGCTGGCAGCGGGGGTCTTACAGGTGTCTCATGTGTCTTGCAAATTCTTGAGCAGACAAGCACTCACAGGTCCACCCTTTCTGCTGCTGCCAGTTCCTGATGCACCTTCCCTAAGCTGTTTCTTGGGTCCGATTCTCTTTCCTGCCTCTCCAGATCTGTTCTTTCCCATCTGTGTCCGTGGCCAGTCTCTGCCCTTTCCTGCTGAGCTTCCTCGTTGCCAGTTGTAACGCTGGAATCGCATCAGCCATATCGGAGGAGCAGCGTGTTAATGCCACTTCCCTCTGGAGCCTTTTGGCTGGGTCTTTTTCTGACTTTTACTGTGCTTCCACAGCAAAATCCTCATCTACCTGACAGATTATAATCAAGACTTCACTCTGTATGTAGCTGCTTACTGCCTTGCCCAGCATATTTGGAACCAGGCTTTGAGAGTTCAGTTTTGTGTCTTTAACACAGGGCAGCTGGACTGCTGCCACTTGGTCTCTCTGAAACCTGCGACAAGTAGTTGTTAGGACCCTGTAAAGCCACAAAGCTTTCTGACATAGCCTTGTAGCCACCCGTGTCTGATGTAAAAGCCCAGTGCCAGCAGCTTCCTGTTAGAAATGGGCGATGTTTAAACCATCGTGCTGCGAGGACCCCTTGTTTCCTTGCGCAGGGAGTGGTTTCAAGAATGGAGTACACACTGCTAACTCATGTAAACGCTGCTAATAGTCTGTGCTGAGTAGGTGCAGTGAGTGCTCCGTGTCTAAGCAGTCTCATGTTGTCCAGGAAAGTCACTGATTTATTAGGAAATCATTTGCTACTGGCCAATGCTGCTGGAGCCCGTGGTTTTTTCACACCTACTTCCTCTATGGCTGAGCGTTTTAAATCAGAAGAGGTGCGTGAGCTTCCACTTGGCCACGTGAGGGCAGGCCGCAGCCCGCCTTCATGCAGAGCAGAAGTACATCTAGGAGTTTCTCTCACTCTACTAGCGATTTTAGGTCGTGATTTTCCACAGATCACAGACTTGCTAGTGAGGGTGGCCCTCAGGTCTCTTCTTAGTCCATCGGGGTATTGCGGGGTGACTGAGGTCTCTCGTTCCAGCTACACTGAGCACTCCAGTCTGAGCCCCATCCTGAAATCCCAGTTGGAAATGCCCCTGAACACAAGTGTGTACAACCCCTGAAGTGCAGATTGCTTCTATTCCTTGTTAAAGCCAAATGTTAAATGCAAAAAGGTGCTTAGGAAGCGAAAAGCAAAGTGTGGGACTCGCTTGAATGAAAGTGTTTCCTTTTTCTGTAACATCTGCTAATCTGGGTACTGAAAAAGACAAGCTGTGAGTGGAGAGTTTCTCATGATTCTGGGAGGAAACCCGCTGGGACTCACAACGATTGTGGGGTCCGTGTCCATAGCAGAGATTCTGGTTTTAGTATGTGTGCCTGTCTGGGTCTGCTTTATTGCAAGCTGAGCTTTACCATGGACTCACCTGACTGTATTGACACCACCTTCATTGGCTATAAGGGAGTTTCTGAGGGGATACTGTCCTAAATACCCAGAGTCTCTCAGGCCATTGAAATGGACCCCAGAAGTTCAGGCATTAGCCACATGCCTGGTTTTTGGAGAATCCCTGAAGGTGTTGTGAAACCTCACCCTACTGACTGGCCATCGTCTCTCTCACGCTTGTCAAAGTGGACGAAGGGTACGCAGTGCAACAGACTAAGTTGGTGAATGCAGAGCAGGTCCAGATATCTGGTGGGACAAAAAAATATACTCACATGTTCGTTCAGTAGTATCGTAGAGGTTTCACCCACTGGCCAAAATCCATCCTCACTCACAAGCACACAGAACTCCGGGTGTGCACGCACTGTTTGATACCTACCGGGACGTAGGTAAGAATGTGAAGAAGCCAGTGAACGTGACTTAGCCTTCTGCCACCCCTGGTACTTCCCAACTGCCTCCGAGTGCATCAGCATGACTTCAGTTTGGGGCATTCAAGGAAGCAGATGATCCTCAGATGACCACGGGAGGGCAGGGTGCAGCTTGCCTAGTCCTTCATGAGGAACTATTTCCTAGTTTTCGCTCATTCATTATTAATTTGACGTTGCAGATTCATTTATATTTCTGCTGCCAGCTCATATCCAAGACAAGCAGAGGTGTTTATAGGAGAAAGAGAGTCTATTTGGTATTTTGCAGACCACACTGGTTGTGTTCTCCGCTCACCATCGCTTGCTTGCGTGTTGGTGTTGCTGAGCCTGCTCTTATCCTTCCTGCTATCGGTTGTAATTAGAAAACTCTACACCCCACAGCTTGGTTTTGTGAGGGATGCCAAAGACGTCACCAAGGAAAGCCAAAAAGGATGACCAGCAAACTTTGTTAATGAGTGGAAGATGAATGAGCTCTTTAATTAGCAGGTGTGCAGGTGCAGGAAGAAGGTGCAGTGAGACATGCACATTGCGACAGCAAAAGCATGCACAAGAGGCATCAGCTGAGCACCTGAAATTGCCTCTGGTGGAGCAGGAGCTTCTCATGCATCCTTGGGCCTGGTTGTGCTTCCTGCCCACCAGGCAAACAGGGACGGCAGCCAGTCAGGTACAATGCCTGAACCTCTCTTCTGGTTTGGCTGGAGGAAGATGGGCAGTTCTGCCCAGCTCAGAGCAGCGTGGGAGAGCAATGGTGAGCTCTGTGCGGCCAAGTGGAGAAGCAGGAAAGGCTGTTTTGGGTTGCTCTGAGGAGGACAGCTGGCTCCAGCTATGGAGCTGCTCCTGGACTGAGGGCTTCCTTCTGTTGCATTAGGGAAATGCCAGCCAGCCCCTCATTTCCCCCAGATCCCTGCTGGCCTTTCAGCTCTTTGGCCCCCAGCTCAGCTCACGTACTGCGTGCTGAGTTCTGCTCTGCCTTTTGCCTGTCTCGGCTGCTGGACCAGAGCTGCAGCTGCATCCTCCCATCAGGCCTGAGCGTCCTTCAGTGGGCAGCATCCTCTGGTCTGCTTTGCCTGGAGCACATGTTTGGGCCATGCATCCTGTCAGCCTGGAAACTGAAGTTTCCTCTCTCTGTGGAAGGACTGAGAACAAGCCTGCATGAAAAAGACATTTTTTTTCTTTTCTACTGCCTGAAACAAAGCATTTGGTAAGCTGGGCCCACCAGCCTCCGCGTAGTGCACTAAATGTTTGAGAACTTGCTTAAAGCTGGGCACTGGTGCCACGTGCCAGGCTGCTCCCCTGTCCACCTGATGCATGTTTAAAGTGCTGTGCTGGAACCAGAGAGCCATAAATTACAGCCCTAGTGAGACAGGTTGTCCCTTCTGATAAGAGATCTCCCGAGGGCTTCTTTAATGGTGCTGTCAGATGTTTCTGCATTCCTACGTGGAGCAATTACTTATCCCATGCAATTTCCTCACTGATTGAGGAGTTCTTCCACAAGATGTTCCATGGTCCTTGGTGTTTCCTTCCTGCTTTAGTTTGGCAGCTGGTGGCAGCCAGGGTCCTGGTGATCTCAGGAGGGGACCCTCCTTCCAAAATTCTTCTCTCCAACACCTCAATCCCTTTAACAGAAGTCTCTGCTGTTCCTGTGGGTGTTTTGTGGCAGTTTAGTCCCGTTGGCAGGTAATTCAACCATACTGGTGCCAGGCACTTTGCGGTGTTGGTGCCTGACATGGAGCCTTGGGTGCTCATTGACCAAACTGGTGGGGAGAGTAAGTAGGTACTGCTACTGCTCAAGCACTGCTTCACTGTGCTGAATTGCCCTGAATCCTAAAGGTTCCTCTCTTCCACAGGTGGGCTGACTTGCCCACATGGAGATACAAACCTGAGAGGCCGCAGGCATGTCTTGACCTTCTAAGTGCTGCATCACCAAGGGCACAGACTGTATTTCCTTGGGCACCCATTTCTAGCCTGATGTCTTTTCTAGCTGATTGGTCTCACAGGTCTCTTCCGATTTCGATGCTGTTGGAGCCCTCTCCATCCTCTGAGCATTGCATCTCAGTTCACAGTCCTTACGAGCTCAGGTCTTTCTGGGTAGAGGCACCTCTGGGCCTGGCTTGCTGAGCTGACACCTGGGAGCCCGTGATGTCTTCAGCTCAGCCCCCAGACAGAGACGTGCCTTCTGTCAGGGTCCAGATTTCGGAGGTGCCTTTGGTGGCCTCTGTCTGTTCAAACCTTGTAATTTCCAGGAGGCTGCTGGTGGGCCGGATTATCTACCTGGACTTCTCATCCCTCGTGTGGAATTTGCAGCCACTGCACATTTGTATGGCAGGAACGTGGGTATGGGGGATGGCTTTAATTAGCTTGTGTCTCGGGTGGGACGTGGAGGCCTCCAGAGCCTGAAGAAGTCCACTGGAAATCAGCAGAGCCCCAGGATCAGATACGGGAAGTGGTGTTTAAGGAAAAGACCTGCATGGAGCAGCAGATTTTTCCCTAGATTGGTGGTTAGCAAGGCGGAAACAAGCCGCAGCGCTGGTCTGGCACCTCCCAAACGCTTGTGAGTGATGGCTCCTCCCTTGGCAGCTTGCCTGATCCCCCCACCCCTTTGCCGTGTATATAAGGCCCCCTGAGAGCAGCCTGGGCACAACACAGCCCACTCCAGCGAGGCAGACAGCAAGCTGCACCTCCAGTTCCAGCACCTCTGCTCTTGGAGAGAGTGACCCAGAAGGCTTCAGCATGGGTAAGAGATCCTCTGCAGCCTCCCCGCAGCCCACAGCAGCTCCAGGCCTTGTAGCTCCGTCCTGGATCTGGCTCCAGCCACTGCCTGGAGGCTGCAGACATCCCACCTTGAAAGCGAGTCCCACTTGTGGACTGGTGGGTTTGTTCCTCTGCAGTGCTGCAGGAAGGAGGGAGCTGGGACAGAAGTTTGGCATTTTGTCCTCCTGGTGCTAAAGGTTTCTTTTGTCTCCCTCCCAGTCTGCTTCCAGGGGCTTCTTTTTGCCTTGGAAAGCTGCTTCCATGTGGCTGTAGCATCCGTGGTGAGGGGAACCTCCCCTCTGCTGGGGAATCGTCAGGGAGACAAGAAACCAGACTTACTTTCCAGGCTGGACCTTCAGAACTGCCATGGTTCTCGGTGGCAGCTCTCCTTCACTGCCGATGGGGAGGGGATCAGTGCAGGGCTCAGGGGATGCAGAAGGGCACTGAGCACTGGTTTGATCTGTGATATCCCCGGTGGCATTTTAGGGAGGATTCCTCTCCTGGATCAGGTTTTGTAGTGCCATGATGAAAGTAGGTGCTGGTCTCAGAGGTCCCCGTTGACAGCTGGGTTGGGAGAAGGTCCATCGGGTGGGACAGACTCTTCTGCATAGGCACCTCTGGAGGCTGTGGACGTTTCTCATTTGATTCTTCTCTTCTTCTCACAGCAGACAGATGCAGAGTTCAGTGCTACGAGTACCCCACCTGCCCAGATGTGAAAGGCAAGTCCTCCTGAGTGGGTTTGGGAATGGGGGTGTTTGGGAAAGAGCTCCGTGCGGGCAGAGACCACCGTTAATTAACTGTGTTTGCTGAGTCCCTTCTGCCAATGGGAGAAAACTGTAACTCTGTGGAGATCCACTTTTGTTGTTCTCTTACCTCTGGGTCAGGAATGGACCCAGGGTTCAGTGAACAAGGAAGAACAGAACAGGACAGAATAGAACGGAATAGTTCCAGCTGGAAGGGACCTACAACGGTCATCTAGTTCAACTGCCTGTAGGAAGGTCGTAGCATCCAGAAAAATAAGTTCAGTCCTATCTGAGAGTCTGTTGAAGCTTTTCTTTGCCTTCCAGGCTGGTTCATGGCATGTTTTAACATCAGCTTTCTGTATACCCAGCTCCTAGGGAGGAGGTTGCCTACGTGACCTGTACCTACAGGGGAACATGCATCGACGAACCTGACTTCCTGGCCACCGTTGATCTCAACCCCAGATCTCCATGTTATGGCCAGGTACCCGTGTCCTGACTGTCTTTTTATTGGGCCGATGACTAGCTCCTGGCTCTGTGTGTCAGATCCGTGGCATTTAAGCTTTAACCTTTCCACAGATGTCCTTTGGTGCAGGGAGCGATGTTATCATCTCTAAATTGTTGGTTGCATTAAAGTCCCCATTTCTCCCTGCCCCCTGAGTGAACCCTAACTCTGCCTTGGCTGCCTAGGTGATCCACCGCCTGCCCATGCCCAACCTCAAGGACGAGCTGCATAACTCGGGCTGGAGCGCGGGCTGCTCCTGCTGTGACAGTCTCACAACGAAAAGGAACAAGCTGATTCTGCCCTGTTTGATTTCCTCCCGCATCTACGTGGTGGATGTGGGTTCACAGTGCCGGGCGCCCAAGCTGTGTAAGGTATGCCTGAGGGGATTCAAAGACAAGTTTCTGGGAAGCAGCTGGGAACTGCTGCTTCTGGAGTAATACCCAGGGAAGAAGGGTTCTCTCCTCATCTTCTCTCCCACCCTCACTTAGAGAGCTGGGTCACGTTCCCGCCCGAGCTCTCTGCTCTTCAGACCAAGGAAGGCTCCAGCCCTCATTGCGTTTCTTTCTCTGAGCCTGTTGCGATCAGAGAGAGTCTAATGACTGAAGTCCCGCCACAGCCAGAGAAGCTGTTAGGAGTTGGGTGTTGCTGCATTCTTGGCCATGTAGAGGGGAGCTCAGAGGCTTCTGTGCTCGTCTGCAAGGAGGAGCAGGCCCTAGCAAGCGTGGGCTCTTGGGCAGCAAGCTCCTGCAAGCATCAGAGACTGTCAGAAGTCTCCGATGGCCGAAGGCGCTGCCAGGGCGTGTGAAACGAGCTGAGCAGTGGGAGGCTGAAGTGTCTGTGTGTCAACTTTTTTCAGATGATTGAGCCAGTGGATGTCTTCTGGAAGTGCAACAAGGGACACCTCAGCGTAGTTCATAGCCTGCCTAATGGTGATATATTGATTGCCAACATGGGAGATGCAGCTGGCAATGGAAAAGGTACGTTTGGGTGTAACCATTCCAATAATCATTCCTGTTAGAAAAATGACAAGCTTGAAACCTGCAGACTTTGGGAGTTCCAAACAGCAAACTTGAGATACTTGTTCAGAAGCCCCAATCCTTCTGTGCTGGTGTAAGCTCAGTAATCACCCACAAGGCTGAAGTTCAGAGTGGGGACATGAACACACGTACTAGAGGAAAAGCTGGTCCCTTCTGCACGTTCAGGCGCTCAGTCTACCTGTCTTAGCATGTCTTAGCATGTCTTAGCATGTCTTAGCATGTCTTAGCATGTCTTGGCATGTCTTGGCATGTCTTGGCATGTCTTAGCATGTCTTAGCATGTCTTGGCATGTCTTAGCATGTCTTGTTCATCCATGACTGCTTGAGATCGGGGACATGAACTGACCACTGCCAACACAGGTAACTTGGCCACTGAAAACACTAAAGTGAATGTTAAGCTGGGATCATTTCTGGTCCCCAGAACTTCTGCTGAGCACGTATAGGAACCTATAAACACAGCTCTTTACCCAAGAAAGAGCTGTAGAGTCTTTGCAGCCACGTGTCTCAAGGTATAAAGTGTTTTGAAGATCTTGGCTGTTTACGCCAGGCTGATGCACAAAGCGTGGTACCTGTCTGGAAGTGGAGTGTGTGATTGGTCACGCGTCCCCTTTTTGTACCGCAGGTGGATTTATTGTGCTGGATGGAGAGACCTTTGAGCTGAAGGGGAACTGGGAAAACGGGTGCGAGGTCCCCCCCACTGGATACGACTTCTGGTACCACCCACGCCAGAATGTTCTGATCAGCTCTGCCGGGGTAGTCCCGAAGCGTGCGGGACGTGGATTTTGTCCTGACGACTTCAAGAAAGGTGAGGGAATCCTAGTGCAGGTGCTGAGCCAGAACATACCCAGGCGTGGGAGGGTGTCGGTGTGGTCAGGGAGAGGGGACAGGCAGCGTTACCCCCAAACAGCCCATGTCACAGGCCCTGCTACGGGACGTGCAGCCTCTGTCCTTAAGGCAGGCTGGTGCCTGTCTTTCCCCACTGCTCCCTAAATCACTGCAGTTTCTCTGCTCCTCGTGGCTGTCCCTGTCTGGGAGCATTGTGGGGAGGGATGAATCTCCCTGGGCAGCCCCCTCTCTTCTGACTTGGCTTTCCTGTTCCTCAGGGGTCTTTGGGCGCCGCCTGAACGTGTGGAACTTGTGCTGCCGCACCCTCACGCAGTGCTTTGACCTGGGGGAGGACTCTCTGCCCCTGACCGTTAAATTCCTCCACAACCCCGATGCTGCCGAGGGATACGTCAGCTGTGCCCTGAGTGGCGTCGTCTACCGCTTCTACAAGTGCGAGGCAAGTGTCCTGCCAGCAGCCAGGGGAGCCCTGGCCGTGGTGGGATACGGGGGGGATTGGGAAATGCACAGAAGAAATCTGGGGCAGCAGAGAGAAGCAGGAGCTGTGTGGAGAGGGGAGTATCCAGCCCCTGCTGTGGACGTGTGTGCGAGAATGAGCGTGTTCTTCCCCTGCGTGTAAAGGGAGCCCATTGTGAGCAGCTGGGATGAACGTCTGGGGGTTAATTTGAGTGGTGAAGCCCAGCCTGGCTGTTGGTATCAGACGATGGTGTCCTTAATTGTGCCTGCTCGGAGTAGCTGGGCACAGTGGCAGCCTTCCTCAGGCAGCTTTGCCAGGCTGTGCCAGGGGGTGAGTGCAGGGGAGCGCTGTTGCCTGAGCAGGCAGGAAGGCTCATGGTGCCTGTGTTTCCTGTGCAGAGAGACAGCTGGGCAGTAGAAGAGGTGATTCGGATACCGGCCAAGGACGTGGCGGGATGGATTATGCCCAAGATGCCAGGTTCGTGTGCCCTGAGGGGGTGGCTCCTTTTTCCTCCCGGAGCCTTGTGTTGAGCAGCTTGGCACAGCCCACCGCTGCCCCTCAGAGCCTTGCTGTGTCAATGGGAGAGGAGGGTTGTCGGGAGGGCTGAGGGGCTGTGCGCAGCCCCAGGAGGACCCTGCTGGCCCAGCTGGAGCCTGGGCACTTGGGCAGGTCTCCTGTGCTGGGGGCACAGCACACAGAGTGGCAGGGAGAGATGCAAGCTGGGGCTGGGTGCGAGGCACGTGCTCTGGTGATGCTGCCTGCTCTGGAGCTCTGTGTTTCTGTGCCCTAGCCTTCATCGCCGACCTCATCATCTCACTGGACGACAAGTTCCTGTATCTCTGCAACTGGCTGCACGGAGACATCCGCCAATATGAGCTCTCCAAAAACTGCAAGCCCAGGCTGGTGGGACAGGTAGGCAGGAGAGAAGGGCTTGCACTTCTGTGTTCCTTAGCAGGCTGTGGTGGTGGTTGGATGACGAGGCAACATGTCTCCCACTGCCTTGGTTACAGGTGTTTGTGGGAGGCAGTATCCTCAGAGGGGGACCCGTGACTGTGTGTAGAGACGAAGAGCTGAAGTGCCAGCCAGATCCCTTGGTGATCAAGGTGAGTTCTGTGTCCTCTTTGCCCTCTGGTCTGCTTTGGGCCTTGGCTGTGCTCTGCTAATTCTCTGCCCAGGGTTCCTGGGGAGGGTCTCCATTGCGGTGGCCCGTGTGTCAGCAGCATCTGGTCGCTTGCCTGTGTTCGGAGGGGAGGCGGCCGCTCTGCTCTGCTCCACTCCCCTGCCCCTGCTTGTGCTTGGCTGCTGAAAGGAAGAAGCCAGTAACGTCCCTGCTGTCTGTTGTGCCCTCAGTGCAAGAGAGTGTACGGCGGCCCCTCTAAGATGCAGCTCAGCCGGGATGGCAGGAGGCTGTACGTCACCAACTCCTTGTACAGCACATGGGACAGGCAGATCTACCCGACCGTGGTCAAGTAAGAAACCTTTGGGAGGAAAGGGGCCTCTTGTGCATGGCCTGTGTGCTGGAAACGGGGAAGGTGTCTCACCTGGGGGGCTACAAGGGCTTGTTTGTGATTGCAGGGGGACAGATTGTCCCAACATCATCCCCAGAGCTCCCTCATGTTGGGTTTCACGTGCAGTTGGCTCACAAACATCTCTGGCTGGGCAAGGTGCAGCTGCTGCCTGTGCGGGGCTGCAGTGCCAGGGCTTTCCTTGGGAGAGCATAAGTGTTTGAGTGTGAAAGGTGGAGTGAATCCGTGTGTGGATCTCTGAGAGCCAGGCCATGGCTCTGCTACAGCATCCCCAGGGTATCCACCGGAGCTGTTCTGATTTAGCAAAGCAGGCGATGACCTCCAGCATGAAGGCAAGCTCCAGCCTGCCTGTCACACCGTGCCTCGCAGATCTCCATTGGGAACTCAGGAGCAAACTGTGTGCACTGGTGGTTGCCACTGCTGAAACCTCTGCTCCCTTCTCCCTGCAGAAGGCAGAATGTTAAGGAGAAAGCCTGGCTAGGGAACAGAGGGTGAAGGGCAGGATCTCTTGAGCAGGACCGTGGTTTGCTTGTCTGTAATGGCTGCGCTCTTGTCCCCTCCAGGGAAGGCTCTGCCGTGCTGCAGATTGACGTGGACATTGAGAAGGGAGGCCTGTGCGTGAACAAGGACTTACTGGTGGATTTTGGAAAGGAACCCAATGGGCCTTGCCTTGCCCATGACATCTGCTTCCCTTGCGGGGATTCCGCCTCCGAGATCGTGGCCTAGGCGCCCCGTGAAAGGCTCCCTTCTTCTCTCTCCTCTGTAGTGCAGCCGTTAAGGAGCGTAGGGTCATTGGGTTTGGGGTCCCCGCTGGTTGCTGGAGTCTTGATTTCTGCTAAGCTGAGCTAGGGGAGCTCTGCCTTGTTGGAGGGGCTGGTTCAGCAGACTGGTGAGCAAGGACACAGCCTGTTTTCAGTGGTGTTCTCAGCGCAGAGCGATCCCTGGGCATGGCTCGCAGAGCCCAGGGCGATGGCTCGCGTGTGGAGCTGTGCAGGACGCACAGTGCCTCGCGGCAGAGAGTGAAGTGCCCGCTTCGGCCGAGTTACTGTTCTCCAGCCAGGTCCTTCCTGGATAGTCTTCCCCTGGCACAAGAGCCCTCTCGGCTCCCTTGTCGCGTGCCTGGGTCGGGCTGTGTCACAGCTGAAGGAAGATGAAGTGCTTTATTCTGAAAAGAGGTGCCTGTTCCCTGACACTGGTTTGCTCTTGTGTTCTGCTTTAACCTGAATAAAATTGTCCATCGCATCAGCTGCATCTTCACGTGTCTTGTTTCTTTGAAGACCTTCTATATTTTTGTTATAGGTCAGGGTTTTAGAAATCCCTACAACAAACCCGCTGGTCCATCAGGAATGTCTGTTATTCTTCCTGAAACCCAAAGGTTGCAAAAATCTGTGTGTAATGTGGATCCGTGTCAATTTTAGCTTTTTACATATTTACCTTGGAAGAAAAGGTCTTCCCTTTGTTCCTTCACACTTCCCACGGTTAAACATATTGCTACAGCTCTCTTGTGCACCCTTCATGCTCCCAGGAGAAAAATAATCCCTTCTGGAGGACAGTTCCATAGCTTCAATGAAGTGTCCAAGAGGTCTGGGAGAAACTGACCCCTCAAGGGCCTCTTCTTGCTGGTTAGAGAGAACGACTCTAGACGAGGTGTTGAGTTTCAGGAGGTGAGGGGTATCCCTGGGGTGCTGCTTGAGTGTGACACCCCCTTCTGATCCTCCAGAGCTGCCTTGTTTGAGGACCTTCTCAGGGGATGTCCCTGCTGTTGTGGTGGCTTTGGAATGAGCCTTATCTCACCCACCTTCAGACCCTACACAGCACGTATCTCACTAGAGGTGCCTCCTCCTCTCCGCTGGCTGGAGGGAGGCTCTGGCCAGCAGACATCCCCGTGCCAGCGTGTGGTCCAGATGGCTGGAGGCAGCTGAGCTGGATCCACCCTGGAAACCCCTCCTTGTTTTGGGGCCAGGCACCATCCACATCACCGCAGGGAAGAACTCCCTTACCTGATGGCCACGTTTATGGGGTTGATCAGAGTCTGCTGTCCCTCCCACTCTCGACTGACCACCCTCTCTGACTTGCAGGTGGTCACACAGCGAGGTGAGGACTCAGCCCGGGCTTTGAGCTGCAGCTGGGCCGTGAAGATCAACAGGCAACGCAGCAGAGGGGACCAGGCTCCTCGTTCCACCGTCAGTCGGATGGATGTGGACGTATTTCTGCCGGTATGAGCACACTTTTTCATCCCCTCCAAGGCCTGTTCCCAGGTCTTTGGGTGCTGATTTCTGTGTTCCAGGGAGCGTGGCCCTTTCCTCACCCTCATCCATGAGTTACGCTGAGGACCGTGGTGGCTCTGCAGTGGTGTGAAGGTGCCTTACCTGGGGAGGCATGAACTGGGGTGGCTGCAGTTGGGTGCTTTGTTCCCTCTAGTGGTTATTTGGGAGATGAGCTTCTCCCTGGTGCCAGCACCGGTCAAGTCCTTCACAGCTTCCAACAGGTCTCCTAGACCATGAGGACAGACACTGCTGGCATCACCCCTCTTCCCTGAGGGAAGTAACACTCTTACAGCAATCTTGGTGAGCTGCAGCAGAGCCATTTCGATGGCGGATGACTGGAAGGTGCATGTGAGGTCCAGGTGAAGCTGGGGTGCTGCTTACACAGGCCTCATCCTTTGCATTTCAGCCCTGGGGCCTCCTGGAGAAGCTTTCCTTGGTGAGAGGCGAGGTGGGACATGGGGGGACGTGCTGACCCCCGCAGTGTGGATCCGCAGCACGCGCCGTAGCGTGGTGTTGAGCATCAAATACAGACAGACGGGCCCGAGCAGGGGAGTGTGGCAGAGGCTGAGCCGAGGCCATCGGTCTGTTTGCTGGCAGGTGCCATGGGCCGAGAGCCTCCGATGGCAGAGTGACCGGCTGTGTGAGCGCTGGAGAGGACGAGGCAGCAACCTGCCAGCACAGAGGTGCCTGTGCAGGCCGAGCACCCGCTGCACAGCCCGCACAGGACACGCCAGCTGACGCCCAGCTCTGCAGCCAGAAGCAGCAGCACATGCTGACTAACTCCGATGTGTCACGGGGAAAACTGCTACGTTGCTGCTGCCCTCCTCCCAGCCAGCGAATTAACATCCCACGGTAAACACTCATCCTGCAATTAAACTCAGTCCTCACTTTTCATTTTCACTTGCGATTAACATCTGCAACCTCATAAAATCCTGTCTGTGGTTGGGAGCACAGCGCTCGCCCGGCTCTCAGCAGGGGCACCCCGTCAGCCCAGGGGAAGCTCAAGACACTGCTGCTAGCAGGGATCGGAGGAGAGGAGCAACCTGCTTCCTCTTCGTGGCTAAAGCCCTTGATTTTCCTGTGTGCAGGAGCGGGTGCACCGTGCAGTGCAGCCACCGCCACATCCCCTGCCCCTCGGGGAGGGGAGGAGGTTCTGGGAGCACTGACAATACCTTCCCTGTGCATTTCCAGGGCTGGAAGACGCTGAAGGGTGCCCCGGTGCCTCCCACACCCCAAAGCGTGTGGATCCTCCCCTTGGCATCCTTTTTCCAACCCCTCCTTCTCCCCATCCTGCTCCCTATATATTTGAAACCCCACGGAGCTGCATCTTCTCTCCTGGCTTGCTCCTTGCAGGCGGGATGCGGGCACGGTCGCCTCCGTCCGCTGCTTGGCAGCAGGTGAGATCCAACCTGGGCTCCAGCACAGGTAAGAGATCTCTCCGTTGGCTGCAGCTTGCTCTCAAGCAGAGAAGTCTTGGGGCCATTGGTGGCTTGATGCCCTCTGGCCGTGGGCTCTGCTCCGGGGTCCTCCTAAACCCATTTGGAGCTGTGTCTTGTGGTTTTATTACTGTGACACTCAGAAAATGTAAAAAGAACCATGGGGATGAACGTGGTGGCTAGGAAAGGGTTTCTTTTCTCAAGCTACTAGAAGTGCCAGGAAGAGTTGAGGTAGGCTGATGATTAAGAGCCTTCTAACTATTCTCTCATTTATTCACCTGCAGTTTGTGCAGGCTGCACTTGCTGTAGTCAGATCCCTGGTTTGCCGTAGAGTGGGAGCGTGCGCAGCCGCTCCGGTGAGCGGTTCCTTCATAAAAAGGGCATTAAAAGAACTCGCTGTCTCTAATTTCTGTTTCTGTTCTCAACGCAGAACAGTGTGGGGCGTGTGGTCCTGGCTTCGCCTCGCCTCTGGGTGCGATGAAAGGCAAGTCTGAAACCCGGGGCGGGCAGGGAAGAGCCCTGCACTGTCCGTGAGTTCGGGGAGGTTTGGGAATCCAACTGCCCCATGGATATGGGGGACACCCCGGCTCCCCGGGGAGGGGACCCAGGCTGACCAGAGGCTCCTGCAAGGTTTTTCTTCTGTGATTTCTGCTGATGCTCATGCAACGTTTCTGGGTTGAAAGGTCCCCGGGAAGAGATTGTGTACGTGCCCTGCATCTACAGGAACACTGGGAGAAAGAAACCCGACTTCCTGGCCACTGTGGATGTCAACCCCGAGTCTCCGCACTACTGCCAGGTACCAAATGCTTTATCCCTGCACTAAACTGGCCTGGGAAACAGCTCGGGGCTTGTCCTTCGTGCTCCACAAAGCTGCTGGCTCAGGACCAAAGGCCCAAGGCTCCGAGCCTTCCCGTGCTTACAAAATTTATGTAAAACCCCCTTCACACCCCTTCCCTAGGACCCCCTGTGTAGGGTGAGACTTGCCTGAGGCACCCAGACCCTGGGGGGGGGTTGCAGTGCACTGAGCTCCCCGCTCTGCCTGTGGTCCCGCACTCGGCAGAGGACAGCCCCACGTGAGCAGGGCTGCGGCTTTGCAGGTGATCCACCGCCTGCCCATGCCCAACGTGGGGGACGAGCTGCACCACTCGGGGTGGAACGTCTGCAGCAGCTGCTTCGGGGACGCCACCAAGAAGCGGAACCGCCTGATCCTCCCCAGCCTCATCTCCTCCCGCATCTACGTGGTGGACGTGGGAACCGACCCGCGAGCTCCCAGGCTTTTCAAGGTACCTTGGAGGTGGTGCCGACACACTTTAAAGCTTAAAGGTCTGGGATTGTGGTGTCTGGCTGCGGGAGCAGCTGGTGAAGAGGCTTTGGGGTACATCTAGGGCCTAGCAGGACCCTGATGTCTGTGTGACAGTACAGGGAGGCTGTGGAAGGTGGTTGTTCTCCATCCAGCTCCGTGCAGGAGGGGACCAGCCGCACCACAGGGTAACGCCAGGCTTGTGGACCTGCATTCAGCACAGCAGCAAACACCCTGCTCACCCGGAACAGCCCGGCGCGGAGGGTGTGACAGTGCCCGTGAACTCCTGGCAGGTTGTCAACCCTGAGGACGTCTTCTGGAAGTGCAACCTGGGCTACCCCCACACCTCCCACTGCCTGGGCAGCGGTGAAATCATGATCAGCACCCTGGGAGACCCGGCGGGCAATGGGAAAGGTACCCCAGTCCCCCCAGTCCCCCCAGGGAGAGGGTGCTGGGGCAGGAGGAACGGTGCCCACATCCAGAGCTGTCCTGGAGGCTTCACCCAGGTCTCCCAGCCCGTTCAGCAGCCTGGTCTGCAATGGGTTGGTCTGTCTGTCACCACATCTTTTGTAACATGTAAGTGGTTAATCTGGATGATTTCCTCACTGCTGATGTGGTTTTGTTTCTGCGCCAGGTGGTTTTATTCTGCTGGATGCAGAGACCTTTGAGATCAAGGGGAACTGGGAGAAAGGGGACGAGATCCCCCCAATGGGTTACGACTTCTGGTACCAGCCACGCCATAACGTCCTGATCAGCACTGAGTGGGGAATCCCCAAGTGCCTGGGATACGGGTTTGACCCAAATGATCTGAAGAAAGGTGAGAAAACAGTTGTCTAAGTCCTCCAGGAGAGAGATGCTGTGCAGAAGTGCAAGGCGGCCAAATTTCAACCCTCTTCTGTTGCTAGTGAGAGCTGGCACCTAATGGGCAGAGATGAAACTGCCACGGTCCAAAGCAGCCGGCGTGTGCTGGTGCGGAGACCCTGGGGTTGTCCCTGCGGGGAGCTAAAGGGGCTGAGGGCTCACCTGAACCCACAGCAGATCTCCTGGAGACCCATCCCTCTAACCCTCCCTCCTGGAGACCCTGTGCCCTGCAGCGTCCCCTCCAACCCTCCCTCCTGGAGACCCTGTGCCCTGCAGCGTCCCCTCCAACCCTCCCTCCTGGAGACCCTGTGCCCTGCAGCGTCCCCTCCAACCCTCCCTCCCAGGGTGCTACGGACGCCGCCTCAACGTGTGGGACTGGACCACTCACACCTATGTCCAGGCCATCGACGTGGGCGAGGACTCGGCCCCCCTGGAGATCCGCTTCCTCCACAACCCCGCCGCCGCTGAGGGCTTCGTGGGCTGCACCATCAGCAGCGCCATCCACCGCTTCTACAAGAGCGAGGTGTGTGCTCCCCCGGGGTCAGTGGAAAAGGGGTGCTGCCCCTGGGCTGCCCAAGCTGCACCCTGCCTCCCACGCCCCCCGCCGCCCCCCAGCCCACCTCCAGTCCCCGCCGACGCAGGCACCCGCCTCCCGGTGCTGTGCAGCCGCCTCCCTGCGCCCAGACCAGGGGCTGGCTTGGGGGAAGCTCACCAGAGGACTTGTTCCAACTGGCAGCAGTTTAGGCTGAAATGATGTAATTTAAAGGAGATTTATTTACACCTTTGTTGTGGATTTACAACAGCTCAAGCAATGTTCTTGTCGATGTCTGTTGTGTGCAGTGAGGAGCTGGGCGAGGTGAGAGAACATCTCTTACCAAACCAGCTCATCTGCTGGCACGTTAGACAAGCCCTGGCCCCCGAAGCCCCTCCGCAGGTCCCAGAGTCCCCCTTCCCTGCAGAGCCAGCCATGAGGCTTCCCACAGCTGGCAAAGCAGCTGCAGCCAGGGACAAGGGGTGGCCCCAGCATCGGGCCTCATCCTGGCTCTGCCGCACATGCTGAGCCCCCCGGGGCCGTGCTCTGTCCTGCAGCAAGGAGAGTGGGCGGCCGAGAAGGTGATCCAAGTCCCCAGCAAGAAGGTGGAGGGATGGCTCCTCCCGGCCATGCCAGGTCAGTGCCTCCCTGTAGCGGCGGGTGCCGAGGTGCCCCCCGCTGCCCCAGGTGCCGCCGGTGCTGCCGCCGGCGTGTGCAGCTCTGTTGTCCCCTCCCCAAGGCTTCATCACCGACATCCTCATCTCGCTGGACGACAGGTTCCTGTACTTCAGCAACTGGCTGCACGGAGACGTCCGCCAGTACGACATCTCCGACACCCGCAAGCCCAGGCTGGTGGGGCAGGTGAGGTGGCAGCCGGCTCCCGGTCGTGTCCTGATGCCATTGCCCCATCTCTTGGGGACGGCTGGGATCAGCCCCTCCTCGCCATCACAGCCACCCTCTGCGCTCTTGCAGGTCTTTGTGGGTGGCAGCATCGCCAAGGGAGGACCCGTGACGGTGTGTGGGGACGAGGAACTGCAGAGCCAGCCAGACCCGTTCTTCATCCAGGTGAGCGCAGCCCCGTCCCCCCGAAATCCCAGCCTGGGCAGCAGTGGCACGGCCGGGCAGCGGGGCCTCGCGGTGCCACTCCCCCACGTCCCACGGGATGCACGTGGCACCCCGCGCTGTGGGTCTGGGGGAGGCGGGGGTGTCCCCTGGTCCCGCACCCCCCCGGCAGCGCATCTGCTCCTCCGCTCTCTCCCAGGGGAAGAGGGTGCCGGGGGGGCCCCAGATGCTCCAGCTCAGCCTGGACGGGAAGCGGCTGTACGTCACCACGTCCCTCTACAGCGCCTGGGACAGGCAGTTCTACCCCGACCTCATCAAGTAAGAAACCTTTGATAAACGAGGGCGATTGTCGGGCGGGTGGCGCGGGCCCCGCAGCTCGGGGACCGAATTCCAGCAGCTCCTTGGAGGCAGGGGCAGGTCCCCCCGCGGGGGACGCCACCGGCTCCCCCCAGCCTCCCCGCTGTCGCCCCTCCGCAGGGACGGCTCCGTCATGCTGCAGCTGGACGTGGACACGGAGCGGGGCGGCCTGACGGTCAACCAGGGCTTCCTGGTGGATTTCGGCAAGGAGCCCGACGGGCCCTGCCTGGCGCACGAGATCCGCTACCCCGGCGGCGACTGCACCTCCGACATCTGGGTTTAGCCGCCTCCTGCTGCTCCCGAAGCCGCTCCGCACCCCGAACCCCCCGCACGAGGCCCTCGGGAGCTCCACGCGCTCAGCAAACCGCCGGGCCCGTGCTCACCGCGCTCGCTTCAATAAACCCGGGAGGCCGCCGTCCTCTGCAGCAGCAGCAGCAGCAGCAGCAGCAGCAGCTCGCCTCGCCTCCAATCTTGTTTTTAAACCGTTTTCAGGAGCCACAAAACAAACGTGCGACCGAGCCGGGGACAGGACGCCGTGACCCTCCCCGCAACGGACGGGGCTCTCCCGACGCGCCGCTGGTGCCATACACGCACCCGTACACGCACACACGTGCCACGCACACTCACACACTGTGTGTGAACTGCACGAACACCCACTGCACGTGTTCACGCACCGCACCCACGCTTGTGCACGCACACGCTGCAAGCACACGCTGCGGATGCACACGGTGCACGCACACGGGGCACGTGTCGCACGTGCACACGCGCTGCACACGCTGCAGGCCCATTCACTGCGTGCATGCACGCGCGTTGCACGCACATTGCGCACACACCGTGCACGTACACTGCATGCACAGTGCCCGGCACACGCACACGGTGCACACGCACACGCTTCGTGTGCACACACACGCTTCGTGCACACATGCATGTATCGCACGTGCACACGTGCTGCAGGCCCATTCACTGCGCGCATGCACGCTCATTGCGCACCCGTTGCACGCGCACTCCTTGCACGCGCACTCGTTACACGCGCACAAGCTCGTGTGCTTCCTCCTCCAGCCCCGCCAATCAGAAGCCTGTTACTAGGCAGACTTCAGCTCGCGCGCGGCCACTCACGAGACCCACCCCGCTTGTATCCGGGTAGGAAAGCCAGAGCAGCCAATCGCATTAAAGGAAGGCGCAGTATCCGGGCAGATCGGCGGGATCGCAGCCAATCAGAAAAAAAAGCGGCCGGCGGGGCCCGCGGGTGCGTCCCGGTGGGGCGCAGCACTTTCGGTTCCTGTTGCGCGCGGGGCAGCGGCACGTGGTGGGGACCGAACCGGACCGAACCGAACCGGACCGGACCGGACCGGACCGGACCGGACCGGCATGCGGCGGGCCGCGCCCCGGCTGTAGCCGCCCGCAGGTGGGTGCGGGTCGGGGCGCTGCGGGGCGGGGGGGGGGCGGTCCGGTGCGAGCCCAGCCCCGCCGGGCCTGGCCCGGTGCTCCCCGGCCCGGGACGCGGCTGTCCCCGTCCCCCGTCCCCTCCCCGGCAGCCGGCACCGGCGGGGCTGCGCTGTCACGGAGCCCCCGGCACCTCCGTCCCTCGGGGACCTGCTCTGCTGGTGTCCCGGTCCCGGGGACCTCTGACAGCCTGGTGTCCCGTGTCCCTTGTCCCCGTGTCCCCGTGTCCTGCCCTCCTGCTGCCCCCAGCATCCCTGTTCTGTCCCCACACCAGGTCCTTGCAGCCAGGACCCCTGGGACTGTCATGGTCCCCCTCAGCACCCCCAGCCCGGGGCACACCCTTCTGGTCCCCTTCTGGGCCCGCGGAGCCAGGGCCACTCTCGGGTGCCCCCAACACCCCTGTCCCCCCCCCCCAGGAACGGGGCACCCGGCGCCAGTCGCAGTCTCTGCCCCTTGTAGGGCCACAGCGTCCGTCGGTGGCTCGTGTCCCGCTGACGTCCCAGCCCTCCCCAGCTGCACTGATGGAGCAGGACAGACGGGGCTGAGGGCGGGCGGGTTTTGGGCTGTGCCGAGCCCCACGGCCGCCCCGCTCGGCCCTACCTCCCCCCCGAGCCCTGCGGGTGCCCAGTGGGGGCTTTACGGCTCTGAAGGGTTTTTATTCCCCTTTTTTTAGGTAAATTTTTGTTTTTTTGCCTCCCAACAGGAGCCAAATGTCATGGCTGACGAGGAGCTGAGCCCCCAGGCTGCCAAAAAGGGAAGTTTGTCCCCCAGCAGCTCCCGGGGCAGCACGACCGAGTCGAGCACGCTGCTGCAGAAGCTGAAGAGCACCATCTCGTAAGGGCCGTGCTCGCTTTCCCCCGGGCAGCTCTTCCAGTTAACCAAAGCGTTACCGAATGTGGGTTAATTTAATAAGGTTGATTAATTTGCAGCCCCAGGGACCGCAGGGATAAGCGTTGTGGTGCCTTGCAGCTTCTTGTGTGGGTGCTGGCGCTGCGGAGCGGCACGGCCTCAGGCCGCCCTGCTCGGGCTGGTGCTGCCGGCGGCGTGCTGCTGCTTTGGGTGCAAAATCACTTCAGGGCTTCACGGTAGCGCAGACGGGTCTGCTGTGACCCCCTGGGATGGGGTTTGCGTCCGCTCTGCCCTCCCCTGGGGTTGGGGTAGAGCACCCAGCTCCGAGAGGGGCTGTGGGCGCACAGGGAAACCCGGAGCATGGGGAGAGGGGGCTGCGCTGACCCCTGGGTGAGGGCAGCCTTCGGCTCTTGGTGCTCCAGTGTCCCCGTCTTGGCACTGCCGCCCACCGTGGGGTGCATGTGTGGGGTCTGGAAGGGCCCGGGGACGGTGCTGTCCTCGGGAGCCCCGGGCAGCAGCTGTGGCAGGGAGCTGGGCGGGTTGAGGAACGCCCCGGGTGCTGCGGTGCCGTCCTGCCCTGCGCTGACACCTTCTGCCTCTGTCCCACAGCAAATCCGTGCAGAACAAGGTCGACGCCATCCTGGTGAGTCCCTCCGCGGCGCGGCGTGCTGAGCGACGCGGCTCCACCTCTCCCGTGGGCTCTCGCCCCTCTCCGATAAGCTGAACCCTGGGTGTTGCCTGATCCCATTCCCCATCGGGTCAGGGTCTGGCTGCGGGGATTAGCCCCGAGAAACCCCTCTCCCCCTGCCCAGGGGGTGGCACCCACTCCCCCAGCCCTACATGGGACAGCCCTTTCCAGTCCCCTGGAGGGGCAGCTCCTGCGGCTTCGCTGACCCGTCTCCCTCGCGCGCGGGCTGCCTTCCTGCTGGCAGAGCTGCTCTGGTTTCAGTGCCCCGTCGGTTGCTGCCATTGAGGGTAACGAGCGCGCTGCCTGCCCCAGCTCTGCCTTGTTTTGGATCCTTAACCTTTGTCTCTGGTCCGTTCCCCCTCCCTGCGGACCCTTTGACCGTAGCAAGATGTCCAGAAGTTTTCAGACAACGACAAGCTCTACCTCTACCTCCAGCTGCCGTCGGGACCGAGCTTGGGGGAGAAGAGGTGGGTGCCGGGGCGAGCCAGGGCCGCGTCCGGGCAAGCAGGGGCTGGCAGGACGGTGGTGGGGGACACAGACTGCAAGAGGCCAGGAGAGGGGTTGCTGCAGCTCTGCCTTCTCCTGTCCTGCTTGTGCCGCTTCTCCGCTAATTAAATGTCTGTCTGGGGCTCCCCCGGGAGCAGCAGCAGCCCGGACCTGAGCTCGCTGAGCACGGCCGAGTACATGCACGCGTGCAACTGGATCCGGAACCACCTGGAGGAGCACACGGACACCTGCCTGCCCAAGCAGGACGTCTACGACGCCTACAAGTGAGCGCCGGGACTGTGCGGTGCGAGGAGCCGCTCTGCCGGGGCCGGCGCAGCCCAGCGGGGAGCTCGGCTCGGCGGGCAGCGAGTGCCTGGGCTGTCCTGGGAATGGCCCTGCCCAGCCTTGGGGTCCCGAAACGAGCCCCGTCAGCGGGGAGGAGCGGCGGGCCACGAGGGGCTCGGCAGCTTTAACCGGCGGCTCTCCCGCGCAGGCGATACTGCGACAACCTCTGCTGCCGCCCGCTGAGCGCCGCCAACTTCGGCAAGATCATCCATGAGATCTTCCCGAACATCAAAGCCCGACGGCTGGGAGGCCGGGGACAGTCGAAATATCCTTCCGCGTGCCGGGGGAGCCCCGGGAGCTGGTGGGACCGGTGGCCACAGCTGCTGCTTCTCCGATTTCTCCCATTGATAAGTCTGTGCCCAAGCTGGTGTTTTGTAGCTTCTGAGAGGGTCGAGTTCCTGGGTTTTCGGCCCCTGAAGGTTCAGCTCGGTGGTCTGAGAGGGGCTTGGCATTGCCCTGTCCGTGCCATACGCTCGGGGCAGCCTGGGGGGAGCTCGTGGCGGGCAGGGGCACACCGGGACGGGGCCAGCTGGGCTCGGCATGGGGCCGGCTGCTGTCACTCCTCCAGGACAAGCCTGTCGTCAGCCCCGCAGCCGCCCGCCTTCGCGCTGTGACCCGTGAAACGCCTTAACCCTGCCCAACGTACTGCTACAGCGGGATCCGGAGGAAGACGGTGGTCAGCCTGCCGCCCCTGCCCAGCCTGGACCTCAAAGTGACAGAGACCGTGAGTCCTCCGCTGCCCCCGCGGCTTGGCTTTCGCTGGCCCTGGTTTGGCAGGGTGACGAACCTCCTCGTTCGTTAGAGCTGATGAAGGTGGTGGGGTGGAGGGATGCCTTCTCTGCGAGCAGGTTCTGCTCTGTCCCCTGAGGACCTGCCCGCCCGTGCAGGCCTGAGACCTGCCAGGTGTCAGGATCAGGCCCTGGTCGCAGCCGGGGTGCCCTGTCCCGTGCTGTGGGGGCTCACGGCTCGTCCCCCCGGCAACAGTCGGAGCTGGCGGACCTGGTGCAGTCCTACAACAGCGAGGTGATGGAGGCGGCCTGCGCCCTGACCTGCGACTGGGCCGAGAAGATCCTCAAACGCTCCTTCAACAACATCGTGGAGGTGGCCCAGTTCCTCATCCAGCAGCACATCATCAGCTCCCGCTCGGCCCACGCCGACCTGGTCATGGCCATGGTGGTCTCAGGTGGGTGCGCGGACCCCCGGCCCCACTCCCCGTCGGGGTCCCCGCGGGGCACAGAGGCTTTGCGAGATGGGGTCCCCGGGGGTGCAGCTGGGTGAGGGCAGGGGGCTGGGGGGTGTCCCCCCTTCAGCACCTTCTGTGCACCCACAGAGAGCGGGGAGAAGATCCACCGCGAGGGTCGGACCCCGCCGGCGGCGAAGAAGAATGGCCTGGACACCTGCGAGAGCGGAGACAGGAGCCAGGGGCAGGTGAGACCCCGCCAGAGCTGGGACCCCCGGGTCCCCCACTCAGCACGGGGGGCACGCTCGGGGAAGCAGCCCAGCTCCACCACGACGTCCCCCCTGGCAGCACCTCCCTCTGCCCGCAGACCAAGAAGGAGAGCAGCCCCAAGCCCCATGGCCCGCCCCGGCCCGACAAGAAGAAGCCCCCGGAGCCCCCCAAGGCGGCCAGCAGCCCCCAGGTGAACGCCCTGGTCGCCCGCCTGCCCCTGCTCCTGCCCCGCATCGCACCGGGGGAGCGACCGCCGGCACCTGGTGCCGCAACCGTCCGCTCCTCCCCACCCGTCCTGGCACCCAAGATCACGGCCGCCCCCCTGGGGGGCACCGTCAAGGTGGCCCTGCCGCTGCCGGTGGGCATGGCCTCCCCGTCCCTGCCCCTGGGGCTGGCCCCGGGCGCCTGCGGGCCGGCGGGGCTGCTGAGCCAGCAAGCCGCTGTCCCCGTCCTCAACGTGCTGCTGCCCGGCGTGGGCGTCCCCGCGGCCGAGAGCCCCGCCAAGCCCCGGAGCGTGGGGGGCGGCGAGGGTCCCGGCCCCCAGGACTCGCAGCGCCCCAAGGCCACCAAGCGTCCCCCGGAGCCGGCTGGCGACACCGCCCAGCTGAAGCGGAGACGCGGGCGGCCGCGGAAGAGGCCGGAGGACGGCGGCGCGGGGTCCCCGGGGGAGGCAGCGGAGCTCCACCATGGTGCCGATGGCGGTGGCTCTCCCAGCGGTGGCAGTGCCACGGGCCCCCTCGGGGACAGCCCGGCCGGGGGCTCCCTGCCCGCCCAGGTCAGCGTCATCCAGGACGGCCGGGCCAGCGCCAGGGTCACCGACACCCGCGAGCCGGCACCGGAGGAGGAGGCAGCGCAGCGGAGCCCAGGCGAGGCCGGGTCCCCCCTGGGTGACAGCGGGGGCTCCTGCACCCCCCAGGAGGGGGGGGACCCCCCCACGCAGCCTCATGGACACACGCAGGCAAGGGTCGGTCCCGCTGCTGCCACCTCCCAGCACTTGGACGCGTCCCCCCTCGCCCCCATGTCCCGGGGGGCCTCGCCAGGGCGGGCAGGGCTCTGCGCCCACCCTGGCACTTAGGGGCTGCACCCCGGGACCCCACCGGGCACGGGTGCCCCCCGCGCCCTGCCCTGCACCCACCATTAAAACCAAGCACTCCGTCCGTCCGTCTGTCCTGTCTGTGACCCGCAGCAGGTCAAGGGGCAGCGCTGGGGGTCCGGCCGCCCCGGGGGGGGTTGTGGGGCTCTATGGGGGTAATACCAGTGTCGTGTCCCCACGGGGTGGGCCCAGCCCCGGGTGGGGTCACAGAGGCAGGGCGGGTGTCGGGGTGCGGGGAGGGGGGACACGGGGCCGTGGGGCGGGGACATGCGTGGGCACGGCATGGGGGGGGGGGGGCGGGGAGGGGTCTCCGCTCCCGGCCTGCGCCGGCCCCGCCGGGGCCGATGACGGCGGAGGCGATTTTTAAGGAAAAACCGGCGGTTTTCGGTAGCCCCGCGGGTCCCGCCCCGCCCCTCCGTCACGCCCCGCCCCCGAGGCCCGGCCCCGCCCGTCGCTACGCCCCGCCCCGCCGCCGCGCGGGTGCCGCCGGACCGGCAGGGGGCGCAGGCGGGCGCCCAGGCCCGCCCGGCCCCTCAGCCCCGTCAGGCGGCGCCGCGGGCAGCCCGGGCCGCCGGGGCCTGCGCCTGCCCCCGCGCCCGCCCCGCCGCTCCGCCGCTCCGCCCCGGCTCCGGCCCCCGGCCCCGGCTCCGGCCCCGGCCCCGCGCAGGTGAGCGCCGCGCCGCCCCACCGAGAGCCCCCGGGCCCCCCCTGCCCTCCCAGCCCCTGCGGCCTCCCGCCCTGTCCCCCCGGCCCGGCCCGGCCCGCGGCGGCACCGTCACCCCGGGGAGGGGGCTGGGGGGTCTCTCGGGTGGGTTTTGCGGCCGCTCGGGGAGGTCAGTCGCCCGCCCCCGCGCGCGCCGTTTCCCGGGAAGCCGCCGCCTCCTCCCGGGGCTGCGCGGGGGCAGAGCGGGGCTGGCCGGGGCCTCCGCCGCCTCCCCCGGCCTCGCCAGCACCGGCGGCCGGGCCTTCGCGGGCCGGGAAGCGCCTCGTCGCGCAGGAAGAAAATCATCTTTTCCTCTTTTTTTTGCTCTCCCAGCTGCAGCCGATCGTCGCCGGAGCCCCGCGGAGCCGCTGCGCAGGATGAGCCGCCTGCCCTGCCCCGTGCATCGGCATCCCGGACCGGAGAGGCAGCCGCGCGGGATGGGATTGCACCAGGTACCGCTGCTGGTCCTTGCCCTTGTCCTGCCCGGGGATGCAGCAATAACCTCTGCCAGCCCCGCTGCGCCGCGGGGTGGGGGGACACCGGCCTCTCTGGCTTCGGTGCCGGCCCGAAGCGCGGCCCCCCCGGGGGTGCAGGGGGGTCGTGGCGTGGGCCGGCGGGTCAGTGCGCAGGGACCTTTCAGAGACTTTTTCAGCTGGTTTTCTCCGTGCTGTCAGACTGTCGTTTCTGACTGGGCTTTGCCAACCCCCCCGGCGCCACCGGGTGCCCCTCGCGCTTTGTGATGGCCTAAAATATCTATGTAAAGACCTGGATATTGTGTCACGTGCGGTTGGTGGGCTGCGAGCGGCGGTTCTCCAAGATACGCGTGTTTGCCGTGGGTTGGTAGTGCCTCGATGCTTTTCTCCCCCTGAAACTTCTGCTTCAAGTTGGTCCTGACTTTAGGCAGGATAAATAATAACACTGAGTTACTGGCTTCACTGTTCCCTGCTTCTGTTTAATCTGTGACGAAACTTTGAGAAGCAGCGCGGGGAAGTAACCGGGGGCAGATCTGGGTGGAAATGCTGGTTCTGGGGCTCAACCTGCAGTCTCCGCTCAGCGGAGGTGATACCCTCTGAGTTCTTGTTTGGAAATCGGAGCGGGGTTTCGGTCTGTGTGCTCCTTAAATCACAGCTCATTTGTCATCGCGCGGTTCAGGGTCTGCGCTTGGGTTGGCAGCTGATGAACTGCTCTTGGAGTCCGAGCCGGGGACGTGGGCTCCTGCCTTTTCTCCTCTCATTTTTTTTGTGGCATCAAGACAGCTTATTTCAAGTCACGCTTTAGAGAAAGGCGCAGACGTGACTGTGGGTAACAGCAGCAACTTGGAATAGTGAATTTACATACAGAAATGAGTGTGGGAACGTTCAGGCACCGCGTGCCTTGTGATCGCTGGGAGGAGGAAGCTTCCCATGGTGGCTGTGCCAGCACGGCTTGCTTAAGGGTTTGGTGTGCTTGGAAACAGGTTGCTGGGATGGCAGGGTTTGTCCTCGCTTTCTCAGGGATTGTCATTAATGCTCATCGGGGGCAGAGAGGTGCGACGGAAGAGGACAAATGTTGGATGTGTGTGTGTGAGTAACGTGTCGGATGAGCCAGCGCTGCGGTATGTGTGGAGTGGGTTTGCGAAGGGTTTCCTCGCCGAGTCGACGCCTGTTGCAGCAAAACCCACCTCTTCCACCGGGCTGGGGCACTTCTCGGCATCTCCCGGAGGTGAGAGAGATTGTGGTGCTCCCACAATTGTTTTTTTTTAAATGGGGAAGTTAGTTTATAAGTAAATCGCTGGATTTAACTCCTTCCCGTGGGGCTGTGTCATTTGTGGAGGAGGAAGGACCGAAGGAAGCGCTGGCGGTGCGGCTCTGGGGCTGGCAGGCGGCGGCTCTGCCTGTTCCCTGTGCCAGACCCCGTCAGTCACAGTCCCTTCGTCCCTCAGTTTCCCCAACCTCTAAGCTGGCACCTAATAAGTTGCATTGAGTCGCTCTGTTTGCAGTGGGTCTGGAGGGGCACCCCGAGGAGCAGGGGCACCCCGAGGAGCAGGGGCTCTCCCCTCAGCGTGGCGAGGGGCACTGACAGCACGTCCTCCTCCAGCGCTGCTGGGATGTTCTCTGCCCCCATCCCAACTCCTGTGGCCTTCCCGAAGGCCCAGCAAGATGTCGAAGGCCGTCAGTGCTGAGCAAAACACAAAGTAATGCAGTGTAATAGAGACCAGATGTCTTGGTGAGGCTTTGTCCCGTCCTCCTGGTTGTCTGCCAGGGCTAATATTTCTTATTCAAGTCAGGCAGGAGCGAGACTTTTCTTTTTTTTTTCCTCTGTAAAGCCACAGCTCTGTTCCTGTAGATCTCCCACCGCTTCTGTCCCTTCCCGGAGGAACTGTGTTCTCAGATCGCTGCGCTGGCACGCGGCTGCTTCATCGGTAGTTTCTGTGCTAATCGGGGCTTCCCTTTCTTTCGTATTTAATCACCGACTTCGGGGCCGTTCCACCAGAGAGAAACTTGGCCCGTTATGGCTGTGGGTGGAGGATGAACCACATGAATTCAGCTCAGCCTGTTTTCCAGACTGGATTGCTTCATTGTGTGCAGCTGATGGCGTTTTTATCCCTGTTGAGACCAGCGCTTTGGAATAGGGGAGTTATGCTGAGCCTCCAGAGGTAAATAGTACGCGGTGATGTGTTTAACAAATGGTGATGTGAATCACAGAAAAATGCAGAGAGGTGCAGGGGGCGGGGGGTGAATTCCCTCGCTGGGATTTTTAGGGAGCGTTAGGAGCGGAGACGTGTCCTTGGCAGGCTCCGAACGGCCCCACCGCGGGGATGTCACCGAAGGCGGCGGCTGCGTGAGTGTCGGCGGGGGCTGAAGAGCAAAATAATAATAATTTAAAAAAGCAGTGCGCTGATTTTAAAAAAAAAGGCAGTGCAGGGATTTCAGAGCCGCGCCTGCGGTGCGGAGGTAACCCTGCAGGCCCGTGGGTGGATTTATCGTGCGCAGCTCCTTAATCCAAGTTTAACCCGCTCAGCAGCCTCGAGCTCCGGCCGCCGTCTCCTCCCCGGCGCAGAGCCGGCGCGCGGGGCCCCTCCGGGCCGGGTGAAGGGGGCGAAGGCGTCGGGGGGCTCGGACCGGCGGCCGGGGTGGCTGCGCTCGCCGTGACTGCGCCGTGCACCGCGGGAGCCCTGGCGTGAGTAGGTCAGGTCGGGTCCAGCCTCTCCTGCGGAGGTGATTTAACGTCCGGGATTGCAGCGTGTGCTGTCGCGCTGAGCCAGGCTTCTCCTGCGTGCCCCGTGTCTGTGGGGAGGGAGCTTTAGCGGGATCCTACGCGCTTTTTCTCCCTCTACAACCCAGCAAGGAGGAAGCCAAAAGCCTTTCCCTGCATCGGATAAACCCGTCGGGGCTGGGAAAGCCCTCTGTGGGCGACCGAGCCGCCGGGGATCGCAGGGACGTCTGCACCCGACGTGCGGCCGCGGAGCCGTGTGTGGGACTGACGGATGCCACCGCTCAATCTTTTAATTTTTCATCCGTTTGTCACGATGGGAACGTTTGAAGGACCCGAGAAGTGCTGGCACGAGCAAAGCTCTGTGTGACTCTTCCTTGGACCCGGCTCCGCTCCGCGCTCTCCAAATCCCTCCTTGCCAAGCGCCGCCGAAGGATCTCCTGTTTGCCGGCGTGGTGTTAATTTAAAAATTAGATCGTCTGGGCTTCCGCGGGGCGAGGCTGGGCTCACTAAGGAGGAAAAACAACTTCCTTTGGCTCGCAGGGCCTTTAGGATCTAATGACCACAAATATTTGAGGCATGTGGGATTTGTACCGAAGGGAACGGCGGCGCAGAGGGAAGCGTTGCGTGTTGCTGTCGCACGGACGGGGTGAAAGATGCTATTCAGATCGGTTCAGACGGCTGAACTTTGGTCAGGCTTTTTTCACCTCGTAGCTGGAGCTTAAGTGCTTTGAAAACACGAGGAGGAAACCGGTCCCTGGGAAGCGGCGCTCGCGTCTGGACGCACCGACCTCGTTTTTACTCGCATGTGATATTCAGAAAGGAACGCCGTGGGTTTCCTCGCCCTTTTCTCCCACGTCAGGAGCTGTAATCGCTTGTAAAAATAAACAGATAAAACAAGGTCATTAAATTAACAGGGAAATACCTCGTTGCGAGGACCCGCCGGCGCAGCCTGTGCGGGCGCAGCAGGGGCTGGGGGTCGTTGGGGGAACAGACAGGCGGTTCGCTGAGCTCCTTTCCCAAAGACAGTGATTTTTTCCACCGTGCTGGATGTGAAGAGCAGGAGGGAATTGGCAATCTGCTTGCGGTGCTTAACGCTTGCAGAAGGCATCGTGCCCTTCTGCCGATCACGAGCTGTCTTGTTGCAGCGTATGAGCAGTAAGGGGAAGCCGGCAGAGCCACGGTGGTGGTGGGGTGAACAGAGCCTGGGTGTATTTTTAGAGGACGATTTCACTTGGCACCAGCCTTCTGTATCCTTGTTATCCATAGGGATGCACCGCTGCTCTTTATATCGAGATGGGAAACCTGGAAGCGAGTTCAGTCCCTCGTTTATCTTATTTTTAAAACGTAATTAAGTGGTACTCCTTGGTGAGGATGCGTAACCCGGGCAGTAGTGTCTGCACTTGGAAAACAAGGACCTTGTTGCATCAAACTCTGTTCTTGCTCCCGCTCTCTGCGCGCCCGTTGCCTGGCACCGGCGGGGGCTTCACCGCGTACCCGTCCCCCTCCGGCCCGAGGGGAGGTCAGAGGAGCAAGAGCTGAGCACGGGGGATAAACTGCATCTCCTCTAGCAAGAAGCAGAGCCACTGGGTCCACTCATCCTGTCCCCCTCTAATCCTTTGGGTGCATAAAGCAGCCCGATTATTTTTTTCTCTCCCTCTTTCTCTTTTTGACTTGCTCAATTTTTTTATCGTCATGGTAACAGGGAAATTTTGTGTAGTGGCTCATAGATGCTTACAGCTCCTTTCAAGTCTGAGCGGAAGGGGCACCAGCAAGACCTTTAAGCCCCAACGTGACCGGCTCGGCGTTGTGCTGGGCCGGCTTGCGTTGCGTGTGTTGGCTCGGGTCACCTTCCCTCTCTAGGCAAAGGCTTTTGGAAAAGGTTTGCCCCACACCCCATCTCAGCCCCCGGCTTCCCTCAGGGTGTATCCCGGCGTGGGTTCCTGCTTTCCCGCTGCAGCCTGGAAGCGGGTCTCCTCTGCAGATCGTGTCCCTGACTCCTTTTTGTCTTCTCTTTTCAGCTTTGAGGAGCGCAGACCCGCCACTGCTATGGGCGACTCCACTGGAGCCCCAGCCCGAGGGACAGGCTTGGACCAGGCGCCCGGCTCGGCGCCCCAAGGGAATGGCGGGACGTCTCTCAGCGTCATCACGGAAGGTGTCGGGGAGCTGGCGGTCATCGACCCCGAGGTGGCGAAGAAAGCCTGCGAAGAGGTGCTGGAGAAGGTCAAGTTGATGCACGGCGTCTCCTCCGACGGCTCAACGAACCCGGCCGATGGCGGCGAGGCGGAGTGTGCCCTGCGCGCCGTGGTGGAGCTGGCCAACGGAGACGTCGGGGAGGGCTGTGAAATCAAGTGCTTGGACGATCCGCCTGGCGCGGCCTCCAAGATCCAGGAGGAGGACGAGACCATGGCCAACACAGTGAAAACCGCCCGGAAGCGGCAGAAGAACAACTCCGCTAAGCAGTCCTGGCTCCTCCGGCTCTTTGAGTCCAAACTCTTTGATATCTCCATGGCCATTTCGTACTTGTACAATTCAAAGGAACCTGGTGTGCAGGCTTACATTGGGAATAGGTTGTTCTGCTTTAGGAACGAGGAGGTGGACTTCTACCTGCCACAGCTGCTGAATATGTACATTCACATGGACGAGGACGTGGGAGATGCGATCAAGCCCTACATCGTGCACCGCTGCCGGCAGAGCATCAACTTCTCCCTGCAGTGTGCCCTGCTGCTGGGCGCCTACTCCTCGGACATGCACATCTCCACTCAGCGACACTCCCGCGGGACCAAGCTGCGGAAACTCATCCTCTCGGACGAGTTGAAGCCAGCTCACAAGAAGAGGGAGCTGCCGTCTCTGAGCCCGGCGCCCGACATGGGACTCTCTCCTTCCAAACGGACTCACCAGAGGTCCAAGTCGGACGCCACCGTTACCATCAGCCTGAGCAGCAATCTGAAGCGCACAGCCAGCAATCCCAAAGTCGAGAGCGAGGAGGAGGTAATGTTGGGGCTCCCCAGGGTTCAGCCTGCCATGCTCGTCTGGTTGGTTCTCATCTCATAGCTCCTCCTTTACCGCAGAGTTTTCTTGTCCCAGTTGCTGCAAATAATTGAAGTTTTGGTTCCTGTGTCCCTAAGCAAACTGACACACACCGGTGGGTCACACTCAGGGGTGCTGGGGCTCCAGAGAGGGAGTTTTCTTGGTGCGAGGGGACGGGAGGACATGAGATGGCTTCAAGGTAAGGCAGAAAGCTGGGGTGGGAGGACCGAGGCGCTTCCCACGCTGCTGAATTCCCACGTGGTTTGGGCAACTGGGCCGGTGCCTCTGGTTTGCAATCTGCAGCCATCTGAGCGCCGCTGGAAAGCTGATTTCCTCCTTGTCCCGACTTGTTCAGAGTTAGCTGAGGTTTGTTCGCAGGCAGAAAAGGCCCTGGGCAGGTGAGAGCTGGGAGCAGGAGGGGAGCAGATGAACCCATCAGCTCCGCCGCCCCGGTGCCCTTCTGGCTGTAGGGCCGAGAGCGGGGTTTGCGGTGGGGTTTGTCTGCGGCTGCTGCCCTGTGCCGAGCTCCACTTGGGATTTCTGTCTTTGCACAGCTCCAAACCGGTGGAAATCCGGGCTGGAGGGGCTGGGCTGCGTGAGGGGGACGCTTCCAGCTTCCAGGGCTGGGCGCTAATGCGGTTTAATGTCGAAGCAAACGATTAAATGGGTGGACTCAGGCACACGCGTGTTACACGTTTTCCAAACCCAAATAGCTCCCGTGGGCTTGGTGGCATTTAAGTGTTGAGAAGATACGGCACAAAGTGGCTTTGGCTTTGGTGCTGAGCTGCTGTACGGGTGCACGCTGTGACGCTGCGCTCGCTCGAGAGTGAGTGTTTCCCCCAGAGAAGATGCAGATTATTCATTTGACGCATCTGCTGACACAGACTTTTGGAGCAAAAGGGTGAGCAGCATCCTTGGTGGTGGGGATGCCAGGCCAGAGGGAAAAGAGCTGGAAGCGGGAACGTTTTATTTTGCTGCTTTGCTTTTGAAGGGCTGATGGTTTTTAGCATGAGCATCAGCCTGGGATGGTGAGGAGAGCAGGGCTGACGTGAGGATGGAGGAGGAGAGCTGGGGCTAAATGTAGATGTTATGAGCGGTGCTAACCGAAGCGGAGAAAAGCAACGCCTCTCCCCCTGCCCTGGCTCGAGAAGCTGAGCTGCTCCCCCGGGGAGGTGGTTCACCTCTGCAGCGGGGATGGCTCGGGAACGGCTCAAGAGCCGCGGTGCCAAAGGTCCGGTCCCGGCAGGGCGTTGGTGGCCGTGCCCGCGGGCACGTCGCCTGGGCTCCGCACAGCTCCTGTTCTGGGTCATCCCTGTGCCTCGTGCAGATGAGACCTTGAAGCTGGCTTCCCCGCGGCTCCGTCTAGACAGTTCAGATCTCGTGACTGTTCTTGGCCTTCCTGCCTTGCCTGAGATTCCCCCTTTCCCTCGGCTCCGCGCTGGGTCGTAAATCGTCGGAAGGGGCCACGTGTCTCCTGCCTGTCTGCCGGCCTCGGGGAAGGCTCCTTTGGACTCGGGTTTGGAGGTGTGAAGCGGGAGTCGTCGGGCTGGTTTCAAGTTAAAACCACCCTGTCGCGCTCCCCGACAAAGACCCAGCTGTGACGCGGGGTCGCAGCGTTTGCCGACGGGTAAATGAATCTTTCATGTCTCTGCTCGGTGGAAAACAACCGGCTGATGGAGGGCGGGATGGGCCGAGGTCTCCTGCTCACGCTGGCTGTGGTTGCTTGAATAATGGAAACCGAAGCTTTGCATAAATGATGGATGAGGCAGCGCTGCGGGGAGTTTCTCTTGGCACTGGCTGAGACGCGTTTTGATCCAGAGGTGTGTAAACGGTGCGCAGCAACAGGGCGCTCGAGTCTCCCCTTCTTTACTGGAGCCTGAAGCCGCTTCCTAGCTCTGCGGTGGCACAGTGTTCCCTTCTCCGCAGCATCCCTTGGTGCCTGGCTGGGGTATTTTCCCATCAATCTTCACTGAACAATTTTGGGGTTATTTTCCCATCTCCCATCAATCTTCTCTCCACCGAACAGTTTTGGCCTTTTCTACGTCACCTGTTCTGGACCTCTGGGGTTTTATTTCTCCTCTGGACCTTTCCCCGTTGCTCCACATCTTCCTTGAAGTGCGGTGCCAGGTCCTCCCTGTTTCTAGGCTCTTAAAGGTGCCTCTGTCCTTTGCCGCTGGCCCTCGGCAAGGGCCCCCGACGCCTGCCGGTCCCGGATTAGCTGAGTCAGACCCAAAGCGGGTATTAATGCTTCTTAAAGTCTGCGTTGGCTTTAGAGCGTGGTGGGGGACAGCTCTTGGCAAAGCCAGTAGTCACCCCTGGGACGAATCTGGCCTTTCCCCCGCAGCCGTGGCACTTTGTTTCTAGAGAATAATTCTTCCCACTGAGGTCTTTGTGTTCCAGTTGTCACTTCATGCTGCAAAACCACCGTAATAACGGGCAGGAGAGGTTTTATTGCAAGTGCCGTTCGCGCTGTGGGTTTTTAATCCTCACCAGATTATGCGTCTATAACATAATTCCACGATATGGTTTGAATGGTGTAAATTTATTTGGCATTTGTTACTTTTGAATTAATACAAAGGAAAAGCCACAAGCTGGAAACTCATGTCGTCCCTCTGGGTTGAGGTGGATGGACTCGGCCTTTCTCCCAGCCCTGCTTTCCAGGGTGGTGGCTGTGTTTTGCTGGAGTCCAGGTGTGTCCTGCTCTCCGATCCACTTACAGACAAAGGGGGGATTAAATGTGCCGGGGCTGCTCCGTGTTGAATTTTCCACCTGAGCAACCTGAGACCCGGAGGGGAGGAACTGGCTGTAAGCTGATGCTGGCAGCCGGGGCAGCGCTGGTAAGGCCTCGCTGTCTGATCGCCGCCGTGTTACCCGGCTCTGCAGGCCTCGAGTCTCGCTGGCTTTGGGGTGGGTGGGTTTCAGTGACGCCTCCTCTGTGACCCCCCCAGGGTTTGCTGTAAAGGTGCAGCGAGTCCTTGGCAGGCGCTGAGCGCCGGCGGCACCTTCATCACTCCCCGGTTCTCCCCCACCTCTCCAGTGGTGGACGAGGACCCCCCAGGATGGACGAGGATCCCCCGGGATGGACGAGGACCCCCCCGGGGTCTGTGCCCCCCCACGCCGAGCCAGGGCTCGGCTGGATTCGCAGTTTTGGGGGTGAGCGTGTGCGGGATGCGCCGCTGCCCTGCCGCACCCCTGCGCGTTTCTCGTGGGGCTGTTGCTTTCAGAGAACACTTTGCAAAGATGAACCCCCCCGACGCCGAGTTGGAGCTGGGGCTGGCTGGGAGCCGTTTCACACCCCGTGTTCCTGCCTGGCAGGCTGGGGCTCGCACCAGTCACCAACACTCAGCCCTTTATCTCCCTGCAGGCGCTCCACGCTTTGACCCGGCGTCCCTGCCAGCGTGGCAGGGTGCAGCGTGGAGGTGCTGAGAAACCCGGGACCCTGACGGCGAGTCCTGGAGTTTGAGAAACTTTAATGTTAGTGCAGATGTGTCAGACTTTATAGCTGAGGCCTTGCACCTGCATGGAACAGGGAGGACGCTCCCCGCGTCCCGCTCTGCCTCCCACCAGTGTTTTAACTCCCAAAGCCTCGGAGGGGGGAAGAATAAATCACGTGGACGTGGAGAGGGGCAGCTCATCTCTCAGATCCCTTCACGAGCTGAGATCAAGGTTCAAAATATGCAGAGCAGGGAGGGAAAAACAGCTTCACTTTTTTTTTTTTTTTGACCAACTGGATTGAAACCAGCTCTTTTTACGTGGGAACGGCTGGGTTAGCTGCTAGGTGAGCCCAGCGCTTGCCTGGAGCCGGGCTGGCGGTGGGGAGAGCCGGGCAGGCTCGCTGCTCCGCGCACACAGGGACGGTTGGCTGAACTGGTTCCACTAGTCAAGTAACAAAATTTTTAATTAGAAAAACTAATTGAATAATCAGTTAAGAATCTAGGCTGGCTGCCGGGAAGGGAGTGCTGGAAACGGCAGCTTCTGCGACGCCAGCGCCTGGCTGTTCGCGTGGGTGGTGGGGGGGGGAGAGTGAAGCTTTTGGGTGGCATGGGGGGCATTTCTTTTAACAACAGCAGCATCAGCGTTGTCTTGAGGAACGGCAGCGAGGGCTCACGTGCAAACCTGTTTACGGCCGCGTTTCTGCGCGGATTTGCTCGTTGGAGCGCGCGCGCTTGCGGGAGGCAGCGGGGTTCGAGAGCTGCTCTTTATTCGAGGTTGCCCAAGACTTTTAGCCCACGTCCCTGCCCTGCCTGTGCCGCTCGGGGGAGCGTTGGCCTTTTACCTCTGGAACTGCACCTTCAGCAGCTCTGGGAAAGGTGCTTTTTCCGGCAGAGCTCGTTCCCCCGCCGCGATAAGAGCCCCGCGGCTACCGGAGAATCGCTTCCGACGCCGCTGCAGCACGTCGCTGCGAGGGCGGTGCTGCCGGTCCCGCAGACGGGGCCGGGTTCGGAGGGTTCGTGTCTTTTCTGCGTCGTCCCTTTGGGTTTGGAAGGGCCCCCTCTGCCTGCTCTCCGCTGGGCCGCAGTGACGGCAGTCGCTCCAGCTGCAGAGCCCCGCTCTCCTGGGCTTTGATGGCTTGTCGCTAAAACTTCTTCATTTCCCCATAATAAAAGCAGCGTGGTGAGGCGTTTGCTTGTCTTGATTTTTAATTATTTTTTAAGATATAAAACACTGCCCTCCTTAATTATCTATTGCAGTGTTATAACAGGCTCTTTTGCCCCAGCGTCGCAGGTTTTATCGGTACTCTTTGCAAGCTGGATAATTACGTCCCTGTTTGAAGGCAGACCCTTCGTTTAGACGCGTTAATGCCCTGACACCTCTTAAATTCACCCAAGGGCTTAGTTTTACCGGCGGGTTTTGCCTGCACGGGGGGTTGGCTCCAGCTCCTGTAGTCGACGGTTGCGATTTTCAGAGCCGGCGTTTTTTGATGAAGTTGGTGAATCCCTTTTTAGAGGTTTCCCCGTGGGAGCGAAGCCCTCACGGCATCCCAGGCGCCGCGGGTGAAGCCGTCGGGGAGCAGAGGCTGCGGGTGACCTCGGGAGTTGGGGGATTTAAGACTTTCAAATGAAAATGGGGAGTTTGGGTCCTCGGTCCTTGGTCACCTCGTTAGAGATTTATTATTTACAACAGCACAGGGGAAACTCTGGCCCCGAAATACCCTGATTTAAGGTGCAGGCGTGAGCACGGTGCTGGGGAGGAAGGCAGCAGCGGGAGCCCCGAGCAGCCTCCGGGCTCCGGGTGGTTTCTCTCTCCGTGAGGCTTGCGGGGTCTCGGCACTGGTGGGGTTTTGTGTGGTCACACGGAAGCGATTAATTTAAACGTTGTTATTTCGTATGGTGAGACTGAGCCTGGTGGAATTAGCGTTTCCCTGTAATTAACAGCCTAAACCCGGACCTGTTTGTTTCTTGTTGGGAAGGGAATTTTAAAACCAATTACGCGCTGGTTCTCAAGGGTGAGAAGCTCCGTTTTGTCTCTTTTTGGCATGAAAATAATGGATTTATGGGCTCCAAGTGCAGCGCTGCTGAAATCGTGGGGCGGCTGGGCAGGAGGTGGCTGCGGGGAAACGCGGTCGATGGCTCGTGCTCCGCCGCCGATTATCTCATCAACTTGATCATGGAAATAGTTTAATTGTTGAGTTTTTTAATCTTTAGGAAAGTTTCCATGGGATTAATTTTATCTGCTGAAATTAGAGGCTAAATTAGAGCCCAAGGGAGAAAAATAAAGTGTTTTTGTTGGTGGAGAGAGGCTGGTGTGGGGGCAGAGCTGGGGTAACCGCGGCGGGGACCACGGTGAGCATCCCCGCCTGCCCCGGCAGCTGGTGGGAGCCAAGAGAGAGCTGAAACCGTAGTTACACGTGTGGGGTAGATGATAAAGGATGTGAATGGGGAAGATCTGGGGGGGTTTTATGGGCGTTTGGCGATGGGATCTGCCGAAGAGCCGCCTGCTCCTGTTTGGTGCCACCACGAGGGGCCTCGGCCGGAGGAGGCTCCGGTTTAGGTCTGTGACGTTGCTGTCGGGCAGCACCACGTGCCGGTTTAGGTGCCGCTTCCTATCCGAGAGTAAAGGGCAGCAAAATTGTGATGGGTGGGGGAAAATGAAAATACTGAAATGGAAAGTGACAGTTATGAACCTGGAGCTAAACTATTGCTTTTTCTCCCCTTCTCCCTCCTTCCTCTCTCTCCTTTTAAACAAACTCCACCACCCAAACCCGCCAACAAACCCCCTCTCCTCCGTTTCCCAGGAGCTCTCCTCGAGTACGGAAAGTCTCGATAAGTCACTCTCTCCCGTAAGTGGCCCGTTCCGTCCCCGCGCCCGGGCTGCCTGCCTTCCCCCCACAGCAGCATTTCCTCTGCCACCAAAACACCAAACCCCGGCCCCCGGCCGTGCACCGCAAGCAGCTCTGGTCCCCAGCCGTCCCCCCCGGTGTCTGCACCGCTTGAGCCCCCAGCGAGGGCAGAGCCAGGTCCCCCCCGCCTCTCGTGCCGCAGCAGCCGGGGCTGCCACCGGACATTTGTTCAGTGAAACGCCGGCAGAAACGGAGCTTTGGGCAAATTCACTTGCACCAGTTTGGCTAAAATAAAGCAGAAAGCCCCGAGGGGCTGGGGGGTGCCCTGGGTGCTCATTTCCCCCCCCAAAAAAGGGCAGCGAGGGGGAGAGAAACCCTCAGGGCGGAGGCAGGGGAGGGACGTGGCTGATGCTGCCGGTGTGGGTCCGAGCAGTCGCTGGCCTTTGCGGCGGCCGCAGATGAAAGAGGAAATGCTGTTTCCTTGAATTTTACTCAAAAGTTCTCTGCCAGATGGGATTTAATTTGCCTTTTCCACGAATCATTATTTTTCCCCCTTCTGTGTGTTCAACTTTGGTCTCTCAATCAAAACCCAGCGTTTCCCTAATAGAGCGTTTTTCTTTCAAAATGAGCCTTTTTCATTAATTTTTTTGTGTTTAATCAACAGCATCTTCCCCACCCGTGTCGTTTTCCTGCCGGTGGGTGTGTGTTCTCCGTCTGGGATTCCCAGTGGGCTTCCACACGTTGAATGTGTAGTCCATGATCAAAACCACTTGCCCGGCAGCGGTGCCTTGCGCAGCCCCCGTCCTCCAGGACAGGATTTGGCCTTTTGAGCCTCTCTGAGGAGCTCCCAGGCCCGTACCCAGCCCTCTTCCCTCTGTGCCCTCAGAGGGGAAATTGTCACCCCTTGTACGTGTGGGGCAGGAGGCAGCAGGAGCGCTGATGCCGTGGTCAGACACAGGGCACGAGGCTTTTACCCCTGGTGCAGGCTCCTCCTTTTATTTTTTATAAACCTCCTCCAGCTCCGCTGTTTCTCAGAGCTGCGAGGGACGGGAGGGTGCTCGGGCAGCCGTGGGTGCTGGCGGCTGGGGGGAGGCAGGACACTGGGCTCCGAGTCCCACTTTGCCACCCAACTTTGGGCAAGTTGCTTTATTTTTTCCCCCCTCCTGTGAAGGCAGCGACATCTCTTCCTCCAGTGGCTTTTTGAGGCTCAGCGTCACGCCGGCTCCTCGGTCCCAGGGCCTCGCAGGAGCGTCCCCGCAGTCCCCTGGCTGCGGCGATTGTGGCTGCCTTCACCTCGGCCGTGCCCCCGTCCCGCCGTCCCTCGGGGCTGGGTGGTAGCGAGCGCCCGTTCCTCTCCCCGAGGGCCCGAGACCTTTTCCTCCCGGGGTTGTTTCTCCGTGGCAGATGGTTGGTGCCCAGCTGGGCTCTGTGCAGGCGCTGACGCCAAATGTACAGCCCTGCTGCTGGCACCTGCACCGAGCCGAGCGCTCTCACGCCCAGCGCGTTCCCGGGGCTGGTGCTGCAACCCTCGGGGCAGGCAGCTGAGCGAAGGGCACCAGGCACAGCTCTGCTCCATGCTGCCGGGTAGTTCCCAGCTCCGGCGGGTGACCGTGGGCAGCAGCAATGGGGGGCAGCCACGATTTTGCTGTGTAAAGCTCTGAAATGACAAATCGTGGTGGTTTGAGCGGAGGAGAGGTGGGACGTGAGGGTGTAAAGGGAGGGAGAAGAGCAGAAAACGCTTTGGCAGCGGGGCAGCATCCCAGATTAACCCCCCTGGGGTTTGAGACCCTAAAACCTCCCCCAGGCAGAAGCCCCCAGGGGCTGGGCCGGGCTGGCCTTGCCCCTTCGCCTCGTCGTGCCGCCGCCGGCACCGCTCCGAAGCCGTCGGCCGAAGCTGCCTCCCCCTCCTCCGCCGGCCCCTCGCCCACGACCTGCACCAGGAGCGGATCCGCGGCGGCGTCCCTGCCCGGGCCTGGGAAGCGGTTTGAACCCGTGTGGGGACAAGGACACTCCTGGAGCGTGGCTTAGCCAAACACACGCACAAAGCCCTGCCTGATTTAAGAGCAGGGATGTTTTGTTTTCCAAGCGCTGCCAGTGACATGTTTTGCTGTAGCAGAAAGTAAAGGGTAGAAAGTAAATATTTGTGTTGGCTCAGAGCACCAGCAGGATCCTTCGGGTGGTCGGATGAGGGAAGAGCATCTCCCGTCCTCTTTTCACGTGGCTTCAGGACCATGATATTCATGAGCTGGGGCAGAAGCAGCTCTCGGCAGCCCAGCTTGGGCGTGACGGGCTTTCTGCAGCGCTCGGGGCAGGCTGGAGGCGGCGTTGCCTGCGATGGCTCGGGCCAGGGACGGCCCCGGTTCACCTGATGCCGTTTTCCAAAGCTGCTTCTCCATAACAGGATGCGAAACTTCCCGTGCCGAGTCCCCCGCTAGCGCCCAAGGCCGGAGCAGAGCTCGGTGGGATGCCTTTGGGGCGGGATGGGGAGGACATTTCCCAGCCGCGTGTTTCTGGCTGGAGGAGCCGAGACCTGAAGATTTTCAACCGGAGCATGGACGTTGGAGGTGCAGAACGGGCCACGGAGGCGGCGGGGCCTTCCCGGGGTTGGCACGGCTTCGCTCTGCTCCCTGCGAAAGGGGGAGAAGATGCTTCAGGAGATGCTTTGGGATCCCAGGAGAAGAAGGGGTTTCCAGGACACGTGTGACTGCGATAGAGATCTGCTCCTGCACGTGGGCACCTGCTTGCCTGGGCACATCCCACATTCCCACCAGCGACTCTTTCATTAAATTATTCCTCTGAGACAAGTAACACGCAGAGACCTCGGAGTGGGCGAGGGGGCACGGGGCTGTTCGGGGACGATACCGACTGCGTGCCAAACCTGGAGACCCGCATCCACCGGAGAGCAGAAGGTCCCGAGAGGAGCAGGGACGTGGCAGCCGCGGGGCTGGACGGGAGGAGCAGAGCACCCGTGGGATATCGCTCAGCTTTTGGCAGAAATTGGATTAAATGCAATTGAGGGAAACAGTCCCGGAGGTCGGGGAGGGCTGGGGGCAGGAGCCGGGGCAGAGCAGGGGCTGGCCGGGACCAGGCGCTTCCCAGCCCCTTGGGGGACAGAGCATCAGCTGGGGCAGGGTCTGCCTGGGAGGTGAGCGTGCTCTCGCTGGCTTAGGTGCTGGGTCAGGGCTCCCTCCTGTCCCTTGCTAGCGAGGAGGGCAGGAGAGCCGAGGGCAGGGAGGACAGGAAGGATTTTGGGGAGGATTTTTGACGTGGACTACAGATACAAACGATGTCCCAGCTGCCCTTTCCCAGAAGGGAACCACCAGGCTGATCCTTCTCCTCTTTTTACCATCCCTTTATTTCGCTGTGCGGCCGTGCCCGGCTCTCCAGTGTTTTCCTTTGCTTCCTTTTCTCACGCTCCGGAGCTTTGTGCATGTGCATTTCCAGCATGATTGCACAGTGAACACTTTGCAAGTTTAATTCTGCATCTTAAATGGCAAAATCAGCCACAATCGTTGTTTGTTCTGATTTAAAAGCTTGAAAAAGTCGAGCAGAGAGCTCGGCTTGGGGTGGGGGGGGCTCGTGGCTCCGAGGGGCTTCCGAAATCACAGTTTGATCTTTGCAAAATGGTTGGATTGAGCCACGATCGAGGCTTTGGGGTGAGGATACAACAAACCCAGTGCTGGGCCAGGGACAGGGCTGAGTCGTGCTCGCTCTGCGGGTCCTGGCCATCCTGGGGGTCTGGGGGCTCTGGGGGGACCTCGGCTCCGGAGCTCGGGGGGGAGGATTTCTGGACAGCACAGCGGGAGGGAAGAATTGCTTTGATTGTGCTCTGCTTCCGGATGGTGAGCCCGGCCCTCCGGCCACAGGAGCATCATCCCAGAGCAGGGGCGAGGGGGGGACGGGACGAGCCTCTTCCTCTCTCTGGAGCTGACCCCGGTGCTTTTAGACCGCGGAGCCCGATTGTAAAACTGCCGCTGTCTCACCCACCTCCTGCCTTTGTAACGCTCTCCCCCCACCCTCCTTCCCTGACCCTCTGTAGCCCGTCAGACTCGCTCCCGAGAGAGAATTCATCAAATCCCTGATCGCCATCGGGAAGCGCCTGGCCACCTTGCCCACCAAAGAGCAGAAGACCCAGCGGCTCATCTCGGAGCTGTCGCTGCTGAACCACAAGCTGCCGGCGCGCGCCTGGCTCCCGACAGCCGGCTTCGACCATCACGTGGTGCGGGTGCCCCACACCCAGGCGGTCGTCCTCAACTCCAAGGACAAGGTACGAGCGGCCGGACAAAGGCTTTGCCTCGACAGGCGGGTTTTCATCCTTGCACAGCCCCTGTTTGGGTGTCGAGCGAAAGAAACGCTTCGTGCTCGTGCTCAGGGCATCTCCTGGGTCCTGAGAGTTGTGTTATCACTTCCAGGGCTGGGAGCGATGGGCAGAGATCTGTGCAGGCCCACGCAGCCACCGTGCCCCGCTAACGCTCGGCTTTGCTTCCCCCAGGCTCCCTATTTAATCTACGTTGAAGTACTTGAATGTGACAATTTCGACACAGCGAATGTGCCCGCTCGGATCCCCGAGAACCGCATCCGGAGCACCCGCTCGGCCGAGAACCTCCCCGAGTGCGGCATCACGCACGAGCAGAGGACCAGCAGCTTCACCACCGTCCCCAACTACGACAACGACGACGAGGCTTGGTCCGTGGACGACATCGTGGAGCTGCAGGTGGAGGTGAGGCTGGGGGTGCCAGGCAGCAGCATCCCGGGCCGGGCCTTCCAAGTGGCAGCGCCAGCCCCGCTCCTGCCTGGGACAGAGGACGGGTGGGGATGGTGTTTTGGTGGCCGCTGCATCCCGCCTCTCCCCTCCCAGCTGCCAGAGATTCACACCAATAGCTGTGACAACATCTCCCAGTTCTCTGTGGACAGCATCACCAGCCAGGAGAGCAGGGAGCCGGTGTTCATCGCTGCGGGAGACATCAGGTGAGGCTGGCATGGCCAGAGTAGCCCAGGCAGGGGCTTCGTCGGGTGGGTTAGGGGTTCAGATGTAAAAAGGGTGGGGTGCGAGATTTCCCTGCTAGATTCCCAGAGGAAAAGCATCTGCCTGGATTAAGGAGGGGCTGCACAAACCCTCAACTTTCTCCCTCAACAAGGGGTTTCGCTGCTTAACAACGGCTCTGTCCCGCAGGCGGCGGCTCTCGGAGCAGCTGGCGCACACCCCCACCTCCTTCAGGAGGGACCCCGAGGACCCGTCCGCTGTCGCCCTGAAGGAGCCCTGGCAGGAGAAAGTCAGGTAGGGCTGGAGGGGGCAGGCGGGTGCTGGGCTGGTCCCGGAGCCACAGGGGCTTCGTGCGTCCTGGAAATCCAAGGAAGTTGCTCCACGATCTGCCCCGTGGCCTCGACCTGGGGCCGTGCTCGTCCCCGGAGGGTGTGTTGGGTCGGGACATGGGGAGGCGGGGGGCAGCGAGCCCTGGGTGTGCCAGAGGAGGAGGAAAACCCACAGCAGATTTGTTGCTCTTGGGTTAGGCTTTGAGGGGCTTTACCAAGTGTTTATGGGCTTCCTTTACATCAGAAGAGCTCAGCCTGTCCCAAAACAAACTCATTCGTGTTCCTGCTCTGAGAGTTGTGTGTCCAACCCCCAAATCCCTCCTTGAGCAAGAGGGAGAGCCCTCTGGGCTCTAGAAATTTGGGGGTGGTCTTGTCCCCATTGTGCTGATGAAAGGGCTGGGGGGGGTTCAAGGGGAGTTAATTCCCTTCTGCTGTTCTTGGAGGCGGCTCATGGCTCAGGTGAGATCTGTGCCGTGGCGTGGTGAGGGCTCGGTGTGCAGCTCCTGCAGTCCTGGGCCCTGGAGCTCGTTCTGCCGTAGCCCCAGCTGAGCATTTCCAGGGGCTCCCGATGGGGGACCTCAGGGCTGACCCCCCTGCCCACCCCCTCTTTCCTCGCCCATTCCCCTGCAGGAGGATCCGGGAAGGGTCCCCCTACGGCCACCTGCCCTCCTGGCGCCTCCTCTCCGTCATCGTCAAGTGCGGGGACGACCTGCGGCAGGAGCTGCTCGCCTTCCAGGTCCTCAAGCAGCTGCAGGTGAGGGGGGAGAGGGGCTGCCCCGGGGCCGCGGCCGCGTGGGGCCGCCCGGGGCCCTGAGGGGTTTCCTCGCTCTCTCCCACAGTCCATCTGGGAACAGGAGCGTGTCCCGCTCTGGATCAAGCCATACAAAATCCTCGTCATCTCCGCCGACAGCGGCATGATTGAGCCGGTCGTGAACGCTGTGTCCATCCACCAAATCAAGAAGCAATCCCTGCTCTCGCTGCTGGACTATTTCCTGCAGGAACACGGCAATTACAACACCGAGTCCTTCCTGACGGCCCAGCGGAACTTCGTGCAGAGCTGTGCTGGCTACTGCCTCGTGTGTTACCTGCTGCAGGTCAAGGACAGGTGGGGCCCCGCGCCGGAGCTGTGTCCTCTGCCGGGATTTGTCACTTTGTCCCCGGGTGCAGCAGCGGGGTCCTGGGGGCGGAGGGAGCTGCTGCTCCCGGGGCCGTGCACGCGCTTGCAAAGCTCAATGGAAAGTTTTCTCTCTGTCCTGCTTTTGTGGGGATAAAATCTATAGCCTCCCTTTTCTGTTCCTCGTTTCGGTGTGTGCCCAGCTGTGGGCTGGCGATCGAGGCCGTCAGCAGCTAAACCCAGGGCAGCTGCCCCAGGCTGGCCCAGGTGTGTTCTATAGCATTAATGTCAGGGTCACTAGGAATGGGAAGGGTTGGGGGGCTCTTGGCTCTGCTCTCCTCCCTCTTTCTCCTCAACACTTGCCATCCCTGCAGTGACTCGTCACCACTCTGTGGGCTGAGTGTAATTTTGTGTGTTTTGTATTAGCATTGATATTGGTTTCCTTATTTTATTAAATCTGTTTAAATTTTAACCCACGAGCCCCCCTCCTTTTCCAGACTCCCTCTCTCAGTCGGGGAAGGGACACTGGGTGAGAGAACAAGTGGTTATTGTTCAGCCCTGGGCACGGGCTGAACGGGGACACCCTCTCCCACACAGGCACAACGGCAACATCTTGCTGGATGCGGACGGACACATAATCCACATCGACTTCGGGTTCATCCTCTCCAGCTCCCCCAGGAACCTGGGCTTTGAGACGTCCGCCTTCAAGCTCACCACGGAATTTGTGGATGTAAGTGAGCGGGGGGGGTGATCCTGCAGCGTTGGGTGACGCGGTTGAACCCTGGCAGCTGGGATGATGCCCGTGTGGGTCCTGGGCACCGCTGCAGCCTCAGCCGAGCTGCTCCTGGGCCCCAGCTGGAAGCTGGAGGTGCTGTTTGCGGTGCGGGGGTCACTCGGAGAAGAGAAATGCCCTAAAACGTCCCGTCACACCCCTCCTGGTGACAGTCCCTCCGCGCAGGGCAGGCCCTTGGCCTGAAGGTCCTCTGTCCGCTGCCCCCCCACCCACCCGTCCCCTCCCTTCCAGGTGATGGGCGGGCTGGACGGGGACATGTTCAACTACTACAAGATGCTGATGCTGCAGGGGCTCATCGCTGCCCGGAAGCACATGGATAAAGTCGTGCAGATCGTGGAGATCATGCAGCAGGGTAAGGGGCTCCGGAGGCACCGTGTGCGGGGCCGGGCTGCTCAGAGCATCGCCCAGAAACGGCCCCATGAGCTCAGGGGGTTTGGGGAGCACCTGGAGGAGTCTCGTAGCAGGAGAGGGGCAGCCCTGTTAGGGTCTGGGGTCTGCACGGGGAGCTCCTGGCCCAGGGAAAGGGGTGGGGGACACTGGAACCCCCGTGCCCACCCCGCTGCTCCCTCCCGCAGGGTCGCAGCTCCCCTGCTTCCACGGCTCCTCCACCATCCGCAACCTGAAGGAGCGGTTCCACATGAACATGACGGAGGAGCAGCTGCAGCTGCTCATCGAGCAGATGGTGGACGGCAGCATGCGCTCCATCACCACCAAGCTCTACGACGGCTTCCAGTACCTCACCAACGGCATCATGTGACGCCGCCGGGCTCCGATCCCGGCCCAGCCCCGAGCTCTGCCCCAGGGGAGAGACCTCGGCCCTCGGCGGTAAAGAAGAGGCCGAGTCCCAGCATCGTCCCAGGGCTGCTTTTGCCAAGACTCCTCAACAAAACGAAACAAGTAAAATCCGAGCTGTTGAAGCAGGAAAAACCAACCCCACTCGTGAAAATCGAAGCGAAACGGATCATGCGGTAACTGAGGGGTCACGCGGGGTCCGGCGGCGGCCGGGGGGAGCCAGCAAAGGGCCGTGGGACGGGGCCAGCGCTCGCCCCCGTGCTGCCTCGTCCTCCCGTCAGTATTAACGCCCGGGGGGGGGGGCTGGGGGCTCCCACAATCTCATGAAATGTTTAGGACTGGGGGGGACATGCGGACAGGTCTGGCCCCCACCCTTTGGCCACGGCATGAGCCTTCTGCTGGTGCCGTGTGGAGGCAGCAGAGGTGACCCCCCCCCCCGCCGGCCCCGTCCCTGCATGTCCCCCACCCTCGGCCCCTTTCTTTGTTTCTCCCCCCCCGCTTTTCCCCCTCCCCGGGAAAGCTGAACTGCCCCGTGTCCCACCCAGCGCTGGTCACCACACCAGGCCCGTCCTGCAGCCCCAATGGCTGGTACGTCACCAGCGGGGTGGGGTGGTGGTTCCTGGAGGCTGGTGCCCACCCGGGGGTGGGGGGGGTCAGTGCTGCCCTGGGCTCCTTGTTTTTGACTCTGTTCCAGGAATTCGGGACTGTGAAGCTGCCCCCCCCCCCCCCCCCCCCCCCCCCCCCCCCCCACTATCCCTTTGCAATAATTTCTGGCTGCTTTTCCCTGCCCTGACTGTGGGGCAGGGGGTGGGCTGGGGGGGAGAGTCCCCCCTCCCTGGAGTGGGTTTGAGCAGAAGCTGCGGGGATGGGACGGGGATGGGATGGGGGGGCAGGAAGGATCCCGGCCCCTTCCCGCTGCCCCCAGCCCCAGGGGATGGGAAAAAGGGCAGCCCAGAAGTTTTAACCCCAACAGGCACCTGGGCCCCCCCAGCCCTTTTCTTTAAGAGCAGCAAACCCCCCTCCCCACCCCTTGCACCCCTCATCCCCCGGCTCAGCTGGTGCTGCTGGGCAGACGGTGACACCCCGCCGGCGTTGTCCCCCCCAGTGTCCCCCCTGTGGCTGTCACTCACGGTGCCCCCCCCCGGCCCAGCGCCAGCTGTAACCCCGGCTGCCCCCGGGCTCTCTGTTCAGCACTAATTATTTGTCATGTTTATTATTTAGCATTAAAAAACAAAAATTCTATTTTAAAACGCTGGCTGCCAGCGGCCAGGAGCCCCCTGGGGCGGGGGGGGTTAATCAGGGACTGGGGGGGGGGGTCCCCATGCCAAGGGCACCCTAAAACCGTGGTCACAGGCAATCACAGCCCTTGTTGGGGGGGGGGTTCCCCCTGCTTTGCCCCAGCTTTGGGGGGGGGGCTCAGAGCAGCCCTGAGGCCTCTCTGGGGAAGGGAGGGGGGGGGGGCACGCAGCCCGTTGCCCCCCCATCTTGGGGCAGGACCAACACCGTTGTGACGGGGTGGGGGACACCCAGGCCCCCTCCCGGGCCACACGCGGGGCCATGGAAGCAAGACAGGGCACAGCAGGGGTTAAACCACTAAAAGTTTAATTAATTAATTGCGTTATTACTACAAGAATAAAGGATACCTGAGAGCCGCTTGCAGTGCCCGTAGCTTTAATGTAGCGTAATCCCACCCCCCCCCAACCCAGCAAGACGTGAGCCCCCCCCCGCCCCCCCCAGCCGTCGCTCTAAAGGCACTGAAGTGCTGGGACCCGAGGGATCACAAAGCCATTTGGTTCGGTTCCTTCCTCTAAAACTCGTAGAAACTTTAGGTTCTTCTCTACTATTAGACATCATTTACATGGTCACAGCCCCACGCGACACAGCTGGGGGGGTCGGGGAGGAGAGGGGGGGACATGGGGGTGGAGGCTCAGCGCCGGGGCGGGGGGACCTGGGCAGGGGCTGCGGAACTGCTGGGGGGGGGCTTGGATTTTTTTTTTCTTTTTCCTCCTTTTATTTTCAAAGCCCCCCCCCAGCTCTGGGGGGGGAGGGCAGGCAGCTGACCCCACCTGCACCCAGGTGAGGATGAACCCCCCCCATACATCAGAAAAAAGGGGGGAAAAAAAAAAAATGACCTGACCCCCAGCAAACCGCCTCTCCCCACCCCAGAAAAGAAGAAGAAAAAAACCCAAAAAACCCAAAATCACAACAGCAGGTGGTTTTTTTTGTCACTTTTAGTGTATGATACAACTTTACACGGCGTGTTAGAGGTTATTCACAAGGAAAGAGGAGCCCGGCGTTAAGTTACTGACGTCGTTACTCACACAAACACCCTACCCCAAGCACAGGCGCTAAACGGACAGAACAAGTAGAAAGTTTCTTTAGGGGCTGGGTTTGTCCTTCCCCGACGGTAACGGGGGGAAGCGGCGGCAGCCCCGCGCAGCCGAGACCCCGCGGGGCCGGGGCCGAGCTCTCGCACACGCGTGTGCGCGGGGACGTGGGTCTGGGTGGCCGAGGGGGAGCTCGGGTGGGAGCAGAGCCCGCGACCCCGGAGGTGGGTGGGGAGGGGGCGGCGGTGGGTGACGCCAGCACCCCTGAGAAGCCCCCCGGGACTCACCGTCAGCGGGTCGGTCTGTACCGGGCTGGGGCAGCAGCTTCCCCTCCTCCAGCCCCTCACCCGCGGGCGGGGGGCACGGATCCCGTCGGGGTGCGGGGAGAGCCGGCAGCGGGTGCAGCGTCGTGGTGCAGGGGGGTGACAGCGCTGCTGGGCAGGTGCTGAGCTCACCCCGAGGCCTTTTTTTGGCTTCTGTTTTCACGCTGCCAACCGAAAATCTCCTCCTCCTCCTCCCTGGGGAAGGCTGCCAGCGGGGCCCCGGCACGGCCGTCCTGGGGCACCGAGCAGAGCCCAGGAGGGGCTGGGGCGTCTCTCTGTGATGATGGAGACCGGCTGCGAGTCTGGACCCGGCTTCTGCTCCCGGCAAAATACAAAATAAGCAACAATCAAAAGGGAAAAAAAGAAGAAAAAAAAAAAAAACAAAACACCAACACCCCAAAGGTGGATTTTGCTGCGACGTTATTGTCAGCACAGACGTCGCTGTCCTGCGATGGAGGAGTCATCGCTGGTCCCCAGGTCCTGGCCAGCTCCGGCGCTGTGTCGGGCGTCCCTTCCAGCACGGCGCGTCCCCACAGAGCGGCCGGGAAGGCACCCGGTGTCACAGCAGAGCTGGTGCCGCAGGACTGAATCGCTGGCCGCAGGGCGGGGGGTGTCACACTCCTGTCCTCGGCCCCGGGGGAGGACGGCCGCTGTCCCTCCCTGCAGACAGAGTGGCCGTGGGGTGAGCAAAGCGTTGGTCTCCCCGCGCAGGGCAGCGAGTCCGGGCTCTGCCCTCGGCTCCTGTCCAAGGCAGCCCCAATCCTTCCCCCAGCTCCTGCCCACAGCTCAGGCAGGGCTGAGCCCTCCGGCGTCAGGCTGGGTCGTGCAGGCCGGGTTCGCGTCTCTCTTCCCGGCTCCTTTATCGGAGCCCCTGTGGAAACGCTGCCCCGGAGGAGGGAGGGAGGGAGGGGGGAGCCCCGGCAGCTCCGTCGCAAAGGGCTCTGTGGTTATATACACGTCTCGTTCCCCCTCTGCCGGGCCCTAGTTCTCGGGGCTCGCGTTCTGCCGGGCGCGGATGAAGGCCATGCCGTGGGTGCGGAAGTGCGTCTTGAGGTTGAGCTGACTGTCGAAGCACCGGCCGCAGACCTTGCAGGAGAGCTTGCCGTCGGCCGCGTGCTGGGCGCCTCCTTCCAGGGGGCTCCGGGGCCCCGGCTCCTCCGCCTCGCCCGCTCCCTTCTTCTTCTTGTGGGTGATGAAGCGGTGGCGGTTGAGGGAGACCTGGGAGGTGAAGCAGAGCCCGCACTCCCGGCACTGGTGGGAGCTCTCGTCAGTCCGGTGCTGAGGGATGTGCTCCTGGAAGTCGGCCGAGCTGCTGGCCAGGTACCCGCACTTGCGGCAGCGGAAGGGGGCCTTGCGGTCGCCCTTGGGGTTCTTGGAGGGGGGGGTGGTGCTGTCGGGCTCCTCGCTGCACGAGTCGCCCTCGTCCGAGGACAGCTTCCGCTTCCGCCCGGACACCTGCAGGGATGGAGCGGGTGAGCTTGGGTGGGCGTCAGGCTGGAGCAGCTCCTGGCAGAGCCCAGCCACCTCAGGGACCTCCCGACGGGCTCCTGGGGGTATTTGCTCAGATAAAGGGGGGACGGGCCATGGCTGGCCCCAGGAGCTGTGCCCCCGCCCGCAGCCCCGGCCACGGGGCTCCCACAACGGCCTCCGACGTGCCCGCACCCCTCGCCCCAGGCGCCTTCGCCCCTGGCAGCCCGGGGCAGCTCCCGAGGAAGCACCAAGCAAACGAGGGGGTTTTGCCTTTTCTCCCAGCACACGGCGAGGGGCCGGGCCAGGCAAGTTCTATGCAGGAGCTAGGCAAGCTGTGCCCGGGGGGCCTGCACCCACCCAGCCGGCGCTGGGCCTCGCAGCGGGAGGCAGCTGCTGGTCCCAGGCACTGCAGGACGTGTGGAGGCAAGAGCAGAGCAGGACCAGGGCTCAGGGCGATGCCTTCAACCCTGCCCGAAACCTCCACAAGGCCCCAGCCCTTTGCCCACACCCCGAGAGACCACAGCGACCTCGTACCTGCGTGGTGCCGGTCCCTATCCGGGCGATAACGACCTCCTGGCTCTTCGTCTGGTCGGTCACCTTGATCCCGTGTCGCACCTGGATGTGTTTCTCCAGGATGAGCCGGCTGCTGAAGGTCCGTTTGCCCTCGGTGCAGTACCTGCAGGGCCAGAGCGGGGCGGCACTGAAGCGACGCTCCGCGGTGAGCAGCCGAGCCCCAGGCCTGCCCCAGCCCCGGCTCTGATATCCCGGCACAAACGTGCTCATCCACGTCCCTCTCGAGGGTATAAAACCCCAGAGCCCTCCCCAGCACCTCCTTTCCCTCCCACTCCCAAGACACTTGTTCAATCCCCATCACGCTTCAACCACCTGCAGCTTTATCCTCCCCACAACAGCGTCACTGGAGGACACCAGTCACCCCACTTAAACCAGAGCCCAGCCCAGGAGGAGGCGCTGCGGGTACCGGCAGGGATAGACGCGCTTGATCCCTTCGTGATTCACGCGCACGTGTCTCCGGAGGCTGGGCGCGGAGCAGAACGACCGCTCGCACAGGTGGCACGGGAACTTCTTCACCGACTGCAAGAGACAAAGAGGCAGGTGGGGACCGCACGGGGCGCCGAGAGGCCGGGGAGCGGCCCGACGTGGGAGCTCAGCGCTGCCTCAGGCTCCCCCTCCTTGCCCACCCCACGGCTGCACGTTTGGATGACGAGATTCTGCTCTTTGCTGTTCACCAGGACAGGTAACAGCCCTGCTCCCCAAAACCTCAACCCCAACCGTTCGTTGGGGGAGAAGTAACGCCCAGACTGCAGCAGAACACGCTCCCGGCCCAGCAAGGACCCCGGGTGTCCTGCCCCGCTGCTCTGTGCCATAAACATTCCCTGCCCGCGCTCCCGAGGGCTCAGCAGAGCCGGAGCCGGAGGCCCCGGCCTTCTCCTCACCTTGCCGTGGTCCTTCTTCATGTGGGAGACGTATTCGTCGCGCTCCGGGAACCAGGAGTGGCAAACGCTGCACGTCCACCCACTGCCCTTGGACTTGTTGACTGTCTTGCGCTGGAAGCGGCTTCGCTTGGTCTTGCGCAGCTCCGGGGAGCTGGGGGGCTCGTCCTCCTCCGTGGAGGACGACGACTCCTCCGACATCTTGGACACGGGGGTTTCCACAGGCTCCTGCTTCGGCGTGAGCAGGACAGCCGTCTTCTTTGCCAGGTCTTCCTTGGACTTCTGGGGCTGATGAGTGTTCTGGAAGGCAAAGACGAGGGTGTTGGCAGCTGGCTGGGGCCGGGATTCTCCCCCCAGCACTGGGAGGAAAGCCAGCCCCCGCCCAGGCCCCGCCGGCACACACGGGCTCATCTCCTCAGGCTTTGGGACAGGGGCGCGGGGGAGAAGGGAACGAGATGTCAGGGCCCTGCTGCGTCAGGGAGGAACCGACAGCCCTGGTGAAGGACAGCTCTCAACTATTAACATCAAGAGGTTGTGCAAGAGCGCCGAGCCCGGCCCCGCGCTACCTTGAGGTGCTCCAGCATGGTGCGCTTCTGGGCGAAGAGCAGCGGGCAGTCCGGGCACTTGAAGACACTGACCCGCTGGTTGAGCAGATGCTGGTCGAAGTGGGAGGAGAGCAGGGGCTTGTGGGTGAAGACCGTGTCGCACATCGCACACTTGTAAATCATCCTGTCGGAGGCAAAAACCACCCCTGTGGGCACAGCCCGGGCTGGGAGCAAGAGAAACGTGGAAGAAGCCCCTTGGCCAGAGCGGGGAGCAGCCCTGGGCGCAGCGTGACCCACGCCGAGGGATGGGAAGGTAAAAAGGCGACGGCTGCAGCTCCCTGTGCTGGTGCTGAGCACTTCCCCCCCCCTCCCACCCACTGGGATGCTCCCAGTTCCCCCAGCGAGGTCTGTTGGGACGTCAGCCCCCAGGGAACACTCACTTGGACTGCTGGTTGCTGAAGCCAGGGTGCTGGGTGTAGACGTGCGCGTGGGCGCTGGGGGCCGACTTGAACGCCATGGGGCAGATGGGGCACTTGTGGAACACCTCGCAGTGGGAGGTCTGGATGTGGGACTTGATGGAGTTGACCCCGCCGAAGACCACAGCGCAGCTGGGACACCTGGAGAGCGGAGGAGGGCGTGAGGGCAGCAAAGGGAAACCGGGAGCACAAGGGCCTGTGCCTGCTCCCTGTCTGACCACGGAACTTGTTGGGAAGAGCCCCCGCCCCAACAGACACCAGGACCCAAACCAGTTCTGGGCTCCAGGACTCCAGTTTGGAGCAACCAGTCCTGCCCGGCGCTGGTGGGTCCAGGGCCCAGGCAGCTCATCAGGCGGAGATGCAAGAGGTTGCGGGGGTCTGAGGCTGCCAGCCACGACTGGGGCTGAAACAGGGGCCAGGAGGGCCCAGAAGAAGGAACATTCCCCCGGGGTTAAAGGGGTGAGAGGCAGAGAAGGGGTGAAGGGAGACGTTCACCCTCAGCCCCGCACCCAGCACCAGCGGGGAGAAGGAACGGGGATTCCTGCCTGTTCTGCACAACTGAAACCCGCTGCGGACGTGGGTCCTGGGCCCCTCCCCGGGCCCCTCTGCCCGGCGCCCTACCTGTAGCCCACCCTGCGGGAGAAGTGCAGGCAGGCCTCCTTCAGGTGCGCCTCGAAGTTGGCCAGGAGGAAGTTCCCTCCGCACTCGGGGCAGACGTGGGGAGGCCGGTTCTTGTGCATGCGCTGATGGGCGTTAAAGCTGCAGCGGTTGGACATGATCATGGGGCACGTCGTACAGACCTGGGGGGAGAAGAGCACCGGGGCGTATTGTAGGAGATCATCTGCCTGCGCCAGCCCGCTGGGGAATCGTGAGGGTGTTTCACACACAAACGAGATGCCTTTTCCAGGCTTTTCCCCACAGATGGGTCCCAGACGCAGCGCGTGCCCAGGGTCAGCTGGGGACCAGCCGCTCGGCGAGGGGGTTTCACTGGAGGGAGCGGGGGTGTATTGAAACCAGCTGCCAAAACCCTTTGGAAACCACCTCCAGCTCCACGCCAGGACACGGGCATGGGGATGTCGAGGGGAGAAGCTGACAAGGGCTTGAGGAAACGGGCTGGAGCTGCCAACAGAAGGAGCTGTGCTGAAAGACGTGGTACCAGAGCAAAGGTGGGTGAGGAAGGAAAGGAGCAGCCCGCAGCCAGCTCCCCTCGGGCTCCCCTCGCCGCCGGCACCCACCCTGGGGTCCAAAGCGCTGCCAAGAGAGACCCGAGGGTGAGTTTGGCAACAGGAGGGAGCGAGGGATCAGACAGGGAGCAGCAGCCGAAGACAGCCCGGGAGATGGAGCAGGGACGGGGGGCACGTTGGGAAGGGAGAGGGGATGAAAGGTGCCAGGTGAGGAAGAGGATTACGGAGGCTTATGGCTTCAGCCATCGCCACCCCTCGCTGGGCTGAGGAAAGCCTCTGGGCCTCCTTATTTTAAAGGAAAAAAAAAGCTGTTTGTAGGCAGCGTTGGTCTAGGAAACATCTGTCTGCTGGGTACGGGGACAAAGCTACTGCGGCGAGGTGAAGGCCCTGCTCCGGCCCCGCTCCAGCCCCGCTCCGCCGCAGCCGGGCTGTTTTATCTGCCTTTGAACGTGTCCTGGCTACAGCAGCAGCTCCGAAGTAAACAGAGTTACCAGGAAACAGCGAATTCCTGCGATGGGGGCTGACTGTCTCCGGACAAAGGGAAAGGTGAAGACATGCCCCAGGGAGGACAGGGCTGTGTGTGTGCTGGGTGCTGCCTGCCCCAACACACCGGGATCTCAAGGCTGGCTCTCGAGGGGGAAAAAAAAACCCCAACACCCCCCTGGTTTCTGCAGACTCCATTTGTGCCTCACGCTGGCGAAAGAGGAAGCAGAACCCTCGGCTCTAACATGGCTCCGTGGGGACGGCTGCGTCCCGCAGCGGGTGCCAGCAGGCAGGGTACTGACACCCAGGGACCTGCTCTTCCCTCCCGGCTCCTGCACCCACGGGGCAGCTTCATCACCAGCCGAGAGCGGGCAGCAGCCCCCCTGCCCTCCGCCCAGCGCCTCGTGGGCACGGACCGAACCCCGGCTCACGCGTTCTCCTTCCTGCACGAGTTTTACATCGGGAGGAAGCGGGTGGGCGCAGGCAGGCGCTGCCCAGCTCCCGTTTGAGGGACCCACCCCTGCCCCACGCCCCGGGAGGGTTTGCTGCGGCGCTGACGCCCACCTCCCGCCGCCCCCCCGCCTCCGTACCGTGCTGCTGGTGGTCCCCGTGGTCACCGCCTGCTGGAAGTGCGCGGCCAGCCCGGCTTTGTCCTTGCACTGCTCTTTGCACTCCAGGCACCTGAAGCAGCTGTAGTTGGTCTGCTCCGCGCTGCTGCTCAGCGGCAGGATGGGGAGGTCCTGAGCCCCGTTGGCCGCGGCCAAGGCGTCCTGAGCCACGCCGGTCACTTTGCTAGCGGGGAAGGAGGTCACCGAGACCAGGGGGGTGATGTCCGGCTGCCCGATCATCTGATCCAGAGCGATGGGCCTCATGACCAGGTGGGAGCACTGCATCACCAGGCCCTTGTCCTTGTGCTCCCGGGCGTGCAGGAGCAGGCTGCACTTGTTGAAGAAGACGAGGCGCTTGGTGCAGTGGTTGCAGGTGACCTCGATGCGCATGCTTCGGCGGTCGTAGTGGCGAGCCAAGCTCTTCTCCAGGGCGAAGGAGTCGCCGCACTCCAGGCAGCGGTAGCCGAAGGGAGGCAGGGCGAGGCTGGCGTCGGCCGGAGGGTTCAGGTTGGGTTTGTACGTCGGCAAGAGGTTCTTGCTGTTGAGGATCTTGTTAAAGGCTTCCACGAGGCTGGACTGGCTCCTGGAAATGACGGTGCCCGCCACGGTGGGGGAAGGCTTCTGCGGCTGCACCATCACAACGGTGGTGCCATTGACTTTCTGGTTGGCCGTGGTGGTGATGGTGGTGGTCTGTGTCACGGTGCTGATGCTGGTCCTGGTGTCGGCTTTGGGCAGGGTCTGTGGCACCAGGTTGATGATGTTCTTGGCCACGGCTTTACCCGTCTTTGCCGGCAGCACCACGGATTTTTGCTGCGCCACGCTGGCAGCGATCAGCATGGCGCTGCTGGCGTTCTGGATGGTGGAGACGGGCAGGACGGTCCCTTTGAGCCTGGTGCCGTTGCCAAGCTGAACACTGACGATTTTTGGCCCCTCGATGGTTTTCAAGGGGCTGGAGAGCTCCATTTTCTCCTTGGGCACCTCCAGCGCGATCCCTTCCTCCTTCTCTGCTGACACCGAGAAGCCGACACCCTCAAGAGAGGCCTCCTGAGAGCTGGGCTCGGCCGGCCCCTTGGTGGAGCCCGGCTCGGAGTCCGATGAGACCCTGGTCACCGTCCGGGTGATGCTGCCACAGGATGTTTTGATGGTTTTAATCCTCACTTTCAGGGGCCGTGAGGAATTGGACGAAGGGGAATCATTGTTGTTGTCTTCTTCCTCCTCCTCTTCCTCAGCGCTGGACATGCTCTGCGGACTTGCCATCGACTTCTCCAGAACTTCTTGCTCTTCCTTGAGGGTGATGTTGTCCAGCTGCTTCGGAGAAGTGGCGAGTCTGGGGCTTTGCACCCCCGGCGAGGAAGGCTTGAAGAAGGGCTCGCGGGGGCTGGCGGGCGAGTGTTTCACTTCAGGAAGGTTGCTGGTGCTGCTGTCGAGGTTTGGGTCGGAACCGGGCCAGGACGTGATGGGAGAATCATCCGTGGAGTAGCGAACGGTGACCGACTTCAGGTGATCCAAGGGACTGTCACCCAGGGCTGCAGCCAAACCCTTCGGGCTGGCTTCGCGGCCCACCTCCTCCGAGTCAGACTCCTCTTTTTTGATGCAGGCGATGGTGGGGGGGGACCCGTTGGCACCCCCCGCCTGGCCCGTTTCGAAGGGCTGCGGGAAAGCTGGGGGCAGGGTCTCCGTGCTCTCTCCCATGGGCTCTTTGCAGTCCAGCGACGGGGTGGGGGACGGCGAGAGGGAGGGCACGGCGAGGGACTTCTCTTTCGGCTTACACTCCCGGGGCCTGTCAATCAGGTTGGCAGCGTTGTCTTCGTTGGGGTCGGGGCTAAAATGGGAGAAGATATCCAGGGGTTTGGGGCCTTTTTCCTTCACCCAACACTCCCCGTTGGAGGACGCCACAGCTTCCACAGACCTGGAGGTGGGCGACCTGGGCATCTCGGTGGCCCCAAAGCCATTCTGCAGCAAGCGGGGCCCGATGACGTGCCCATCTTTACTGCGCCCGTCCAGGGCATCGAGCTGCTCGGGGCAGACGGTGTTCTTCACGATCACGCTGACGGCGGTGATGTCTGCGTGGGGGAGGACGTGGTCAGCGGGTCCCGGCTCCCCGGGGACTTGCTTGATGTGAGCGTCAGCTTCCTCGTGGCCGGAATGGATGGCCTCGTTCGTGTCGATGTCAGGAATGTCGAAAGCTGCCAGGAGGTCATCGAAATCTGGAGTTTTCATGTCACCCATGGTGGGGAATATGGCAGAGCCTGGAACAGAGCAAGGAGAGGAGCATGAGCACCGTGACACGTAGCAGACACACAGATGGGAACTTGCTTCTCCTGAGCCCCACGCTAAGCACAAAATCCCCTTGAACCCCAGCCTCGCACCCCTTGGGCAACACTTCTCGGCCTTTTTCGCTTCGTTCATCATTTTTTGATCCCCAACCAGGACAGAAGAAAGTTCAGAAGGATCCCAGCGCCCCAGGAGAAATGTCTGAGTCGGTGGGATGCAGCCTGGCACTGCCCCGAGGCCGGAGCAGCTCCCCACACACCCGGGCTGGGGAAGGGGAGCAGCCCCGCGGCAGAGGGTCGGCGGGTTGCGGTGAATCCCCGGGCGGACGCGAGTCGGGACCAGCGAGCTGCAGGAGGAGCAAACACCTCGGGGGGAACCCCAGTGGGGACCCCCAACACGACGCAGAAACTGTCCGTCCCCCCCACGGCCGTCCCAAGGGCAGCCCCACGAGGACGCGGCTCACGAGGAAGGCGTCCGGACGGTACCGAGAAGGCTCAGATAAGAGATCTCAGACACGTGGGCTGTGGAGCAAAGGATGAAGGAACAGGGGGGCTGAGGGGAGACATGGCAACAGGTTTCAGAACATGGCTGCAGCAGAGACAAAGGGAATAATGTTCCTCCTGTCGCTGCAGGCTCGGTAAGAAATCCCAGGATTAAGCTGCAGCCAGGGATGTGGCTTAGGCAGCAGGAAAGACTCTGATTTATAAAGACAACCAGGCAAAGGAGGCAGGAGGACGGGGGACGCCCCACGTGCTGGGAGCAGCTGGACGCGCGTCTGTCCAGGGGAGCAGACCCGCAGGGAGGGGACGGGGGGTCTCGGAGGTGGTGCTGGGGTACCCTGCGCTCGGGCTTTCTGCTCTTAGCATGGAGGAGGGTTACTCCTAACAGCAATCAGCAAAAGCAAAAAAATAAAAAAAAAAGAAGAGAAACCTTTCTCTCAGAGGCTGTGAGGGGTGAATGCAAACACCCTGCAGCCCCGCGGAGAGCCAGCCCTGGCACTCGCCTCTCCCCCGGCTCTCGGCTGCCGCAGATTAAGCCACAGCTGCCAGAGCCCTCGCTGCCCGCCTGCCCTCGCCCTGCCCTCGCCCTGCCTCCCTGCTGCAGGGCCCAGGGCACGGATCCGCTCCTCGGGCAGCACCGCTTACGTGTCAGGGAAATGGCTGCTCCGAGCAGACCCGCAGCCCGTCCGCTGTCCCTGCGGCAGCGGGGAGGACAGGCAGCACGGCTGCTCCAACGGCCACGGCGAGAGCCACCGGCAGCCCCGTGCCGCGGCAGACAGGACGAGGACAACACATATGGTGGGTAAATCTGCTTTTTGCAAAAGGGAGGGATTCCCTCCCGGGGAGCTCGGCTCGGTTAAAACCCACCAATGCCAACGGAGGAGTTTAGCCTGCATGGACCGGGGACCGACAGCCCCCACAACCCGGTGCTGGAAGCCCTCAACCTTGCCACGATTTATGCCAGAAACAAGTCACGGCTCTGAAACCTGCCCAGCCACCGACAGGCAGAAACCCGCAGCGTCTGTCTCAACAGATTAGCCAGAGCATCCTCCCAGCCGGTGGCACGTTAGAGGCACCTTCTGCTGTCCCATCTCCAGGTCACAGCATCTGTCCCCTTGTCCTACCATGCAGAGGGGAGCGGTTCAGAGTCCCCGCTGCTGGACCCTCTGTGCTGCCAACACGCTGCTGTGATATATATTCTTTAATAAAGATTTAATGATGTCCTCAGTCCTGTCCACTGATTCTTGAGGAGTGGGATGGATGGATGGGTGGATGGGTGGGTGGATTCTCGGCCAGGAGAGCGTTCCTCGCACGCTGGTGCTGCTCAGGGGAAGGGCTGCATCCTTGGAAGAGCTCCTCGGAGTCTCCACGGCAGTCTCCATCCTGGAGACCCCGCGGGGCACACGGAGGGCCAGACACACTCCTCTGGCAAAGAGCTCCATCCCTCGCGCCCGAAGCAGAAGCTTCCTACTGCCTTGTGCAGCTGGACGTCTCCTGACCAGCCTTCACCCTCTCCAACACAAGGACCTGATGGCAAAGCAGCGCGGAGGCCGCACAGAGCTCAGGAACGGTCTTGGCGCTGCTCTCACACGCGGTTTGGTCCTTTTTTTGTACCTGGCAAACCCCCTTACACACCCAATCCAGCCCTCCTCAGGCTTAGCAGGGCTGCAAGGCCTCCGGTGGTTTTCCCAACAGACAGCTCCGTAAGGAGGCTTAGCCTAGCTTTATTTTTAACTCTCGCCGTAGGTCACCCCAAGGGGATCTCCGCTGGGGGCGGCGCGGGGTCTGTGGGCCACCAGAGAACCCGCTGCTCCAGAACGACGCTGACATTTAAAACGCACGTGGGCGACTTTCTACCGGCATCACTCCTGCGACGCCCGACCCACCGATCCCGCGGGGGAAGAGGTTAACAGGGCGAGCACTCGCTGGCACTTAAATCCCACTAAAGCTGAAGGGGAAGACGGCACGGGAAAGGCAGCTCCGCAGGGCAAGAGTAATATTTCTTGCCTGCAAAAGCACGAGGGATGTGACGTCGGAACAAGCCACTGGGAGACAAGAAAAGGGCGACCTCGGAGGAAGGCATCCATCATGAAATGGAAAAGCACCCGGCAAACAGCAGAGCCGCCTTCTAGGCTTCTGTCAGCAACAGGAGGATCATCTTTGCGAGGTTCAACCACACAGGAATAAGGTCTCAAAGAGCACAAGCGGGATTCTGCCTCTTTCTCTCCCCATAAACGTGTGGGGTTTTTAACCAAATGTCCTATTCCATTGTGGAAGGCAGTCGAAGCGTGCCTGTGTTCAGGGGGGAACAGACTGTCCCTACACAAGGGCTGATAATCTAGATCCCAAAAAGCAAAATTATCATTTGCTGCCAGTTGCCACGACTGCCTGCGTGTGCCCCCCTAGACCCTGCTCTGCCCAGCAGGCCACTGGTCTGGGCCACTAAATACCTCCTCCAGCACCTGCTCTGGGGAAGCAGACTCATTCCTGGGAGATTTCAACACGTTCACCCCGCTTTCCAAAACCAGTTGTCACCACGTGCTCCTCCAGGCGATGCAGGACCTCAGGGGAGGGAAGGCGAGAGGACCAGAAGGAAAAGCACCAGGCCTTAAGATACTGCAGCGGGGGGAGATACCGAAGCTACACTCCTCTTCCAGCGCTGCCATCTGGTTCTTCAGCACAGGATCTCTGCTGAGAACACCGTGACACAAGGACATTTGTTTTTCAAATGACTTTTCTAATCACCGTTTAGCAGGATACAAATATTTACAGTAAAACGGAGAGAAGCAGGTTGCTGCGCTGGAAAAGATCCCCATGAAGAAGAGAGGTGAGACGAGGGAAATCCTCCTCTATCCGGCACAGAGGGAAAGAGCGTCGGCTCTGTCCCCAGAGTGGCTTTGGGTCAGCGAGCTGAGTGGAGCCTGGAGGTTGGGGATGACGATGGATCCATCTTCAGGCTCGATATTGCTGTTCCCCGTGCCGGGGGATGGCTCACAAGCGACCCGGAGGAGCCAGCCTTGCAAACCTGATTACGGATCCCGTCTCTTTTTTGAAAGCTTGCAGCTTTAAGGCAGCAATAAAGTCATTTATGACCCGTCCGTGGCTTCCACGCTCTCAGAGATGCTCTTCGAGCGATGGCTTCACACCGAAAGGGAGGCTCCTCCTTGCTGGAGTCCCTGCACCAGACTGATCACACGAGTATTTCTCCTTGTTGGGTGTTATTGGAAAGGTCTCCGCCCCAGAAGGAGGTTGGGGTTTTTTGTTGCTCTTAGAAATCCCACGTCTAAGATCCCTCATTCAGCCCCTCCTGAGGGAAGAGGAGAGCCATGGTCTCGAGGCAGTAACTCCTATCACAAAGGAGACAACAGAGATGGGAAGAGACCAGCTCCGCCTCGAACTCCACCAGTCTGACATGGGGAGTTATTTTGGTAGCTCAAAACACAACTATTTTCTTAGGCAAAAGAACTATTTTTCGTAGGTGAAACAAAGCCAGCAAGGTGGGCAGGGAAGGGTATTTTTAACCTGACTGGCTGAGCGGCGTTAACTGTCCTGCCTCACAGAAAAACAAGGGTTCACAACAAGCACCAGCTTCGCGTGGAAACAGCTCTGACGGGGACCACAGCGTCCCACCGTGCTCCAGCCCCCGCGCGCAGCCCACAGCCAGTCTGATCATCCATCAGCTGGGTGGTCACCGGTCCCCTGGCTCCACAGCGTGGGACACCGAGGCACGGGGGAGAGAAAGGGTCAGAGATCCAAACCATCTGCGGAAGAGACCCCAAATCCACTCTGGATTTGACACGGAAGAGCTGTGGACCAGAAAGTGCCTAACTTGTTTGCCAGCCTGTCCTGAACATCAGAGCCCCAGCTCTAAATTAGAGGCCACCAGACTCCACATCTGAAAGTCCCCACTCTGTGATCCTGCCTACTACCAAAAACACATCAAAGCACGCAGGGCACAGGATCGCCCTGAAAAACACCCCACGGAGACGGCTACCCTGTGGGAAAGCAGGAGGAGGCGGCGTCCAGACCAGGGCAGTGCCTCGCAGCCGGCACTGCCGGTGCCAGTGATCGAGCCACGTGCCACTCGGGAGCGGGGCACGTCCTGGGACCAGCAAGGAGGCCAAGCTGGGCAACCCAAACCCCTGGCCGGAGAAGGAAGCTGGCGCAGGCTGCAGAGTCCAAAACCACAGAGTTACAAACGTCCCCTTTCCACCCCAAAGATCTCCTCTCCACCCCAACCACGCTGCCGACGCAGCCGCCTCGTGCCCGCGAGCCGTAGCCTCGGTAGGTGACTCCTAAGGTCAGGAATGCCCGACGTCACTTCTCTACAAGTCACCCCAAGGTTACACGGAGTTTTGAACTGCAATCGTCAACGCTGTGCTAAAACCAGCCCTTCCTCCAGCAAAGCACAAGGCTGGAGGGACGGGGCTGGAGCTGCAAAGCAGGGCAGCCCCAGCCCGGTACTTGCACACACACAAACCCTAGCAAAAGCAAGTCACACCAATAATCACCACGCTTTCAGTTTCAGGCAGAAGGAGATCGTTTCTAGCTAACCTGCTGTTCACAAAACCATCCCCAGCGCCCAGCGTGGCTGCCCGGGCTCTGGGCGCACAGGGAGGATACAGCTTTGCTCCTGGTTGCTGCTGCCACCGCTGTCCTGTCCTACCCAGGACATAAATGGGTGGCAGGGACTGCAGCCAGCAGCCCAGCACGCTCGTTAAACAAGTGCAGATACCTGGGAGGTAACGGTGTCTGGCTGAGACGCGGCGGGGACGCGTTTGAGCAGGTCCCTGGCAGGAAGAGGAAGCAGTTCTGATAATCGTCTGCTGCGAGGGTCAGGTTTCTGCCTTTCAGAGGAGCGGGAGGCTGGGCAAGAAGCAGGTCTTGGGTTGCTGCCCTCCGCGGCACAGCAAAGACAATAAAAATCCACAAGCGTTGGAAGAACAACCGTAAGGAAGAGGAGATTCCACTTCCCAGGTCTGAGCCCGCAGACCTGCAGCTCCCTCGGGAGCAACCCAAGCAGCTCCCTCCCAAATCCAACCAGCAAGAGCCCAGGTGTTTCCCACCAGCAGATGAGAGACTGTCACAGGTGAGGCCCTGACAAACCAACCCAAGCTCAATTAGCAACACAGAAAAGCTGGCCTGGAGCTTAAACCGGCCCCAGCTCCATCGCGGAGCAGACCCCGAATCAGTCCGGTTGAGGGGAACCACTGCGAGGCCCCCAGAATTAATGAGGCTCACAGCTACAACAACAAGACAGTGAGTAACTGCTGAAGCACAACTGTTATTTTTATGGCTCATTTGCTTATTTAGTCGTCTACCACACAAAGATAAAGTGTTGTTAAAAATCTCCTCTCAGCAGCCAAGCCTCCCTGAAAAGCTGATCTGCTCCTGAGGAGGGGTTTGCCCTGCGCGCTGTTTCAGGACGCCGACACCGAACTTGGCCACAACCCACGTGGAGGCGACGCTGGTTGCCTTTCCCCAGGCCCCCCTGCTTGAAACCCCCCAAACGTGCCATCAGCTCGTACGACTGCTCACCCATCGCCGCCCCACACCGAACCACAGGCAATCCTCCACCTCCGCACCACGTTCCTACACTGCTCCCGTACTGGCTTAAAACACACCCGAAGGATCCTGCCCTCACAAACCACCCGGCCGTGCCCACCGCGCAGCCCCCCGAGCCTCGCACCGCTCTGGAGATCCGCGTCCCCACCGCGGCCACGCCAGCCAAGGCGCTCCGCAACGCCGCTCGGCCCCGGGGCTGGCAGGGGCACGACGGGCTGCGCACTCACCCTCGACGCCAAGAGCCCCCGAAGGGCTTCCCACTGCACGCTGCTGGCTCGGGGCCGGCGGACACCATCTGCGGAAGCCCCCGGCCGCCCGCCGCCGAGCCTGGCCCGCGGGGCGAGCGGGGGCCGCTCCGGAGCGGCCCAGACAAACGAGGCCGAACGCTGGGACTGTTTCAAGGGCTCGCTATTTTTAAAAGCTGCTTTTCCTGTTTCCCTTCCTGACCCTCGTGGGGACTCGCTGCCCCGCCAGCAGGTTTGCACCAAAACAACAAGAAAAATTACCCTCCAAAAACTTGACTCTGGAGCAAAGTTAAGCTGGGTTCAACCCCGTGCCGCCGTCCCACGGGCACGGGGGGCCTGCGGCCCTGCCTGCGGCCGCCGCGTCCAAGGCCAGCGGGAACGGCCGCGCTCCCGGCACCACGTGACAGCGGGATTAGCTTCCGAGGCACAGAGGAAACCTTGGACAAAGCCTGTCCCCGTGCCGCTGCTCCCAGGCCTCGAGCCGGTGGCCTCCCTCGCGCCGCCAGCGCCCAGGGAACCCCGGAGAAAAACAAACCTCGGCCGCGGGTATCTGCAAAACACAAAATAATGAGGACGGGTTCACCTGGGCGGCGGGGAGCCGCGCGGATCGCTGCCTCTCTCCTCCTCCCGGGGCTCTGGGAGCTATTTTAAAACTGATCCCCTGGTGCAAAGCCCCAGCCTTTGTGCAGAGGAGACGTCACCGGTGAGAACAACTGTTTGTAACGAGCCGAACGAGCGCTGGGTGTTATACAATCCCCCTCCCCGGCCCAGACCTGGCAGACAGTCTTCAGAGGACCTTGCAGGGAGCGGGGGAGGAGGATGGGGGCAAATTCCCCGAGCAACAAACTCGCAGCACCTGGCGCAGCTTTTCTCCGTTTCAGTGCCTCCCTTTGCCCTCCAAATCCTCCCCAGCCCCCTGCTCCTGGCAACTGGTGGAGAGGAGGGGAGAAGAGCCCGCGGTAGCCCCACGCTCGCTTATTTATGCAACGGCCAGCATTCATCTGCTCCCCTTCCCTCCTCTCCGGGGCAGCTCCTCCCGCGGAACAGCCACGTTAGTGGTTGATGCGGCTCCCAGCTGGTGCCGGGAAGGGACACGGGGTCGGCGGCATCTGCCCCGGCACGGAGGCAGCCATGGCGCAGCAGCAGCCTGGCTTTGCCTTCCCCGCAGCCCTGCGACGCACGCGCAGCCGGGAGCAGAGCCCAGAGCCGCTGCCCGGATTCCGTGGTCGAGAGATTGTGTGAGATAAACGCGCAGCTTTGCTTTGTTTTGGGACTAGACGTGTGGTTTTGACAAGTTTTGCACAAGTTGGTACGAGCAGCTGCGGCTTTGTAGTAGAAAGCCACTTTAAAATGGGTGGGTTTTGTTTAGATGGTTTAATTTAAGTTTCTCGCTGCAAGACACGGTGCTCTGCTCCAAACAGGGCATCTCCACAAGGGAAAGCTCCCTGAGAGCAGCCAACCAGAGCTCCTTCCCCCAACACAGAGCTGAAACCAGCTCGGTGCTTTTCAAGTGACACAGAACAGTGTCGTTTTACTGCCTAAATTGAGGGAAGTAAAAAAGTAAACAAGATTTCTGAGATGAGAGGATTTTAAGAGATATCATTACTCCGAGAGCAAGCTGTTAGGGAATCCCCTGGAAGGGTTGCTTGCTCGGGACACGCGCTGCCACCAACCCAGCAGCAAACCGTACGCTGAGCCTGCACGAGGACTTCGTTTTTACCCCCATTTACACCAGCGTTTCCCTCTTCAGCGAGATCTGGCGTACGGGTAACGTCCGAACGAGTCACACTCTTGACGAAGCCGGGTTTTATCCCCTGTAACACGTGAGGAAACTGAGGCACGGGGTGATGTGAACGCCACACCAACGCAGCCGGAGCAGCACCCATCCCAGGAGCGTCTCCCATCACACCAGGACTCGTTCTGCCACCGAAGGATCCCCCTGTGCCGAAACCCCGTACCTGCTGGAGCTACATCCTTCCCCTCTCCGCCTTCTTCGCTCCTGCGGAGGCCCCTCCCGGGCCGGCTGCTCTGGGAACCACCTTCTGGTATCTAGCACGGTGCCAGCCAGATCCTCCACCTTCAACGCTCGTTAGCCGCCCCTCACTACTTTCCAGAACTATAATTAGTTTTGCTAATGTAAAAGGCAGGAGGGATTCAGCCAGGCTTCGGGAGAGATCACACAAAGGTTAACATTAAGAATGGCTCTCGCACATTAAAAGCCGTTATTTAATTCCGTGTCTGTGGATCCAAAATTCAAATCTGTGAATCCACGGACATGGAATTAAATCTCCCACGCCCCCTTTTATCCTCCTGATCGGGAGCAAATACTACCCCCCCCTTTTTGGGATGAAGAAAGCAGGCAAAGAAGAGAAGCATCAAGGGCAGCAAAGCAATTTGGGGAACAGCCCGTGCAGGGAACCGGCACCCCCACGTCCCCAGCCCTCACAGAGCCTTAACGGGGTTTCTGCGCCCGGCAGCCCCTGCTCGTGCCCATCCATCACTCCTCCGTGACCCCAAATGCTTTCCCACCCCTTCCCACGCAGCACTGACACCTCGAGGGATGCAGAGTCCCCCCGCCACCACCCCAGCGACACACCCCTGCTCCCACTCGCATCCACTTGCTCCGCAGTCGTACCCAAGCCCCCAGAGCCTATTTCCCAGTCGCGGCGCCCAGCCCCTTGCCAGCACAGGAGATTTCTCTCTCGGCCTCCTGATCTCCTCTAACAATTTGCTTATCCAGCAAGCCTTCAGCAGCACAATTTGCAAACACCGTCCCCGTTGCGTTCCCGGAGAGGCAGCCGCTGTGCCAGGGACCGGAGCCCAGTACCGACCTGATGGGAAGGAGCTTCTGGATGGAGCGGAGAGGGAGGAAAAAAAGATAAAAAAAAAAAGAGGGGAAAGGATAGAGAGGGGGTCTCGGGTTTCATGTGTAGGAGAGGGTGTGCAGGGAGTGGGGGGAAATGATAGAAAGGCAGGCTGGTTAAACAAGAACCAGCCACACGTCCCACTCCCAGCATGACATCATGAGGTCAGGGCTCAGCGGGGACGGCGGCAGCGGGAGGGGAGGCTCGGAGGGAAAAAAAAAAAGAGAGAAATAAATAAAATAACCCAGCACCAAACTCCTCTGGGTACGGTGACGGCCTAATGGCACCCGCTGGCGGCTCTACGGGCAGTGGCGATGGGAGCCAGGGGGTCCCCCCCAGCGTGGTGGCTGATGGCCGGAGCGACCCCCCCTTCCCCTGCCATCCACCAGCGCGGGATCCAGAAACTCGGTGGCTCGGCCTCCCCGCTGCTGCCATCCCCTCCCTGCAGCCCGACATCCCCTCGGACCCAAGGAGAAACCCTCCGACGGGTGCTAGGCTCAAAGCCCGTGGGAAAAGGGCACCTGAGAGAGGTCTGAAGACCACTTGTCCCCAGTTTAGAAACCCAGAGCTGACCAAAGCCACCCAACGGCGCAAGCGGCAGAGCAGGAGCGGGCGCTCCGGGTCCTTCCGTGGTCCCTTCGCCCAGGGAGGCACCAGCGGATCCTGCCGCGTCGCAGAGAGGCGCGAGGCCCGTCCCTGGCTCGGGAGCAAACTTCACTCTCATTTCCCACACAACCTGGGCCGCTCTCCTGCCCAGCGAGGCCTCCGCCACCACACCCAGCTCCTTGTTCGGCTGTTTCCCAGGGCTAGCGCTAGCCAACAGCATCGCTTTCTCCGCTTGATTGACCGAGCGCGCGGGGGAAGAGACATTTGCTTCAAGCTTTCCGAAGAAGAGCTCGCACCTCCCGGCTCGCACCAAACAGGGAAAGGATCAGCCCCGAAAGAAACGTTTTTGGCACAGGGTGGATCTTAAAGCAGCCACGGCCGCGGGATTTAAGGGAAAGGAAAGAGACGATGACGATGCGATCCCAGCAGTTTGCTCCAGCTCTTCAGGCTTTTTTTTGGTCGTTTATTGAATGTGCGCACGGCTGGATACCCACCGTAACGCAAACGCTGGTGCCGACACTGCTCCTGCGGGCGATGGTCCCACAACCTGCCCCGCAAGGGCCACGCTGCCTGGCGTGTCCCATCTCAAGGCCAAGGGGACGCAAGGGGTGGCGTGGTTCAATCTGAATTTGATTTCAGTCCATCCCAGCACGCCTGGATGGATTTCAGTCCGTTCCCAGCAGCTTTACCGAGGTGGGAACGAGCGGCCCAGCAGCGCCGGTTCTGGGGGGAGCAGCCAGGCGGGTGTCACGGCCTCCGGAGGCGGGGAGGAGCAGGGGCCCGGTGGCTCTCGCCAAGCCTGGCTGCCAGCTCGCTGGCAGACGGGGAGAGAACGGCCACTTTAAGGCACTCCAAGAGTTTAATTATTAATTTTTCCCATCGAAACCTACTGCCTCGCGGGGAGGCCCCCACGCAAAGCTGTGCCCTGCTGCTGACATGCCCTGGAAAGGGCTCTGTCTGTCCTCCTTCCTTCCTTCCTCCTCTCCTTTTTTCTCTGCTTCTCGCACATGAAAAGGCTCGCTGGGGGCACCAGGTAGAAAATAATACTCTGCCAGGGTGCTCGATGGGCCATTCGAAACCCTTGGCATTGTTTTCCCTGCTCCAGGCGGCAGCAGGGGATTAAAACTTCAGCCATTATGCGCATGTTTTGTGCTCCATTGTGCTCTGCTCAGCCTGTCCCTCCGCATTAACATCTCAACATCCAGCCCAGAGCCGGGTCCGGGCATCTCCCTGCAGGGTCCGGACATCTCCCCGCAGGGTTCAGCATCTCCCAGACAGGTCTGGGCACCTCCTGGCCGCACCAGCTTCACCAGGGCCCGCTGCCCCTTCCTCCCCGTACGCCCAACCGCTGGACCTTGCGTCGGAGCCGAGCAAGACGGTTATTTCTGCAGGTCCAGCAGGAGCAGAGGACAAACGCAGGGTGCTGGCAGGGGTTTTTGGGGAGGCCACAGCAATCCCGTCACCCGCGGCTCTCCCACTCGGCGCGGCGAAGCCGTCTCTGCCGGCCAGAAGCGCGGCGACAGCGGGATCCCTTCCCGAGGGGAACGGGCAGGCCCTGCTCCTCCTCGGTCTGCAACACGCACATCCACGCTCACTACCGCAGCTCGCTGCAGCAGCCGTTCCCCTCTGCAGACAAACCCAAACCCAAGGAGCACAAACGCCTCGGCTGAGCGGGCTGGCGAGCCGCGTGCCGGCACAAGCCAGCCAGCGCTGCTGTGGTTCAGCCCGAGGAGGAGGAGCCCCGCTGGAAAACCCCTTCCTGGCTCCATTTCCTACGGGAGGGCGAGCGGGCAGAGCGCTGGCGAGGGCGCGAGGCCCGGCGTTGGCACGGGAGCTGCCCCGAGCGGGTACGGCAAAGCGCTCCGGCCCCGTCCGCCAGCGCGGCAAAGCAAACACGCCTCGCTCGGGCGCCTCCGACCGCACCAACACGGAGAAATTATCCCCCAACAGACGTAGCCGTGACGATGCAAACGCTGCGGCAAACCCCAGCCTCCAAATCTGGAGCCCAAGCGCGTCCTCGTGCCCAGGCCCAGCCCAGGCACACCGGGAGGTTTCGCTGGCAGAACTCGCTCGGCGTGGGGTGAAAACCGTGGGAGAGAGAGCAAAGAGCAGCAAAATCCTACTCCAGACCAACAAGGCCAGCAACTGCAAAAAAAATGGGGGTTTTTTTTGCCTTAGCATGACTTATTTCGGTCAGGCAGTATATATCTATTTCTAGAAATAAATTATATAAGCTGTATCTGTGCAAAGGGGCTCCCAGCTCCCAACAAGGCGTCTGTGTTCCCAGAGCATCCGACAGGACCCAGCCCCGTTCTGCCCGGGGAGGCCGAGGGACAAAGATCTGTGCCTAGCAGCGGTATTTTCCTCTCCTATTTCACTCACCCCGATCATCCCTGCTTCAAAATTTAATAAGGAAGAAAATATATTTTCTCCCCATCAAAAAAAACTCCCCCTCGCAGCTCAAAGAGGATTTCCAGGCACGCAGCAGCCCCAGCTGCCCACTGCCTCCGATTTCAAGGAGGTTTGAAGCACGGAGGCTGAATTAGTTGCTGGAGGATGAGCGTAGGGAGCTCGTGGTTTTAGTCCTGGACAGCCATCCTCACAAGAAAAAAAAATACCACGTTATTCTCTGCAGGTTGGAGCTCCTCAGAGCTGAGCGAGACGGGCCCGGCTCACGCGTGGGGAAGGAAACAGCCTTCTCGCCACTTCCAGTCTGAGGATGCTGGTCACGAAGAGTGTGATCCCTCTTTTTTTAAATAAGATAGATTTATGATTGCTGTAATTAAAGTAATTTAAAAACGTGCTCCCTTTGTTCTGCACGCTTGCTCTAAGGTGGCTTCTTGGGGATCCCTCCACGCTGTTCGGATCACACACGGCAAGAACAAAACCACCCCAGATCTCCCTCCGACAGATCAGGGGAAAGAAAAACAGGAGAGAATAACATTTACAGCGAAATAAAGAGAAAAGGCTGGTGTTGGACTCAGAACTGGCAGGTATTGTCACGGAAGCATCATTTTTATCTTTCAATAGGTTTGGTGACAGCAAGTGAGTCTTTAAAAGCAAGAGGCGAAGCTACAACCGGCTGCGAAGGGAGGGAGGAGGAGACGGTCTCTCACCAACACGCAGCAAACACACAGATTCCCCCTGCCGGGATATCAACAACCAGCTCACGGATTTCACCGAATTCCAGCAAAAAACACGCTTTATCAGGAGCAGGGAACTCGGATCCTCCCCGTCCTGCCGTCAGGTGCAAACCCACGGAGAGGAGCCCGGTCCCAGGCTCCCAGCCCGGCGCGGAGCACAGCTGGGGCGGCGCATCCCGGCCGGAGGCTGCCTGGGGATTAAATTCCCGTACGTTTCACAGAATTAAGCCTCCACCATCTGCTAACTTCTGGGGATACCAAGACAAACAAGTGGTGGACGAGATCCAGAAATCCCGACAATTTGGCCGGCCTGAAAAATGAAGTTTTTAAACACTGTCAGGCGCTTTGTACCCACGATCGGCATAAAGCGGCCTCAGCGTCAACGCAGGGAGGGTTTTGATCCCAGATTTACCAGTACGACCAGGATCCACACTGGTGCACGCAGACAAGTGGTTCCAGGCAGACATTTCGTGGGAGAACGACGAGGATCTCCCGGGGCATTCAGCCCGACGACGCTCCCCTCACCTGGGATCGTTCCACGTTGCGATGAGCAGTTACCAGTTACCTCCATCCCGGCGGGTTTCAGGCTATTTCATCACTTTGGGTTTTATAATGTAAAGTTTCTAAACTCGGGCAGGACACCCCGTTTATTCTAGCGATATAAATAGAAAATCTGCTGTGTCGGATGCCAAAAGGAAGGGAACACCGAGTTCCCTCGCTCCCGTCACACGCTAGGACGGCCCCGCGCCATGACTGCGCTCGCTGGCTATTCCTGAGTTATTGTTTTTATAGTACCCAGATGTGCGCTTAGGTACTTGATAGCACAAATAAATTAAAGCCCTACAAAATATCTCGCAGGGGGCAATCACACATGAGAGATTAGACCCAGGAGAACCTAATCGGGGTGGAACAAACCCAGCCAAGTGGACACAAACGTGACTCCTGCAAGATGATGAGCATTGTTGGTACCCCTGGTCACCACAGAGATCCTGAGCTACCCCCACACCAGCACCACCCCTCCAGCAGCCGGAGCCTGGCATCCCTGCACGGTCCCACTGGTTTAGAGTGGTGCCTGCGGGGAATCGGGGTACCCTCGCACAGACCAGGCTGCAGGATTAACCCCGGGAGTACAAGCACTGGCAGAGCTCCCCGATCCTCCTGCCGCTCCTCAGACCCTGCCCAGGAAAACTCAGGGGAAGAAAGTCTTTGGGCAGGACCTCTGCCAGCCCTCCCGCCCCTGCTAACGCCAGCACGGCCACATGTGGGGTGACGCATTTTTTTTCCTCCTCAGACACACTAAAAATACATCCTTTGAGGCAGCTGCTTCCACAAACAAGGCTCAACGCCTAACGCCCTGCTTAAAGCCTAAGTGTGGAGGCTGTCAAACTTCCCCTGCTCACCTTCTGGGGAAGGCTCTTTGAATTAAAACTAATTGTGGGAAGATAATCACAGCCCCCAAGGGCTGCCCGTTACCCGATCACACACAGACACCAGCAGCGAGGAATTAAGGGACTTTACAGGGGCCGAGAAACGGAAGAATACAGACAAGAAACTGAGTTCAAAAGACAACACCACATTCTTACTACCAACCCACACTCCCTCTCATGAACAAAAAAGCAGGAGGCTCCTAAGGACACAGCTGAGACCCACAAGAAACAGCCCCGCTGAAATGCTCAACTTCCCTGCAGAAGGTCCACTCCCTGGCCCCTCAGCCTCCTCCTCCTCCTCCCCAGGACTTCACCAAACACCCCAGCCCAGGGCCACCTCGCTGCCCGCAGTCCCAAAGCGGGCCAGAGTCCCCCAAACCACACTGGGCACCTTGAGAAACGACAGCAAGAACCTGCCCTTAGTCTTTGCTATTCCCAGTTTCTTCCCTGTGGGAAGGCAGGGTGGACCTAGACCCCAGTTCGGGACAGTGCCCACCTCTCCGCGAGCCTTCTCCTGCATCTCAACTGCACCAAGCCCTCCTCCGAGTCTCCCCAGTTCCTCCCAACCATCCCCAAAGAGGCAGACAGCTGTTACAAGACCCGAAAACACACAGGCTGCATTATCGAGGCTGCAACAGGATCCTCTCCACACCTCCTGTATTCTCTTCCCCCACCAAAACTGGTGCAATAGTGAGATTCTCTCCTCCCCAAACCCAAAACCCCTTGGCAGCCGCAGCACTGTTCTTCCCAGGGCGCTGGGGTGTGATAAGAGCCCCACGCGCCCCGTTCTCAAACACCATCCTCAGGACAGCGGTACCTGGGGAAACCAGAGAGGATCCAGCCAGCCCAAAGCCTGACCAGCTTCTTATTCACGCGGCCACTCCTCAAAACTGGAGAAGCAAGAAAATCCCCCCAGGAACTGGGGCCCCAAAACAAGACACCGCCTTATCGGCAAGAGATGTTACAGCTGAGGAGTCGGGGGGACCCTGCCAGCCCCTCCTGAGCCCTGCGCTGGAGGGGGAAGGCTGCCCCCCCTCCTCAGCCCCCCAGGGCAGGCGGGAGGAAGGAGCTCAGTCCAGGAGCAATGGAAGGGACTGACAACCGTCCCAAATCCCAGAGCTGGGGCCAGGCCCCCCCAGGAGCTGTGGGGGCACACGAACAGCCCCACGTCCCCCGAGCCCCTCAGCTGGAGAGGAGCTACAGGAGGTCTCATCCTGCACCTGACTAGAGGGGGACACGACCAGAGCCCCCTCCCCCCGTTCCCAGTGATGTCAGGGAGGGGGGACAAGCCCAGGTCTCCCCCAGAGATGCAGGTGGGCACTATCAGCCCCGCCACTGCTGGGGAGGGAGGGGGACGTGACCAGGCTCCCAGAGACAGAGAGGAGGGGAGTCACGACCGGCGCCCCCCCCAGAAAACCCTCAGGCCTGGGGGGAGGGATGCAGAGGAACACGGCCGCCCCCTCCCCAAAATCCCAAAGGCAACGACTGTTACACCCCCCCAGATCCAAAGGGACGGGATGGCCGTTAGGCTACCGCCCCCCCCAACCTCATAAACGGGCGGCGATAAACGGAGCCCCCCCCAAAGCCCGGGAGGAGCGAGGGTGACCGTGACCCACCCCAGACCCCGCCGGGGTACGGGGGGGACCGTGACCCCACCCCGAGGCACGAAGAGGAGGGGCCGGCCGTTACCACCGCCCCACGCCCCCAGCGCGGGGACGGCCCTTCCTCACCCCAGCCCCGAACGGGGAGAGGGGCAGGGCCGCCACCTCCTCCCAGGCCTCGCGGCCCCCTCAGACCGGGTCGGCCCGGAGCACTCCCCCCCGCCCCAGGCCCGCAGCCCTCCCGGCCCCAGCCCCCGGGCCCACCCCCCCCAGCCTCCCCGGGGCTGTGTGAGCGCGGGGGCCCCGCGGCGGCGGTACCTGCGGCGGGCGGGGGGCGGCCGGCTCCCGCCCAGGCCCCTCGGCGGCGGCCGCTTCCCCTCAGCCACTTCCTGCTTGGCTCGCGCCCCCCGCCCTCCGCCGCCGGCCGCTCGCGCGCCGCGCTCCCGCCCTCCCCGCGCCGCGCCATTGGCGGCGCCGCCCGCCGCTCGCCGCAGCGCGCGCTACGATTGGCCAGCGCCGCTGTCGCTCTCGGGCGGTCGCGGCTCTTCGCACTCGCCGTTGGCGGAGAGGGCGACACCTCCGCGGCTGGAGCCCGCCTCCCGCGGGGTGTGCTCATTGGGGGGCGGGGGTGCCACTCAATGGATGGTCCCCGCCCACCCCGCTGTCCCGCTTCCTATTGGTGGTTGGCGCTGGTTCGCTCTCGGGGCAGCCTCGCTGCTTATTGGCTGGGCGCTTTGTTCATCAAGCCAGCCTGCCTCCTCCCGCTTTCCATTGGTCAAGCGCGGCTGCCCTTCAAGCATGGATTCTCGCAGCTATTGGCTACAGGCAATGTCCATCAGGGCGTCTCCCAGCTGTTCTTTTTCTATTGAGCGAGAAGCTTGTCGCTCAAAGAGAGGGCCCGCCCCTCCACCACTCCCATTGGTTGTAAGCTCTCAGAGGCGGTTCAACCGTCTCCTCCCATTTGCTGGCAACGCTGTCACTCATGGAGGGAGCTGCGCGCCTGCCCCGCCCACCTCCGGCTGGCACGTGATGCACAAGGCTCAGCCCCGTTGGTGACGAGCCCTGTCACTCAGGCACGCCCCCGCCTCTTCGCTCCCCCATTGGCTGGCCCTCCCGCCAGTCCGCCATGACGAACCCGCGCCACCCATTGGGCCGCCTGCCCGCCGCTCAACACCAAACCCCGCCCTCCCCCCCTCATTGGCCAACTGCCCAACCCCACGAACCGACATCCACGCCACCGCCCTCACTGATTGGCTGACTCCGCTGCCCATCAACCCCCAAGGCCCACCCCCTCCGGCCTCACTGTAAACATCCCGCGGGGAACAGCGGGAGGGGGCGGGGCTTGGGCAGCCAGGCCCCGCCCCCAGGGAGGTGGCCCGGGGGGGGCACCGAGGAGACCCGGGGCCCAGTGTCCCCAGTACAGGGGAGCAGGGCCCAGTCCCCCCAGCACCGGGTGAGCCAGAGCCCCCCAGGAGCAGCCTGGGGACCCCCCAGGAGGGCCCATCCCCACCGAGGCAGCACAGAGACCCCGTGGGAAGCCTTTATTGCCCCGTTACAGCAGGACCCCCAGCCCCGCACTGGCCCCGGCCCCGCGGGCGGGCGGCCCCACTCACCCCGGGGCCAGCGGCAGCGGCCCCGGCCCCGCGCCCTCATTTCTTCTCCTCCTCCTTTTTGTCCTTGCTCTCCTTGGCGGCCTGCGAGGCCAGGGAGCCCATGGCGTTGCGGATGGCCTCGTTGTTGGGGTCCACGCCTGGCAGGTTCTCCAGCACGCTCTGCAGGAACTCGGGGTCCTGCATCACGTCGTAGTCGTCTTCCTCCTGCGGGAAGAGGGAGAGGAGTTGGGGACAGGCTGGGTGCCACCTTCCTCCCGCAGGCAGAGGGGACAGGAGGACAGAACCCCACCTTAGCGGGCTCGGAGGTGTCCATGGCTGTGCTGCTGTCCACTTCTCCCGCCTCCGCCTGGGCAAACTCTGTTGGAGGAGAGGGACAGCTGAGGAGGGAGGATTTACACACCCACAGCTCACGGGAGCAACCCCTGCACCCACCCCGCGAGTGTTCGGGGAGACCAGGACCCTGCCCTGGCGACGAAGCCCCGCTTTGGGGCACGTCGGGGTGCTCCGGAGGTAGAGGAGCTGCCCCTCGGCTCTCCCAGCACTCACCCGCTCCCTGCAGGGACATCTGCATGGCGTAGGCGATCTGCTCCTCCTCCGTCATGCTGCTGAGGTCGGGCAGCCCGGCCCGGCCAAACTCCTGCTGAGTGATCGTCATCTTCAGCAGAGCATCGTCCGAATCTGCGCAGGCAAAACCCGCCCTCAGAAACCAGCGCGGGGCCGCCCCAGCGCCACACACGACCCCCGTCCCCCCTCGCACACGCGGCCTCGCTGGGGAAGGGGACCAGAGCAGGGCAGCACCCCACGTCCCTACCCCTGCCCGGCTCCTCACCGTCCCCGCCGGTGGCCGTGATCCCAGCCTCAGCCGCAGAGGCGGCTGCAGCCCTCCTGGCCTCCTCCTCTTGCCGCTGCCTCTGCTCCTCCATGGAGACGCGCAGAGCCTGCGGAGAGAGGGACGGGGGGGAGCTGAGCGGGGCAGGGCTCGGAGGGACGGAGCTCAGCGCCCGCAGCCGCCCTCCGTCTCCCCGCCGCTCACCAGAGCCAGCTCCGGGTCCGCGCTCGGGTCCACGCCGAACTCGAAGTCACTGGCGCCGAGGCCCAGCACAGCCCCTCCCTCCCCGGCCAGGATCGGGGAGCTGATGAGGGCATCGGCCAGGCTCGGCCCCGGCGGCACCGTCACCAGGTGGGAGCCGGTGCCATCCTTGCCGTTCAAGGTGTTGATGAAGGCAGTCAGCTTGTCCGTGTTGGCTTCCTGGGGCCAAGGAGAGAGGCTGGGAGCAGAGCTCTGCCTGGCTCAGCCCTGCGAGAGGCACGGCCAGCACACCCGGCGCCTCTCCGCGCTGTGGGGGAGCCCAGAGTAAGGGCTCCGGGCGGGACAGGATACGAAATCCTGGTTGGATCTTACGCCAGAAGCACGGCAGAAGGCTCACCTCTTCTCCAAAATTGATGATGTCAACGTTGACTTTCTCTTTCTTAAGACGCTTTGCCAGTTTCACCAGCTGCAATAAGGGGACACCATGGCGTTAGCGCGGATCTCGCTCGTAGCCACGCTCACCTTGTACGGGGCAGGGAGCAAACAATGAACCCGCTGACGGCTCGAGGCAGAGCGCGGAGCAGACCCCACAGACTTCCTTTTGTTACTCACGTCTTTCTCGTTATCTTCCACCGGGCTCCCGACGAAGGCGATGATTCGCATCTTGTGGTTCTTGCCTTGGCGATGCTTTAAAGCCAGCTGCAAGACAGAGTCGTGTTGTGCTTGAGGAGCAATTCCCAGGAAAGAGGGGGGGCAGCTGCCACCCCTGATGCTTTTCCTGTCACAGACAAAAATTTAGGCTAAACGCCAGGAGAGACGTTCCAGCAGGAAGTGGCACCGAGCTGCCTACAAGCAGCCGTGTCTCAAGGGCCTCCCCCTCGTTGGCAGTCAGGACTCAGCTGGGAGTTGGCAGAGGGGCAGCGTGGGACAGAGCAAGAAAACAGGACAGAAGGGTGGCCCCGTCCTGGGGGCCGCTCCTCGGCTGGGGACGGCTCTCCTCGGGGCGGGAAGGGCTGCGCAGCTCGGCCGAACGGCTCTGCAGAAGCTGCCAGGTTCCTCTGAAGCAAACCAGGACCAAACCACAAGACTTGTGAGCTTTTACACTGGATGTTGTAAAGGAGGTTCCTGCCATTTGCAGACAGGGAGACTGAGGCAAAACCCAAACAATTTGCCCAGTATTGTCCAGCCGCAGAGCAGGGAGAGGACACGATTTCCCGTACCCGAGCCCTGAACACGTAATTTAACAGGACACTCTGAGGCAAAAGGAGTTACAGAGAAAGGCGCAGCCTCGCTCGCGAGGAACCACCAAGAGCACTTACGTGAGCAACCCTGATCCCCGTGCAAAAGGTGATTTTCCCTTTGGGCTGCACCGTGTGGAGCTTTGAAAGGATCCGGCCCGTGTCTGGAGTGAGCGTGGTCAACACCTCACAGTTACTGCAACACAAACACACCGACCCCGGCGACCTCGTCTGAGAGAATTTATCTGCAAACACTTTATTTGCCTGGGGGGTAGGAATATCCCTCCCACCCGCCCGACACTGAGCCTGGGCCTGCTCCAGGAGCCTGCCAGCGCCCGGCTCGGGCGGGTCAGTGTGTACAGGGAGCAAGACTTTGAGCCTGGTTTCCTAAAAAACCCAAACTGATCTGTCTGCACGAAGGCTTGCGTGTGTCTGTCCCCTGCCCCAGCAACCTTGAGCCCACTGGCCAATTTCAATTGACTCTGCCTACGAGGGAGCTCACAGAGGCACTGAAATCCTGGAAACTTCAGGAAAACGGAGGAGCAACTCTCTCGGGGCTGCCCATGAGTGGCAGTGCCAGCTCAGCCCTTATTTGCCACCCTCTGGGACACAAGGCCACAGAAGGATGGGTCTGGCAGAGCATTCCTGAGGGAGAAAAGCCTCCGTAACACATCCCGGCACGGCAGGAGCGAGCCCCACAAGCTACAGACCGGCCAGGAACCAGGTTTTCCCGTACCAGTCCTCCCAGAAGAACTGGTTTGGGTTTAGACTGTGCTGCTACTGCCCCATTTTGCACCACTCCCCTGTTCCTTGTCCCTGCGCTCTCTCACGGGTCCCCCCAGCCGCTTGCCAGGAGCGGTGGCCCCCTGAGGCCGGCTCCCCCCCCGGCGTACTTGGCTAAGGTGATGAGCCCCACGTTGTTCTCGGGGTTGCTGCGGGTTTTCGAGTGGCACACGATGTTGACAGCATCTTGCTGGGCTTGCAGGCGAGTGGGTAAGAAGTCTCCATTCCTCATGTACTCGCTGTTGTCAACGCTGAAACACAGAGAGGAGGGCGTCAGCTTGCGAAACGGTTCAGGTTTACCTCCAAAAATGTGCTTTTTGGGACAGCACGCCGAAGGTCACACAGCTGGGGACACGCAGCAGGACACGGACGGCTCCCGGGGCAGAGAGACGAGTCGTCTCTGCGCTGCCCTGAGTTTTCAGATCCACACAAACCACGCGGGCCCATCCCGCACAGCGCACGGGCAACAGTGCCCCGCAGCGTCTGGCGGCAGCAGCCACACCGCAGCATCGCTGTAACTAAATCTCTACCCTCCGCTCCCTCGGCTATTAAATATAGCTCAGAGCAGGAGGAAAAGCCCTTCTCCTACACCGGCCTTCAGGAAAGTGACCCTGGGAAGGAGGACTAGTTAAACAAGAGCTTGAGAGTTTGGTTTGGCCCCAAATTAAGACTCCGCTGAGGAGCACTCCCAGAATTTCTTAGTTTTAACACCTGGGGAAAGGTTTCTCCTGAAAAAAACACCGTGACCGTTTCCCTGACCGTGCTCGGGCTGGTGCTGGGCCACATCTCCTCCGGCCCAACCAACCACACCAGGGACCCGGCCGAGGCTTCCTGAACTGCAGCTCACCGAGCAACAGCGAACTCCTCCTGCTCTCCAGGGCACCGCAAGGAGCAGCAACACATTTTAATGCCCTTAAACATGAGTAAGCAAAGAGTTCCCCAGACTTCAGGGACTCCGATACACGGTCAGCGAGTCAGGCCACAGGAATATCTTTATCCAAACAGCTGCGGGACCAGGTAGAGAGACAAGGAAACAACAGAACCTGGACAGATCGCACTGGTTTTCTCTATTGTGGCCTTCTTAAACACCGACACCAAAACACGACAGGACTGGAGCTGCCACCATGACACATCAAAGTTCGCCTCCACTTCCAGCCCCGGCTGCGTTCGGCACCCGGGGACTAAACCCTCCTACCTCGGCTGCTCCGCGCAGGCCCGCGCGAGCACCAACCCAGCACGCCCCAGCCCCAGGGGTGCCCACGCCACCGACCCTCCTGGGGCCACAGGTTCACCCGTCTGTGCTCGGGCAGGGCTGGGGCTGCCCGGATCGGGTCTGCGCCCCGGCTCTCCTCGCTGGGACGGGATCCCGCTGTGTTGTGGGATGACGCAGCATCGCCCAGCACTGCCTCACACCAGAGCCCCAGCGCAGCCGTCTGCCCCATCCCCTCCATCAGGGGCTCCTCTGCCCCCCGAGGGCCCTCTCTGCCCCCCGAGAGCCCCTCTCTGCCCCTCGAGAGCCCCTCTCTGTCCCCCGAGGGCTCCCCTCTGCCCCCCGAGAGCCCCTCTCTGCCCCCCTGCCTTGTCACCCTCCCCTTGCCCATCAGCCCCTACAAGACCCCCCTCACCCTGCTCTGGCCTCCGCACCCCGCTCCGCTCACCCAGCCCCTTCCCCTCCACCAGACCCCTCCTCACCCCGGCCCGTCCCACTGACCCCCCGCTCCGTGCCAGCCCCCAGCCTCACCCAACCGCTCCCTCGAGCACCCAAAACCTTCACCACCACCCCGACCCCACCCCAACTTTACCCACCCTCTCGCCCCTCTTGTGCTCTGTCTTTCCCCCTCAAACGCCCCCTTCCTTTGCCGCCCCCGGCCCCTCAGGCCCCGCCGCCCCCGGCCCGGCCCCGCCGCCGCCCGCCATGACTCAGGGAAACCCGCGGCGGCCCCGGGCGGAGGGAGGGGGGTCCCGGTGCGCGGAGCCCCCCGCCGCGGCCCGCCCGCTCACCACACCATGGTGCTCTCCAGAACCATCTTGCCTCCTTCCCTCAGGCCGACCTGGACCCGGCCCAACAAGGCGCCAGCCCATTGGCTCTACTCTACCGGCCAATCGCCGCTTCCCATCTTGCGAGGTGGGTCGCGGCGGGCGCGGGGCACGCTGGGAGCTGTAGTCCCGGGAGGGCCGCGATGGAGGCGGCGGCGGGGACCCTCGGGATTCCCCCCCCCCCCGCCCCCGGGGACCGTCCCCTCCCTCCGCCACCCCCTGAGGGGGGAGAAACGAGGAGCCCGCGCTGGGCCCCGGCCCCCGACACCCCCCGGACACCCCGCGGGGGTCCCGTCCCCCCCCACCCCCCCCGGACAGAGCAGGCGGCGGCAGCGGGTCAGCAGCACACCGTGTATTGCGCGGGGCCGACAGCGGACGAGGCCACAAGCGTTACAGAGCCGAGGACGAGGGTCACGGGCGGCGCGAGCTGCTCCCGGGGACGGGGGGACGCATCTGTCCCTGACCCGGGGCCCAGCGGTGACGATGGTGCGGTGAGCAGGACAGGAGAGGTCCATCCGCGCTCCATCCCGTCACCCGGCGTCGATGCGGGGGTCACAGCAGCGTTGGCAGCTCCTCAGAGACAGGGTGCTGGGTCTGTCCCTCACAGTGGTGCCAGCGGTGACGATGCCAACGCCAAGCAGGACACACAACGTTCATCCACACTCCATCCCGTCACCCGGCGTCGAGGCGGGGGTCACAGCTCCCCGCGGACGGGTCTGTCCCTGCTGGGGGTCCGAGCGGTGACGATGCCAACACCGAGCAGGACACGAGAGGTCCATCCGTGCTCCATCCCATCACCCGGTGTTGATGCGAGGGTCACAGCGGCGTCGGCTGCTCCCCGATGCCTTCCCGGTGCGGCCGGAGAAGCCAAGTCCCCTCCCCGCGCTGCAGAAACGCCGCTCAGGTGTTCACAAAGAGCCGAACACGCGTCGCCCGCCGCTTTGAGACGCACACACAAAACAAAGTGGGTCTGGAAACCCGTTACAAAGCAGAGGTCGATATATAAACGCCACCCCCCACGCGCTGGATAACTATCCCCAGGAAAAGAAAAAAAAAAAAAACCCAACACTTAAATACAACTTCATAAATATTAAATCATGAAAAAAATCGAGACTTGGTTTTCTCCCCTCCTGGTAAAAAAAAAAAAAAAAACACACAAACAACACAAAGTGGGGTTGGGAGGGAAGAAACGAGTGTCTAATATAGACAGTTACTGCGCTGTAAGGTGTGACCTGCTGGCCGGAGGCAGGGGACGAGGGAGGGGACAGGTCCAGCAGTGACGGCGCGAGCGGCCCCAGCCCGTCTTCCTCCCGGGGCTCATCCTGACGCTCGTCGGTGTCGGGAGGTTTGGGAGCCCTTGAGAACCAGTTTGTGATGAGCGGCTGTCCTCGCGCTCCACCCGCCCCCGGGGATCCCGGAGTAAGGCCATTCCACTTGGTCTTTTGGGAAAAAAAATAATAGAATTTAAAAAGAAAAATGCTTTTTCTTAAAAAATATCAGCTCGTGTCACATCCACTTTAAAAGCTTGAGGTGGAAGGTGGGAAGAGGCTTGGCTCTGAAACACCAACTAAAAAACACCCCTTTCTACACCACTACATTCTTTGCTTCCTTAGCAATCGTTGCTAATTAGTATAGAAATCCCTTGCACTACCACAAGGGCAAACTTTAAATTACTTTTTTTTTTAATATATATAAAAAAGAAGGGAGGACTCTAACGCACTGGGAACACGGGGAAGAGTCACTTCATTTCTTTAAAAAAGCGTTTAGTGAAAATAAAGCTCAGTCCAAGGTCTGCTCTGGGATCCCCAGAGAAGCGCCTGCAGCCGGCGCGGGCCAGGCGTCACCGCGGGGCAGCGGCAGCAGAGCGATCCCTCCTTCCAGCTCGCTGTTTAAAATCAGACCCAAAACACCCCGTACTTCTGTGGGGGCAGAAGCCTGTCCCAGTCACGTAGGAATCTCGGTTTCAGGCCCCGGCTACGATCCAGGCAAGATATCAAAAGGAGCCGAGCTATAAAAACGGGCAGGGCTCTGCCTGCGGTGCCGCAGGATGGAAGGCAGGGGAAGGGAGGGCAGAGGGTGGCGTTTGGTCCGTTTGCTTAAGAAATACTTTAAAAAAAGCGTGCCCCCGACAAAGATCTCCCTTCACCTGTGACTCCCTGCTCGGTGGGGAAGGGGCGAAGGGGCTTAGTTTAAAAACCGGGGGGACAAAGCGATCCAAAACCTCCCTGACGTCTGAAAAGCTTCGCACATTCAAAGTCCTGCGAGCGAGACGGCGCAGCACCCAGCTCTGCTCGCCGCTGTCTCGAGGGGAGGCAAGATCGAGAAGGGAGCAGCAGCTGGTGGGGGAGAGGGGCTTGGCCACGGTCACTGCGGCTCCTGCTCCCCCTTCCTGCCTCGCTCACAGGGGACACTCTCTGGTGGAACACTGAAAAAAACCCTATTTATTAAAAAAACAGAATGACTGTACGGCAGGACTGAAAGAGAAGCGATATGACCGAGTTCAGAGAAACACTTAAATTAAAAACTTGTTTAAAATACAAAATAAACCCAAGTTGCTCTGTCGCAAACTGCCCCAACCAGGCTCTAACGCCCGTTACCCCCCAGTGACTCCGAGGAGTCGCCCGTTCTCGCAAGGTTTGTGGTGTCGGCATCGCAAGCAGCTAACTCCCTGAAAGCCAGACCCCTTTTCCAGAGGGCTTCAGCCCATGTGGAGCAGCTCCTCCTCCTCCTCCTGCCAGCTCCCGCCAGGCTTCGGAGAGCGCCGGACAGCAGGGGCACAGCAGTGGGCTCTGCTGCAACGAGACTTCAGGTGTCCGAGGCTCAGCTGTGCCGCCTCCGTCTTTGCTCATACTACCCCACTACACACAGCCCAGCCTTCCAGCTTTTCGGTTTCTGTCCAGGAAAGATTTCTTTTTAAAAATAATATAATATATCAGCAACAGGGGCTGAACGTTTGTTGGACTCCACAGAGCACAGGACAATCTGCTTCCATCGCGGCGGTCCCGGTGTTGCTTCACTGTGAAGAGAAAAGAGGGGGAGATGCTGGGGAGGGGTCTGCCTTCCTCTGAGGCCGAGCAGCAGGAAGGGGGCTGCTGAGTTCAAGCTTACCCCAACCACCACCTACGCTAAAACAGGAGGGTCTGTATTTACTGTCTGCCACGAGGACAGCAGGACGAGCCTGGCCAGCTTCACCCCATTTTCTCTCTGCCATCAGACCCACCGCAGGCCCTCAGGGAAGAGGAGTGGCTCTGCTTTGCCCCCTGCTTATCTAATTTAAGGCGTTTGGGGCAGCAGATGATCACTACAAGCACAAACAGTGCCCAGCACAAGGCAGGCTGAGCCTTCGTGTGCCGGAGGGGGATGAAGAAGATCTGCTCCAGCACAACCAGGGACCACATAACCCCCGCGACTGCCCATCCACCCCCAGAGCCGCCCTCCTCCTCCTGCACAGGGGAGTACTCACAAAGCTTATCTCTGTCTCTTGCAGGTCTTCGAGCTGCTCTCTCAGCTCCGTGGAGCGCTCGGGGATGGAAGGCCCTGGGGAGCCGCTGGGGAAACAGAAGAGGGAGGAGACCTGTAAAGCAGTTTTCAGAAGTGAGCTGTCAGTGAGTCCCATCTCGAGGGCTGCCCAGCTGTCCCCAGCCAGCAGGAGCACCCCGGCACGGCACAAAGGCGTTTGTCAGGCAGGTTAATATGGAGGCTCAGGCAATACCATCACTGCTGGGGCAGGCACTCAAAACAGCACCTAGAAAATCATCCCTCCCAGTCTGACGTGACTTCAGACAAGGATCTTCTGTCCAGCCGCGCAGCAGCACATCTTTACAGAGGTCTTCAAGCACCTCATCAACATAGAAATGGTCCTGGGTGAAAACAGCCCAGGGACAAAGAACCACGAAGCACCAGAGCTCAGCGAGCCTCAGCCTCCCCAGACAGAGGCACCCTTGTTTGGGAAAGCCCCTGCCAAACCTTTCACAAACCTTTTATGCCCTGAACGCGAGCTACAGCCTGACAGCAGGACGTGCCACGGGCACGCTGGGCACCTGGTAGGATACACCGAGGAGGAAAGGTGGGGCACAGGAGACTTGCTTTACTCTAATACCCTGTTATTTCCCCACTTCCTTCATGACCCTACAGCTAAGAGGTTGCAATCTGCTGGCTGAGCAACTCCAACTCCCAGCTTGGGCCTTGCCCTGCTTCCTGCTGAGGATATGGTCACCACAGCTTCTCTCCTTGTCCCTTCAGAGCATACCTCACCCAGGCCACGCAGCCGGGGCTCTCCTGGGCACCAGCGACTACCAGAGGAGGTTTCAGGACTGACTGCAGATGGCACGACCTGCCTGGCCCTCCCGCAGCGAGCACCCAGGGCTTGTCCCAACCAGCCTGCAGCAGGTACCTTAATTAGTGGGTATTCAACTGCCTGTCGCCCACGCACAGGAAGCACCGAGCTGTTCAGTCATCAGGCCACACGCAAAACCCTTGGAGCGACACCCAAATGGAGACGTGGGGACCCTCGCCGGGAAGGCGCAGCTCCCTCTCTGCCCGATCACGCCTCACCTATGTGCCTGGTTGCTCTGGCTTCCTCCTCCACCGAGCTCTCTAACTGGTGACTCGCTGCTTCTCACCTACGCAGACATTCAAGGCGAGGACGCTCAGCACATACAGCCCTTGAGGTTTGTCTTAATTAGCACTAAGCAGCGTTGCCCTAACGCAGGGCTGCAGGACAACTCGTAGAATCATTTAGGTTGGAAAAGACCCTGAAGATCATGAAGTCCAACCATTAACCTAACCCTGCCCAAGCACGCCGCTAAATTACAGTGCTTAAGGGAAAAAGAAGTGCCCTCTCAAAGGGAGGGGATCGCCCTCGGGAACCCCTTGCTGCAGGACAACAAGGTATGTTGTTATAAATGCACAATCCCCTCATCCTTGTCAGGGTTTGCAGAGCTTTACGCATCTCCCAAGGTCGCAAAAGTGGATTTAAGCCTCTGACAACAGGTCTGACGTAGGGGGCTCAGATCCCAAGGCCCCGCACAGGAGAAAACACTGCTCTGTTCTCCCTCCTGGATTTCGTTACCACCGTCTGGCGCCGGCACGTGGTTTTACAGGACGTTGGCAAAGGGCAGCCACATGCTCGGTGCCCGCGGGGTACGGCAAGCGGTGTGCTCTGCTCCAGAGGGACCTGGGGCACACCCTCTGGGCAGGAGAAGGCTTCAGGCAAGGTCTGGTTCCTCCCCTCACCTAGACAGGAGGATGCCAGGAGCTGTTCTAGCCAAATCCTTTGCTGAGCTGTCAGCCTTATGCACTTGTACGCCCACTGACCTACGTAGAGATTGAAGGAGAGAGACCCGCAGTTAAGTAAGTAAAAAGAACCCCTCAGGCATGCTGACATACTGGAAAGGAGCAGCTCTGGTTTGGGATCCCCACCAAGAAGTTTCCATGGTTTATGGAGGAACTAAGAGGTGTTAATTACAATTGCACCTTGTTCTCCTGCAGCCCAGGAGAAGGCAGGCACTCTGACCAGCGCTGCTGTGCAGGCAGTGGGTCAGGAATGGGGAAGATGGTTTCCGATGGCTTCCAGGAAGAGATGTTAACATCTCAGAACAACTTCTGCGAAAGGGATCGTCCTCTGACCACAGCTCCTCCTCGTCCCTGATAGTCTTACCACTTCAGCCAGAAATGAAACATTCACAGGCAGCCACCAGCTCCCTCAGGGCTCTCCATGCATTTCAGCTTCCGAGACATTTTGAGCCGCGCCTCCACACACCCTGCAGCCTCCTTTGCCCAGGAGCTGCAGGAGCTCAATGCCAACCCCATCAGTGAGTCGTGAGAGCTCCCAACGCTTGGAAAAGAGCAGCAGGAAGGGCACTTTCAGCATCACCCACCATCACGTTAATGCTCTTCACGTACACTTTGGCACTGACACTTTCACCAACTCACTTTAATTAGCACAATTACCTCGACTCCAGAACAAAGCCATTAAATACAGAACACACAAGGAACTAGAAGCCACTGGGACCCCCACGCAGCCCAAGCAGAGGATGCAAGATCATGTCATCTGTAAAGAACCGCTCGCAGGACCGGCGACACAACGCTCCCCCCTTGCACATGCCCAAACCGACGACACTGAACTTGCTCCACAACACACGGACCGCTCCAGTGGGTATTTCTGCAAGCATGCCAAACCCAAAACATCCACAAAGCAGCACAAAGTCCTCCCACGGCCCATGAACCCGACTTGCAGGAGCTGCTGGCCTGCCATGCACCAAACAGCAAGAGCCTTACCTGTTTGCGGGCGAGTTGAGGCCTCCGCTGCCCAAGGAGGACGTGGACAGGGTTGTCGCGATGGAATCGCTGTTAGCTTCATCTACTGGCAGGGTCCTGGGCAGGAGATCTGGGCGACCAAGGTGGGAACCTGAGTTGAAGCACAGACTGTTCCATCACCAGCACAAGTGGGATCGTGTGGCACGAGCTCCCACTCTAGCCAGGGGTCAGCATCCATGCTGGATTGCACCCAAGACGTCTAAGACACCCCAGCACCGAAGAACCAGCCCTGCAGGCAGCTCTCTGCTCCAAGCCCAAGCCTCCACACAACCGCCTGGCCCAGCTCCTCCCCTGGCACAAACCCCGTGGGCACAAGCTGTTGGGAAGAGACCAGGCACACGGGGCTGCCACGCAGCCTCAGCTCACTTCCCAGGGGGAGCGAGGGCCACGCTGGGTGCTTGGGTAAGGCTGAAAGATCCCATGAAGACACCTGAGCTAACACTTCCCCACCTCCACAACCTGGTCTCACCCTGACTGGCTTTTACCGAGACATGAGGTTTATTATCCTGCCCTGCATTTGTCACAACAGAATATCTGGAGAGAGCCAGGCCTTCGACGGGCTCGCTGCTGCTCCTGGCCTTCCTACAGTGCTGTCCAAGGCCACTTGGTGAACATGAGTTTTTGGCCCCATCTAGTTTCTCGCACCCAGAAAACAGGCCCTCCCCTGGCACGACCAGAGAACACCGTGAAGGTGCCTTGCACAGCTCAGGAGGCAGAAAACTTCGATCAGACAAATACAAGGTGAAAAATAACTTCTCCAGGCTCTTCAGCCCAGGCACCAACCTTGCTCTACATCCGCCTCTGTCGTCACTTGTGCTTTTGTCTCGCACGACAGGTGTGACTGGGAAGGCACTCCTCCTTGACAGCTCCGCCGAGGCACCGCTGTGCCAGACCGGCTCTTCTTAGAAGGGGATGGCTTTACTTAAAGACAAAAACCAAGAAAGCACTTTAACACTTTCAGGAAGGAGTAAAAGACCCGACGCAGCAACTTTCCAGTGAGAGAGTCTGGCACAAGAGCCGTGCCCTGAAAGAACACACTGATGGATGAAGCAGCTCCTACAAGATCCCTTGTGTGAGGCAAGAACAATCTAGGAGGAAGGAAGAAGTGACACAGCACAGACTTCCTAAAGTTCTTGCACGCTCTTACCCACCTTCCCAAGGCACAGCTGCTGAGCAGGGAGAAGCCACGGCAATCGCCAAGGGTGCAGCTGCGCAGAGGTACTTACGTGGTATTTTCTTGAACGCTGTGTTGCACATGAACCGTTGGAACCTTTCGGCGTAGAAGCTGGGTCTGTGCACAGAGACGGTGTCCTAGAAGTCCAAGGGACAAACATTAACGTGTGAATCCAAATTAATAAGTGATCAAAGTTAACATGAGCCTCTCTCAGGCCGACAGCCTTGAAACACACACTGTGGTGGACTGGGAACAGTCGGGGATTCTCAGAGTCGCTCTCACTAGCAGCTGTGAGGAGCAGACTAGCTACAAGCAGCAGGCACTATATACAAAGCAATCAACACTTGTTAACGAACAAGTAGATGACCAGCGTTAACAAAACCAACATTTTTGAGAGTACCCAGAAAGTAACAGTTATATAAGAGGGCAAACACACCCATGCCTTAGAAATCCAGGCTCCTGTGTCCAGAAGGAGCAAGGACAGCAGGCACAGCTTCACAAGGTGCTGGTACCATTGCTAAACACACTAAAAAGTGATATTTTTCTACTTACCCCATCGTGTACAAGGGCCTTCCAAGAGTGCTCCAGCTTCTTGACAAATCTGACAGAGGAAAGAATTAAGAACAATTTCCACACCAAGCCCCCACTGTGTATCCCACTGTATATCGACAAGCACACCCCAAACACAGAAAAGCTAAGCCTTACAGCTGTTTTCCATTTTATAGGGGAGAAGTGGTCATGGCCATTTTAAGCCACCACTTGTTTTTTCCTTGCCGCTTCCTGCACACTGCCTGTGTACCACCACGAGAGCACACAAAAACAACTTCATAAGAGTAAATCTATTCCAGGAACATGAAGTAAATACAGCAAGCAAGACCCAGAAACTGATCCCAAAATGCCTGACTTCAAGAAAATAGAAAGTGGTAAATAAAAAAGAAAAAGAAAAGTTCATTTGTGTCTTAACTATTCCTTGAAAGCCAATCTGGACACCCAAACAGGGGCAGACAACGCTGGAAAGTGGTCTTCACCCTTAGGTGTTATTAAATGTTTCTTACCTGTAGGACTGGAGCACGTCGATGATGCCGATGTACAGCAGCAGCCTCTCGCCCTTCGCGTTGCGGGCTGGAATGCCTCCCATCCTAGAGAGGACAGGGCACAGACATGGAACGGGGTGTCCTCACACCCCCTGCCTCTCACACAGCCTCGTGTGGGCTGTTATGGGAACTATTTAACAAGCACCAACACGCGGGAGGCACCTACTGTTCAGCTAACGAACCGGGGATGACAAGTCAGAGCAAGTAAGTCAGCTAAACCTCCCGAGAACTGACCCCTTTTCCCTCCCTGTGACAATTTTACTGGAGATGAGGATCAATCCCAACTCATCCATGAGAGGAGACCAACTGTAAGACCATCTACCACCACCCACACTACGATGGCAGCTGGACTTTACGGGCTGTTGGTCTGATCACTCACTATGCCTCTGAGAGGTGGATGGAAATAACTAGTTGAAGACGCCAATAACCAGTGGGCAGAGAACTCTCAAACGCCACCTGGAAGGCGAGAAAATCTTAAGGAAGGAAAAAATCAAAGATAAAAACCACAAAATCTGACGTTGAGACCTCTCTGCCCTGTGTGACAGCAATCCTGTACAGCCCAGTCCGCGTCTAAATTAAGTCTCCATTAGCCGAACGTGGGTTTCACCCCTCGCTCCTCGCAGTATTTCACTGGGAATGGCAACACTGACACAGACTTACTGGTCATCTGTTTCTATGGTGCCACCTCGCCGGGCCTCTCCTTGGATGGATTCCATGGCTGTGGAGTAGAGGGCCTTCTGGGCAGCGGGGCGCCGCGTATCGGCCTGGGACGTCCCGTCGGCCATCGCGTGCTCTCTCTGTGCCAGGTCGATGTTATGGATTGCAACCAGCAAACTGTAATCCATGATTTTAAAGCTCTGCAGGACCTGGGCAGAAAGTCAACACAGGCTCGCTCGTTATCGCCAGCCCAGTGAAACTGTCAGGGCAGACGTTTTCAGAAGCGTGCTCAGCGTTTTTGGGTAGAGCCCCGAGCGCATCGAGGGGATGGCTTTTAATCCACAGCTCGTGCACAGTCAGCTCGTCCCTAGTAGCCACAGGGAGCTAGAGGAGAGCTATCAGCACTCCTCCTGCCCAGACGGGGACCCAAGCCAGGGAGAACACTGGCTTTTGCACGGCCACCCAAAGGCAGGTGACAGGTTCAGACCACAGTCAAGCATCCTGCCCTGCTCCAGAGCTCAGCCTTGGCAGAGGGTGCTTCCTCCAACCTCCAAAGGCAGTGCCAGGATTAACTCAGGTTGGAAGTATTGAACAAAACTGGGGTCCAGGTCCTGCTTCTTGTCCACACCACCACCAAAAAAACAGGTTCTCTAAGCCAACAGGCAGAGGCTGCAAGGGTGGCAGCTGCCATCTCCTTTTTGTGGGAAAGGGTCAGAAAAAGGGAAAGACCTGCCCACACCACCCTTCACTTACCAAACAGTCTCTCTGTAACGTTTTGCACAGAGCATTATACATGTCAGAGTCTAAGAAGAGGCCATCAGGGATGTCCTGCATAAAATCCAAGTCCTTGTATGTCGGGAAGACCTTCTCTCGCTCCTTCTGGGACGCTCGGCGTTTGTAGGTGGAGCCCTTCAGGTCGTACTTCAGGTGCATTTTGACGGAGCGTGGCAGCAGGTTGTTCATCACGACGATGCGGATGTTTTTGCCTCCGGCCTGGACACAGTACAGGCCGTAAAACTTTGGCAGCAGCGTCCTTGGGTTCTGGTTCAAATTCTGAAACACCAAAGGCACAGAAACACCTTCAGAGCCATTCTAGTTGTTCCCACGCCAGTCAGAGGAGTTATTTGTCCTTCCTGTGCTTCTGTATTGAAATGGAGCTGGCAATGATTCAAAGCCATTGCCAAAGAAGCTAAGACACAAGGGCAGGTGAACACGGGGAACAGATGGGTGATGCCCACAGTTGTTAATAACCTCCCTGTAAAGCTGAATGGGTCAGAGGAAGATCATAGGAAGGAAGGAGTTTGCTGCTCGCTCACACAGAAGCTGAGCTGGGGAGACTTCAGAGCAAAGGAAGATCTTGTGCTCAGCCTCTCTCATGCTCACAGTTCACAGCTGGTCACAAAGCAGCTGCAACCTCCCAAAAGGCTCCGAGTGCCAAAGTGCAGCCCGAGAGCCCTGCGCAGCACAGCAGGCTCCTGACACCCAGGCAGCTCGTGTTAGTCCGTGACTGTCTTTGTGACTGGAGAGTTGAGAGAGAAGCTGCTGCTCAGCTGGGGCACAGATCAAACCTCTGCTCACACCCCCCCGGCGGTACACAGCGATGTCTGTCACACTTGTACACCTGGGGGACCCCTCCCCAACTCGCAGAGAAAGCCTCGCCCAAGGGACTCACCATGTAGTAGCCAGGCAGCAGCTTCTGCAAGAACTCAGCCTCTTTGTGCTGAACCGTTTTGATGATAAACTCGTCATCGCTGGAGACGTAGAAGAGGGATCCGCTGGCCCCGGAGTTTGACAGTTCAATGAGTGGCTCATTGCAGAGCGAGTACTGAGGAGGACAAGGTGAGAAACAGAGGTGAGAGGGACATCAACAGGGAACTTCAGCACCAAGGCTCTTCCTTTTAAACATTAACAGAGGCAAACCCCAGGGTCACAGACAGCATCCACCACTGCGCTTACAGAGCTTGCCATGGGCCCCCCCAGCACTCCACAGCTGAGAGGGGGAAGAGGACAAACACCCGTCACACAGAGCAGGCAACAAATGAGAACCTGGACCAACTTACCAGGTAGTCGTCTGGTCGGATCCCAAAGAGCTCCCGGAAATAGCGAAAGGCCACTGGAGCGTAGGTTTTGAACCGAAAGTCGTTGTAGTGATGAGCTGGGGTCAGGTTACTCCCTTCACTGATCAAGAAGCACACACAAGTATTTGTATTTGAACCATTTATTAAGAAATTGCCCTAAAAGCAAACACCCACTGGCTGGCTGCTGCTAACACACCGGAGGGCTAGGCAGCACCCACCCAAAAGGGACACACGGAGCACGCACAACAGCAAGCCTGCGTTTGTTCACAGGACCGATGGTGGCCATGCACGGGGAAGAGCCCGGGTCCTTCAGAAACAGGTCGCAGGCAGGAGCCAGAGCTGGTCTGTGAGCAGTGCGGTGAGGAGCTCTGCTCAGGAGACCTGTGCTCGCTCCTGCAGCCAACTGTCCTGACTTGGTGCTGCTTCCTCGTGTGCAAGTAGCGTTAGGAACTGTCGCTGCTACCCACTATCAAAGCACCAGAGAGAGAAGAAAGGAAGCACCGACCTTGGGAAGAAAATACTTTCTACTACGTAGAAATCTTGCATGAGAACATCTCTTTCAGGTTTGGTGCTCAAGCTGCCGACTGTGTGTGTAATGCCCAGCTGAATGGCACCTTTCAAGGCAGATGATGTCGTCTGGAGGGGCAGAGAAAATGAGTTTGACAATGTGGAGCAGCAGACTGGAAACAGGAATGAAAGGAGTTAAAGAGAAGAGAGCCCCGAGTCTGAAGCAGCACTGTCAGCTGGGGTGTTTTACACCTGCTCCTTCCACCGTCCGTCACTTCTTTCTCAGTGACTAACATCGCTTTGGCAATGGGAACACCCCGACATCATCCTGCTCCATCCTTGCACTCAGTAAAGGACCTGAACTGGAATCAACACCCAGCTGGCCCTTACAAGGACTGAATTTCATTTTCTGCTCCCACAGCGCCCATCTCTACACCCTGCAGTCAGAGAGGGAAGACACCCAGGGACAGATTATCTTGTGCCCCTAGGAATAAACACACTTCCTGACACCTTGGTCTGCCGGGTCTTGGAACTCTACGCTTTGAAGCTTGCCCTTCCCCAGGCTGGGCACAGACTTGGGTCTTCTACAGGACAAGGCAGGCATGGCCAGCACACAACACACACTGCTGTTCTGTGCCGCCGCATCCCTCCGTCTGCCTCTCTTGCTAGGTCGTGGCTCTTTAACCCTGAGGAGTTCACTGGCGTTGTAAATAAGGAGCAAAGACAGGAATCCTGCTCCTGCATCCTCTGCGCAAACTGCCCAAGAACAATGCAGGACTGTGTTCGTGGAACAGCTACTCACATCAAGAGTCCTCTTCTGTCTACGGAACGCATGATCTCATCTCAGACCACTGAGACGTGCTTCAGCCTAGCGCGTGCTACGGGCTCTCCTCCCCAGAACAGCCCAGATGAGATCTGCTCACCATGGCCTGTCACCTCCCGGAGCCACGAGCCCTGCTGTAACGCCTGCTGGGAACGTTGAGGCTGCAGAGCAGGTGCGGGCTGGATTTGCGCACTGCAGCTCGTGGACGTTTCACTTGGCTGCTACATAAAGCAACTGGACCCAGAACAAGATCCAGGGCTCACGATCCAACTAGTTTGTGTTTATTTCATTAAGCTAAACAAAGCCCAGCCCCCTGCCACATGCAAGGAATCGCTGTAGATCAAAGCATTTGGCAAAAGAGGACACCGCAGTGTCTGGGGACAAACACTTCCAGCCTTTTCCCCAGACACAGCCTCCATGAAGCCTTGTAAACGAACAGGAACATTTCTCCCACTTGACTGGTTTTCTGTTATCATAGCTGTGAGAGACCCGCTCACGATTCCCTGAAGAGAGAGCAACAAAGACTGGCAGTAACTCCAGCTTGTTGACAATGTGCTTTTCTACTTCAGCCACCTGCTTGTATTTGATATTTACTTCAGTATTAGACAGGGAACGAGGAAGAACTTGACCTCACTCTCCTTCCTTACACCCTCTAAAGGCTAAAGTTGCTTGAAAACAGATCTCGGCCCAGCTCACCTGGCCCTGCTTGAACTCCCAGGACAGTCTCACTGTTGAGAAACAGACCTCACCACCACGGTGCAGCATTGCTGCCTTGTTTGTGAACACAGAGCCACAGAGCCAGGTTGCCAAGGAACAAGTATTTTTCTCTTCTATTAGCCAGCACCATCAGCTGAGCAGCTGACTGCCTGTTTACAGTCGCTTTTATAGGGCAAAGAATGTTAAAAAACAACTTACCACCCCTGGAAAAGGAGGGGGTGGAAAACAGACAGACCATCCGTCAGCCTCATGCCCAGATAAATCCCGTGCAGTGTCCCACCAGGTTTCTGGGACCCCTGCATGAAACATCTCAGGCATTTTCCATTGGCTTCTCCTTTTCTTTCCTATTACTGCTGTCTAACCTTCTATCTCTGCGTTTGCTGGGAAAATGAAAGCCAGAGACACAAGCAATTTCAAAAAGGGCAGTATAACAAAAGCCAGCTTCTGGGGAAACACCGTTTGAACTCCTCCCTTCCACTCCGATACCCGATGGGCAGATGGAGGTACACCTGGATTAGAGATTTCAGACCAGAAGCTTCGCTCACACAAAGCGGTGCAATGCCCATGTCCAGCCATCACCCATTTAATCGACATCACAGAAATCAATCTCACTTCAGAGAAAGTCGTCCTGTTCTGAAGAAGTCCGACATCCACAAAATACCCACATTTACAGGCTTGTTTAAAATGCCCAAACAATCTCCCCTTTGTAAAGCAAATTCCAGTAATGCCCCAAGATCTATAGAAACCATTGTGCCCAAAGAGCACAGAAAGCACCCACTAAGCCAGAAGAGGCCCAGGAAGTGCTGCTAACGGGCAAAGTTTAAAAATAATCCCCTCTTTAGAAGGCTACAGAGGAGAAGAACATACTCAGTCCTTTGGTTCCTTTCCTTTGAGATCTCCTTCAGCAACTGCCACAGACATTACCCACTGTCTAAACCTCGTGAGACACGCCGCTGCGCTGGGCGGCACTTGCATGGCAAAGAGGAGAAACAACAGTCAGAGAGAGTTGTGCAAGAGGCAGCTTACCTTTTTATAGGTAGTCTCGCCCGTGGAGTCCACTCCTCTGTGCCCTTTCTTTATCGTCTGTGAGCCTGGCTGCCCAGAAGAACCTGGCATCTAGGGTTGGAGTAAAAGATGGTAAGAACCGAGGATGTAAAACCCAACGTCTGGTGGCTGCCCAGAACCACCTGGCATAATTTTGCTATGCCCAGAGATGAGCCTGTGAAGTGCTGAAGCCCCACGTCCCTGCACAGGGAGGACACGGTGCAGGCTGGCCCCTGGGACAGCAACGGCATTGAAATGCCTCCAAAGAACCCCCTGACTCCTGTGTGATTGAGGCTGGACATCTAATTAGAGAGAAATACCTTCACGCAAGACCACCTGGAAGGGTTTGCTTTGTGAGCCTCATCACAAACAGACCAGCTCTGAGCTAGTCTGGACCAACCGCAGCCTGTCACTGTGCTGTCTGCCACGAAGGCCAAGTCTTGGAGGAAACATTTTAGGAAGGTGGCAAATTCTACTCTGATTCATGCCACAAGACCTCGCTTGACTCATCGTCTTCTAACACAGGCGGCTGCTAAGTGGTGTTTCTCAGTCAGAACGGGTTGAACATCTTGCTCGTGGCAGGAGATCTGTGTGGTGTTTTGGTGGCACGAGAATTGCTCAGTTCCAGGACAAGCTGCAGAGATTCCCTCAGTAAGGAGAAATGCTCCGATTCCCCCATGAGTACCCGCAGCTTACTGCGCCTCCCACCGCCTGGTGCACCCCTAACTTGAATGAGATTGGAAAAATAGCAGACAAGTCTGAAACTGGGCATCCTCTTAGCCAGGGAACAAACCAGCTTGTGGGTCGGAAGCTTACCTCGGGGGTGAGGGATTTTTTGAAAGTAGACGATCCTGTCAAAAGAAGAAAACCACACTCAGAAAGGGTTAATCATTAATAAGCATCACAGAAAAGCCTGACGCGCTGCCTTGATTCCAGCAAACATTTTAAGGCATCTGAAAAAGCACTGACTCACGGCTGATTTCTTCCCAGCTTCTCCTCTTACAGCAAGCTCTTTCATTTTGCTTTACTCTCTGCTTCAGACACAGCAACTGTATTCTTTTTTACGTGGGAGCCATGACCACAGCCTTACAAAACCGCCCCCACCCAGGAGCAACACCCGCATCGCACCACGCAGGGCTGCCTCCCCCCGACGTCCAGGAATTGTTTTACCAGATTAAGCGTTACCACAGAAAACCCTTCGGGGTCCACCCGCCGCTCGCTCGGCAGAGAAGCCCCTTCTGCTCGCCTGTTACAACCGGTGCAAAGACTCACGCTGTGATCTCACCAAGCGCCACAGCCCTACAAAAACTGCATCTCAGCAAAAGGAACAGAGCTACTTAACAGCAAAACCCAGCAGCCTTCTGATCCCCTTACCGAACGATCAAAGTTCTCATTTCAATACATATTAAACAAGAAGGAAAAAAAACCTGTGACAAACGCTTTTTGCTAAACAAAGTGAGCTCAGAACGACTGGCTCCAGCCGCCTTCCCACCCCCTCTCACCTCCCTTTAAAGACAAGAAAGTTTGTCCTGACAAGCTCTAATTTTTGTGTTGAAGCTCTCGCAGCCGGCTCTCCTCCTCCTCCTCATCCCGACGTGCTCGGGCCACCCCACTTCACCTCTCAGAATCACTTCGGTTGGAAAAGACCTTTAAGATCATCAAGTCCAACGCTGCCAAGTCCCCCTAAACCACATCCCTAAGTGCCACATCTACAACAGAATCATAGAGTCATTCCAGTTGGAAAAGACCTTTAAGACCCGACCCTCTGGCACCCCTTCCCAGACCCGGGCCGGCAGCGAGGGGAGGAGGGAGCATCTCCAGCCAGAAGGAAGCTTCTGTGACTTAGTGTGTTACGATGAACCCAATAAATCTCAACCCCGTCACCTTGCCACGAGGCTTCTGAACTTGCCCAGATCCATCAGGACACAGGGATGGAGGAAACATCCCGGGCATCACAATATAACACCCGCTCAATAGCAATTTTTTTACGCAACTATCTGTAATTATGTAAACCGAACCCGCTAAAAGCCCCACGATTTAAGCAACCCTGAAGCAGCACCGCCAGCCTCATCACCTTGGAGATTCGCTGTGTTAATATTTAACCCTCCGTGCAAAACCGTATTCCACCAGGATTTAACTAAAGCTCTCTCGCCAGAGGACCCCGCAGCAAATCTTCTCTCTGCTGCCTTAATCACATGCCACAAACATTAGAAGCGAGAACACACGACGAGCCTTGGCTGGAAGAGCCGGCACCCCACGGCACGCCTGGCCTGCCCCTGCTACACCACGGTGTATCCGCATCTTGGAGCTTTCACCGTGGGTTTAAGGGAGACGTAGAGCATCGGTTCGCCCTTTCTCGTAGCGATTTGGGAAGTGGCAACAACGCTCCTCCCAGCCCGGCCGGTTACAAGAAAGGGTGAAGCAACAAGGGAAAGCCGCCGCGTGCGGCCGCAGCATCGCTCCGGTCCCAGCACACCCAGTTTCCGCGGCAGGAAGCTCCCCCGCCCTCCCTCCCACCCGTTTCCAAACGAGTTCGCTGCTGATTGGGAAATAGGTAATTCCTGTTTGACCACGATAAAAAGCGCTTATTCACGCCCGAGCGCAGGGATGAACGCGCAGCTGACGAGGTCTGCCCGGCTCCCACCGGAGCTACGGACGGGCTATCGCGCGTCCTCCTGCAGAAACGAGCTCCCTCGATTACCACCAGCGTTACCAGCGAGGTCAGAGATCAGAACTCAGAGGTTTCCACATGAAACCGTTTCAGTTATCTCCACCTCCCTTTATTGCCGTGCGAAGGCAGCTTCGTGTCGTCCCACACACGCGCTACTTGGAGAAGTGAAGGTGTTAAATCCAATGGCATCAACGTAACAAAAATGAAACCATTTCCAAAAAGCTGCTATTTCTGGATCTGCTGAAACACCTCTAGAACGAAAGCATTCACCAGCCATCATTCCACCCAGGCTGACAACTGAAAAAACAGCCTGAGAGACCTAAACAGTTAATTCCGGCCCAAGGAAACAGATCAGGGTTAGCAAGTCCTGTCCGACAATGAATTCACCACGTCCCAAAAAGTTTCCTTGTTTCTTTCTTTGGTGATTCTGGGAGCAACCCCTACGGGCGATTTCAGAGCATTCCTCAGAGCTGTTTACTGGAAGCTGAATCAACCTAAATAAATAGCTGTCTGCCTTCCGCCAGCCTTCGCTGGCCGGGATTATTTTCAGCCAGCAACAGGCAGTGTGCTCTTACCAACCGTGACACAAACGCTAGGAGAAAGGCTAAAGAGAAGTTGTGGCGATGGCATCTGGACAAATGTTTCACGTAACAAGGCATCTGGGTCAGATCCTCGCTCGTCTAGCAAACGAGGGTGCTAATTTGGTGTGGCCAGGACAAATACCCGCTCCGCTCTGGTTTTAAATAGAGCCGTTCAGACAGATTTTAGCTGCGCCTCATGGTTTGGACAAAAATAAGAAGTGAAAAGGTTAGCACACCCAAACACACCATCCAGCTCGACTCAGCAGCGTCTGAGCAGGGCAAGGCGAGCGCCAGGACACACCACACCGGCATGCACTGCCCTTCCTCCCCGTCCTGCTGCTGACTGCCAGCTTCATCTCAGCCAAACAAGTGGCCAGGGAGAAAGAGGCAGCTGGGGCTTCCCCAAACTGGTCCTCTTAATGCCCAAAAACGGGAATATTCTCCTTCCTCCCCTGGGCCCTGCCTGCAGGGGGTGGCACCATCGATACGAGCACTTCTGCACACACAGAAGTCAGTCGTGAGCCCCAGCCACAGACCCCCCAAACACTACCTGGAGGAGGTGCAGTACGATGCAGTCCCCACGGACACCTCCAAGGCGTTGTCCGCACAGAAATCCCCCAACACATTTTTGTTTCTCTGCCTGCAAATCCCCCCAAAAAAGCCTGTTGGGATCAGTCCCCCCACCCCAGTCCAAGGCCACGGCTGCAAACGGGAACAGCAGCGAGATTTCCCCTCTTCAAAGTGCAAACCAGGCAGAAACCAAAGCAGAAAAGCCCCGCTGGAACAATCCTGCTGGTGCGCACGGGGGTGCGCGGAGCCGGTTAGATGTCAGGAGAGCGCTTACGCAACACACTTCAATAACACAGCAGCTTTTGTTGGGAGCGGCAGCAGCTTATTTAGGAGGAAAAAACCCACCGAGTTTTGTCAGTCCTCAAAAGCCAAGGCAGTTACGGACACGGCGTTTCGCTGCTGGTTATGGGGAAGAAGAGACCATGCTTTTCTCAAGCACATATACGCGATACATCTACCTCTTCGGAACGACACCACCGAGCAGCACAAAAAGCTGAGATCTATACGAGGGAAAACAAAAAGGTTATGCAGTTGCCATGGTGAACTGGTATTTCAGCTGCTTGAAGAAAGAAGAGGTATTTTCCCCAAGGAAGTTAAAGAAGAAATGTGAAAAGAAACCTTATTTCCACTAGCTATGAGAACAAAGGTCCAAGCTTCGCATGTAAAACACTTCTGAGCCAGGCACCTTGGTCGCGCACAATAAAAACCTCTTCCATGGCGCTGGAAGATCAGAGCCTAAATATTTCACTTGCTTCTCTCAGGAAGCTCTTATGGAAAACTGTACTGGCCTGACCAAGAGCCAGAGCCAAGGCCCTTCATCACAGCGGCTGGAGAGGGAAGCAGCCCCGCGAGGCGTGGCAGCCGCCCCTGCCAGCGCGGGGCACGGCCCTCCGGAGGCACATAAACCACTTACAGACACTTGATCCGGGCCAGGAGGCCAAGCAGTGAGTAATCGCTTTGAAATTCTCTGCATCAATAGATTTGTTCCGATGAATTACGTTAGGGACGTTAAACCGACGGCATCAAAGCTGCCGTGAGAGAGCCCACGGATTCAGCTCCTGGATGAGGAGCTCCTGCCCGGTGCGGGCTCCTGCTGGGGTTCTCTGCCCCACCACCATCCACAGCTGATGCACACACGACTGATTTTACTGCCCTGGATTAACCCACCTTCCTCCCTCTCCCCTCGTTTTACGAGGCACAGGACGCTCCCGAAAGTCACTGGACACCACTGATGTGTCCGTCCCGGTGACGCGCTGGGAAAAGGCCCAGGGAAAGAGCGAGCGGACACAATCTCTGTAACGTTATCTGGACCCTTCCCGCTGCTCTGCAGAAACAGTAAACCCGGCCCCAATCCCTCCTCACCAGCAAGCTGCCAAGCGCTTTGCCAGGAGCTCAGCACACCCAGCCACAGAGAAATAAAGCCATTTTTTTAATCCAAGAGGCCAGGGGCAGAATTAAGAACAGGTTTCCAGGCACAAGGCTACCAGCATTTTCTAAGCACCCAGAAGAGCGCCGAGGCCAGGCGTGACACCTAGAAATCACTAAAAATCCCCCAAACAAGCAACTCCTCTGCCTTCTGCAGGAGTGAGCAGAAGAGCTGCTCACCAAAGGTGAGGAGCAGAGAATGTACCAAGGAGGATGGGTTTGGGCTCCCACCTGGTGAGCACAGGTCGGTGCTGACCTCACCCAAACTCTGGATCCACCTTCTGGGGCTCATCCCAGCGACTCCAGACGAGCTTCATGGCAACCAGGTATTTGGGAGCTCCACTCCAAAACCAACACAGCTCACCAGGGCTGCGAAGAAACCCGTTTTCCTTCATGTCTCGTCAGCACAGCAAACCTCGACCAAGGATCAGTGGTCACAAGAGCACCGACAAACACAACTCTGTCTGAATGCGCACGGAAACACAAATAGGTCTTCGCTGACCAGTTACTCTCTCCACTGAAAAACTTCTGAAATAAATAAAAAGCCTCTGAGTGCAATGAGACTCGGATGCAGGATGGCTTCAGCAGCAGCGAAGGATGGAGACAGCCCACGGACCAGTAGGCAGATTGTGGGACTAAAGGGTGGAAACTCTGAAGACAAGAGGACAGCGAGCGCAGAGCTTCCAGCGCCTACTCCTGGCCGTATTTCTTCCCCACCACCCCCCTCCTGAGACCAGCCCTCTGGCCACAGCCGAGCCCTCCTGCTCCCCCAGACACACCAGCTCAGAGGTGCAGCAGACACGGGAACTCTTTGGTCCTCGTTATCGAACTGCTCGGGAGTCAGAGAGCACCACGGAACCGCCAAAATCACAATTAAAAGAAAATAAATCAGGGAGCGAGTTCAGCAAAGCCACCTCCGGCTCCAGGGCAGAGGCTGCAGATCAGGCACACACGGGCACGGGCTAACACAGCTGGGCGAGACGCCGGCGGCGACTACGCCTGTTATTGCTTTTCCGTGTGGTTCGAGGCAAAACCATCCCGGGGGGAGGAGGAATGAGGTTATCTCGAGTTTCCCAGCAGAAAAGGGAACAGACTCATTTCTGCTGAAGGCATTTTGGACAAGGCCACTTTCTGGAATGTCTGATGGCAACTCCTGCCCCTGTAACCTGTAGAGAAGCTGGGGGGACCTTCCTTCATCCAGCATCTCCTGTCTGCCGTTTGAAAATCAATCCTCCCATCAGTTCCACAGCTCGGCATCCCTCCCGCTTTCCACCAAAACAACGATTTCAAGTTTAAGCCGATCCCCGCTCCCAGACAGCAACACCTACTCAAGAAACACAACGGCCCCGGGTTTTCCGTTGTCGATGAATTTAAAGCCCAGCTTTACGGCTGTCAGGAGCTACTTTGGGGATACGAATCCCAACGATAAATGCTCCAAGCGTTCCTGTCCCCCCCTGCTCTGCAAACCCCCCCAGCCTGGGAAGGGAGCGTGCCCGCAGCCCCTGCTCCAGCTGAGCGATTACGGGACTTGCTCTGAACCGACCCCGGCGGGAGCGGGGACAGGGAACCCAGCAGGAGCACCCTGCCTGCTGCGCTGCCTTCACGGGGGGAGGACAAACAACCCTTTCCCAGAAAAGCCAGATTTAGGTCAGATTTAGGTGTCTTCCTGCCCTGGGAGCACTCTGCTTTTTAAACAAGGCACAGTCCGCAGGGACGCGGTGAGAGAATACATTTAATCACCGCTACTACACAGTAATTAAGGAAAGGCAAGAATGAGAGTGATACCTTGACTGGGGGAAAACGAAGCCCTGATGCTGGAGGAGGCAGGTCTGGGTGAGCAGAGGGACGCAGCGCAAGGCAGCATCAATTCACCTCTGTCTGAAAAAAAAAAAGGGCTTTTTAACCCTGCAGGCTAACGGGGCGGCGGGGAGGAGAAATCAAACACAAGCAGCCCCTTTCAACAACACACGGAGGAGCCGGAGGGAAGGAGAAGCGGCTTTTACTTTCCAAAGGGAAATTCAGTCATAACCCAGGAAATGGCACTCCAAGTCATCGGTGCCCCTCTGAAACCACACGATTCTCACTCACTTTCTAGCTCCTGCTTTGCCAGAGGAGCTTCCCTCCAACGGACGGTCTGTCATCTCTTTAGACAAGCTGGCTCCCACCTTTGTTCTCCCAACGGTAATCTTTTGTCTCCATCGTAAAGAAAAGGAGCTTTGCCCCGCGCCGGGGTGGGCGTCACACACAGGCACAACTCCCACGGCCCCAGAAGGGATGGGGAGAGTTGGGGCGACAGGACCTGGCTGATGATACCAACCTGTGACGCCCACGAGGATCTCACAGCTGATGGCTGGGAAGGGGGGAGGTTTTCACAGCAGAGACAGGACTTGGAGTCACTTGACAGCCCTATTTTAAGCTTGAGGACGATGAGCCATTCAGATGTTTCTATTTAATAAACTCATCTTCCCTCCTGTGTGCTCAGTCTCGGCTGGGGGGATCAGGGAAGCTTTGTCCCTCTTGCAGGAATCGGGGCGGGGGGACACGAGTCTTTCTCTGTGTTTCACACCTACATTAAGGGCTCAGCAGCTCAGGACCCTGCTCTCAGCTCGCTGTGGGGATGATTTCCCTGTCCCCAGAAGGGACTGAGCCATTTGCAGAGCAATTCTTTTGTCTGCGGGCTCCAAGGAGGGGCCCGAAGCCGGGGTGACAATGAACTCCCACCTCACTCGGGCCCGTAACTGTAAAGCTGCCGCAGCACCCGAGGCACAAAGGACCAAACAACCGAAATCTCACACGAGCTTTTTTTGGCATGTGCTGCTTCAAAGCAAAAGCAGCAAAATGAGAAAAACTCTTGGGGTGTTTCCCCGGAGAGTTAAATACGCGTTGAAGCAGGGAGAGGGGGAACCACTGCCTGCCTGGCCCGGGAAGGGTTTCAGGATCATCCACATCCCCTTTATCTACGCTGGGTGATGCCAATAACAGAGTCATCGCCCCCCAGGGCAAACTGCACCACGGGCCACTGAGGGCAACAGTGCCCCGAAAAGCTGTGGCAGGGCTTGGGGTGCTTTCAGGTTTACCATGGAGCAAAGCAAAACTTGTGTCTGAAACAACAACCGGCCTCCTTTTGTCCTCTGCCTTCCCCAGAGCTGCTCCTCCGGCCTCTGAGCTCTCCCAGCACCCGCCTCAGGATCACTCTCCTCGGCTCACAGCTCTACTCGTCCTCTCCAGAAGCTGCGGAGGAACCAGGTCCCACCCAAACCCCAAACGCTGCCCAGCGCAGAGGGCGACCACCCGGCGAGGCCCCGAGTCTCCCGGCGGTGGGGCTGAACCGGGAGGTTTAAAGCCTGCGCCGTCAGGGATCAGCCGAGGTGAACGCGCGTCACGTCCCGCACACGTCACGGCGGAGGCTCTGCCACAACCAGAATTCAAATCCTGTGGGAAATGCGCGTTAGCCAACACCTCGCGAGCCGGGGAAGCAAACAATGGCAATTATTCCGCCAGGAAGGGGGAAGAGATTTACTCGTTTACTTGCATATTTTCTCTTAAGGAACGCGCTCTGACTCCGGCTCCTCCTCAGCTCAGGAGACGGGCAGGGATGGGAGAAGATCTCGGAGAAAGCCCCAAAGCAGAAGAAAAGCACCCGGGGCTCTTGCCCCCGGACATTCAGCCCCGCGGCTGCCGCAGCCAAAGGAGGCCCCAGCGCTCGCTTCTCCCTCACAAAACCGGCTGTATCGGAGGGACAGGTACGGCCTCCCCCGCGCCCGCTCGCACGGGGAGCACAGACAAAGCCGGTACGTCGCAGCTCTGTCACCAACACTGCCCAAAGGCTTCGAAGCCAGAAAATCGAGCACATGCAGACATCCCTGCTCAACGACACGTCATCAACCCCGCAGCAATAATGAAGTTATTTCTTTTACGGTGGTGTTCGGCGATCCGGCCCTAAACACTTCGAGAAGGGAAGCGGGGCAGAGCACCGAGCGAGGTTCAGCCACGAGCCTCCCCGTGGGCTGCTGCTTTCCTTGCTGCGACTCGGGTGACAAGTGCCCTCACACTGCCCGGGAAGCTTCGGCGTATTGCGTTATAATCCATAAAAAACCCGGCCGCTCTCTACCACAGCGGCTCAGGAAGGATGGCTGGATCTTGCCAAATGCAAATTTCAAGGTTTTGAGAGAGCCATTTCGGTTTCTAGCCACAAGCTAGCGTGAAGAAGCTGGTTTGGGGCCTGTGGAAAGGGCAATAGGGCTCTCGACTGCCCCAAGAACGCTGCCAGACCCGCGAATCGCTGGGAGGAGCCAGTCACAGGTTTAAGAACCAGAAGTGCCCTGTTTTACCCCAGATGGGGTTTCCACCCCTTGTGACCATCCCTCGGCAGGGATGAGGACGGTGCTCCCTCCAACTACACTTCTGTAGGGGGGCTTCAAGCCCCCTGGGCCCCCGTTCATGCCTGGAGGGTCCTCGCCACACACCTGCAGCCTTCCCCCAGGAAAAGGCCAGCCCTACAGCCACCTGCCCCAGCGCAGGCTCAGCCCCAGCCCACCCCACAGGCCCTCAGCCCACCCCACGGGGACAGCTGGGCGCTGCGAAGCCCGTCCTGCTCGGGCCTGGGCCCGCAGCCCTCCCGTGCTCACCCCCACACACCCCCGGGGAGCTCGGCCTCCTCGTCGTCCCCCCTCCCCGGCTTCACCCCACAGCGCTGCCCCAGAGCACCGACCGCCCTCCCACGCCCACCCCCGGCCCACGGTTCTGCCCGTCTCCTCGCCCCACGCAGGGCCCGGCCCAGGCCCCGAGTCCCCTCCCGCACACACCCAGCCCCACGCACCCCGCAGGCCTCCCACCCGCCCAGCTCCTACCGGCCCCACGCACCCCACGGCCCTACACCTCCCGCACCCCCACAGACCCCCTCCAGCCCCACACACCCGCTGCCTCTCAAGCCCTCAGACCCCCCACAGAGCCCCCTCAGCACTACACACCCCCCCCCCAGAGCCCCCTCCAGCCCCACAGGCCCCCCCCAGAGGCCGCAGCCCCACGCCCCCCGGCCCCCGCAGAGTCCCCCCCAGCCCTCCGCCGGCGCCGGGCCCAGCCCCGTACCCGCCAGGCCGCCGCTGCTCCCGCTGCTGCCCCCCGACTCGGGCCCCGCCGCCGCCATCTTGGAGCGCTCCCTCCTCCTGCGGCGGCCGCCGGCTCGCGCGCGCCGCCCGCGCCCCTCTCCGCTGGGCCCCGCCCCTCTCCGCTGGGCCCCGCCCCCTCCTCGCTAGGCCCCGCCCCGCCCGCTCCGGACTGCACCATCTGCCCGCGGGGGGGGGATACGCGGCGCCGGCGCGCAGAGCGCACGCGCAGTCCACGAGGCTGCTCCCCCCCACACACTTGCACTCGCCCCCGCGGACGCGACCACCCGTGGAACGCTCACGGAGCATGCGCAGAGGGCGGTGAAGGCTGACGTGGGTCACGTGACGGGCCAAGCGCGATCAAAACAAAGCCGGTGGCACGTGGCGCGCGGGACGTCACGGCAGTGGTTGCCGTGACGTCACGCGGTTACGTCATCTTCCATATTCCCTCCCCAGGGGCGCGACATGGCCGAACCGAGGGGGCAGGGCCCGGGGGCGGGCAGGTAGGCATTGGGGGGCGTTCCTCGTGACGTCACGTCCCCTGTGATGTCACTGTCCACCGTGACGTCACGCTCGTGCGCGGCCGATCCCGCTCCTTAGCGGCGTCACGCGTGGCTGAGAGCCCCGTGGTGACGCACCCCCGGTTTGCCCCCCCCCGCCCCGGTAGCCCGTGGACGAGCCCCCATCGCCCACCGGAACCTGCAGTTCCCCCGCCGGCCCGCACGGGGGCGCCCGCCGCCATCGGCCGCTCGGCGCTCGCTCCGCCCTGCCTGGCGGCGCGGCGGCGGGCCGGGCAGGCCGCGCAGCGGAGCGCCGATCGCGGCGGCGGCGCGATGAGCCTGGCGGAGGGCCGCGCCCCGCGGCGCACGGCCGGTAACCGGCTCTCGGGGCTGCTGGAGGCCGAGGAGGAGGATGAGTTCTACCAGACCACCTACGGCGGCTTCACCGAGGTGCTGGGACGCCGGGGGCCCGGGGGGGAGCCCTGGAGCTGGGGGCGAGGCGGACCGGGGGGTTCTGGGGACCCCGGGGCGAACGGGACCGAAGGGGTCCCGGTGCTGTGGGGGGCTCGGGCGCGGGGGGGGTGTCTGGGGGTCCCGGGGGGGTGAATGGGGAGCCCTGGGGAGGTGGGGGTCCCCGGGAGGAAGATGGGGGTCACCGGGGGGGCCCAGGGGGGTTGTTCCCCGGGGGGGCCCCGGGAGGGGGCTGCAGGAGGGGCCGGGGGGGGAGCAGCGGGGACAGGGGGTGTCCGGCCATTGGAGAAGCCGCCCCCCCCACCCCGTAGCGATGGGGCCCCCATGGCCGTGGGGCGGGAGGGCAGCGGGGCTGGGGGCCGCGGCGGGGAGCCCCCGGGGGTGACGCAGCCCCTCTGTCCCCGCAGGAGTCGGGCGATGACGAGTACAGGGGCGACCAGTCGGACAGCGACGACGAGGTGGACTCGGACTTCGACATCGACGAGGGCGAGGAACCGGCCAGCGACCAGGACGAGAGCGAGCCCAAGCGCCGCCGCCGCCTCGTCACCAAGGCCTACCGGGTGCGGGGGGCTCCGGGGTCCCCGTCCCAGCGCCACGGGCAGGGCACGGGCTCCCCGTTAGGAAAAGCCGAGGTTTAAACGGGGCCGAAGCCACGGCCGGGGGGAGTTTCTCTCCCTCCTCACGCCCTCTGCCCCCTCCCGCAGGAGCCCCTCAGGAGCCTGCGGCCCAAGAAGACGGACGTCCCCAGCGGCGGCTCCCAGAAGCCACGAGAGGTGAAATCCGTCCCCTTGGAGCTCCAGGATGACGTGGGAGACAGTGAGTGCACGCGGGATGGGACAGGCTGGCACCGGGCCCCCTCTGGGAAAGCTCCTGGTGTGTTGGGCCGCCCGGTGCCCGCCGGTCACCCCGTCCCCCCGCCGCAGGCCGGAAGCACATGCGGCAGTCGACGACGGAGCACACGCGCCAAACCTTCCTGCGCATCCAGGAGCGGCAGGTCCAGTCCAAGCGTAAGAAGGGCGGCCCCAACTACGACCGGCCTCTGACGCAGGAGGAGCTGCTGGAGGAGGCCAAGATCACCGAGGAGATCAACCTCCGCTCCCTGGGTGAGCCGGGCACTATGCCCAGGGGTGCAGGGGCCCCCCGAAACGGCACAGGGAGAGGAGGCGGGGGTGTCGGCGAGGCGCTGAGCCTCCCCCTCGGCTTGTCCCTGCTTTCCCAGAGAACTACGAGCGCCTGGAAGCCGACAAGAAGAAGCAGGTCCAGAAGAAGCGGAAGTGCGTGGGGCCCGTTATCCGGTACTGGTCTGTCACCATGCCCCTCGTCCCGGAGCCGGGCAAGGAGGAGAACGTGGACGTGGAGGGGTACGTTGGGGTCACCTCGACGTGGCCCTGGTGGGATTTTTACCCTCACACACCGAACTGGGCCCCTCTGTCCCCATCTCCCACCCTGATCCATCCCCGGGCTCTGTTCCACGGGGTGAGGGAGAAGCGGGTGTTGGGCAGCGCCTTGGAGCCCCCCAAGCCCCACGCTCCCGTCCTGGGGGGCGGCTCCAGCAGCTTTGGCCGCTCTGCCCACCGTGGGAGCTCCCCCGGGGTTTCCCCCCCACCCCGGGGGTCTCCTGGGCGCTGACTGCGGCTCTTCCAGGTTGGACCAGGACCCGCAGCAGGCCGAAGCAGCTCCGGCCCCGGCCCCGGCTTCCGCAGGGAAGTGCTCCCGCACCTTCATCTCCTTCAGCGACGACGAGACCTTCGAGCGCTTCTTCCCCAAAGCGAAACCTCCGCGGCTGCCGGTGCGGGAGATCTGCCCCGTCACCCACAAACCGGCCGTGTACCGCGACCCCATCACCGACATCCCCTACTCCAACATCCGCGCCTTCAAGATCATCCGCGAGGCCTACAAGAAATACATCACGGCGCACGGGCTGCCCAGCGCCGCCGCCTCCGCCGCCCTGGGCGCCGCCGCTCCCCCCGGCCCCGACCCCACCGTCCGTCCCACCCGCCAGAAGATCATCATCAAGCAGAGCGTCCCCACGACCTGAGCACCGGGGGGCTCGTGGCCGCGGCGGGGCGAGGCCTCTCCTCGCTCCGACTCCCGGGGGTGACGGTTTGTTGCTCTATTTATCTCCTTTCTGCCTTTTTTTTATATAAAAAATAAATAAACCCGAGCAGCCTGCGTACAAAAGGCTGCGGACTCTTGTTTCCATTCAGCCGGGAGCCCCTACAGCGAACGACCCCTCGTTTGCCAAGAGACCCTACAATAAACAAGCGGTTCGTTCCGAGTGCTGCCCCGATAACAGCAGCCCCACACGCCCCCCAAATGCGATTCTGGGGGCTGGAGGGGGGGACACACGTGGGATTGGAGTCACCCAGACGGTCTTGGGGTGAAGGGGCATAAAAATGTCCCTGTGGGGTGACATGGGGGTCCAGGGGTCCCCGAGGGGCCGCGGGGCACCAGGTTCAGCCTCTCCCTGCGGCGACGCTGCGCCAGCCCCAACCTCCCTCCCACCCCAGCCAGGGCACCCCGCAGGGTAACAGAGAGCCAGCGGGTGCCGAGGGGCCCCCCCCAGCGCCCAGGGGTGCCCCCGCCGTGGCGGGGCGCTGGGGTGGGGCGGGCGCGGGGCTGGCCGGGCTCGATAACGCCCGGGGATATGTGATCTCGCCCCTCCCCGCCGCCGGCTCGCAGAATAAAACGCTGATCTCATGCCCTGCGCGGCCGGAGCCCTTGGCTCAGCACCGGGGCTCGCACCCAGGCAGGCTCCACCGCCCCGGCCAGCGGCCAGGTAGGGCCCCGGGGTGGGGGTCCCAAAGGTGGGGGTCCTCGGGGTGGGGGTCCCCAGGGTGGTGGGGGGCACGTTACCCCCAGGGACGCGGGCTCAGGGGTCCCTGGGTGCCGTTGAGGATCCCCGCTCCGAGGGATCCCCCACCCCGCAGCCCCCCCAGCTCATGCCCAGGGGTGTCTGGCCCCTCTCGGGGGCACAGGGTGCATGTGGGTGTCCCCCCCCCCAGCCCTGGGGACCCGGGTGTCAGGGGGGGAAATCTCAGCCCGGTTCCTCGGGGGAATCCGACCCCGGTGTCGGGGGACTCACGGCCTCAGCGTTTACCCCTGCTGCCCCCCCCAGGGAGGTGGGGATCCATGCTGGGGGGCAAAGGGGCACTGGGGGGGGGACTGGGGGGCACTGGGGCTACTGAACCAGGACCTGCCCCCCAAGCACTGGGGGAGGCTGGGGGGGACGCCGGGTCCTGGCCCTGGGGAGCACCTCAGAGGTGTGCCTCAGTTTCCCCAAGAGCTCCCCACCCACCCCACCCTGGACCCCCCCACTCTGGGGTGCCCCCCAGCCTGGTAGGACCCCATCACCACCCCGTGGCACGAAGGGGCCCTGCAGGCTGTGGTGTGAGGGGTCCCATCACGGTGTGGGGGGTCCCATTGTGGTTCAGGGAGTCCCCCAACCCCGGGGAGGCTCCCACCGGCCGCTCAGCCCCGCTGCCGTCCCCCCCCAGGCCGCCCCCCGGCCCCCGCCATGACGTCCTACCGGCAGGAGCTGGAGAAGTACCGGGACATCGACGAGGACAAGATCCTGCGGGAGCTGTCGGCCGAGGAGCTGGAGCAGCTGGACCTGGAGCTGCTGGAGATGGACCCCGAGGTGGGTCCCGGCACGGTGGGGTGAGCGGGACGGGTGGCACCCGGCCGTCGGGGGTCCCCCGTGGGTGACACGGTGGGTCCCCAGAACGTGCTGCTGCCGGCGGGGCTGCGGCAGCGGGACCAGACGCAGAAGAGCCCGACGGGGCCGCTGGACCGGGAGGCCCTGCTGCAGCACCTGGAGAAGCAGGCGCTGGAGGCCGGCGAGCGCGAGGACCTGGTGCCCTTCACCGGCGAGAAGAAAGGTGGGGAGACCCGGGGGGGGACCCTGCGGGGACCAGGGGGGACAGGGCCCCGCAGCGCTGGGTATATTTAGCTCGGCCGAACGGTCCTCGCCAGCGGCTCAGGTGTCCTGGGCGAGCTGGGTCCCCGCCAGCCCTGGGCACAGCCACCCCCTGGCAATGTCAACCCCCCGTATGGCCACCCCCTGCAATGTCACCCCCAGCAATGCCACCTCCAGCACAGCCACCCCCTGGCAATGTCCCCCTCCCCAGCATGGCCACCCCTGGCGACGTCACCCCCCCCAGCACGGTCACACAAACCCCCCGACTGTCACCCCCTGGACTCCCACCCCTGGCAGTGTCACCCCCAGGCCACATCACCTCTGGCAGCACCCACGTCCCCCCGCACCCTGCCAGCCCCGTCCCTGGCCACCGTGGCCAGTGCCATGGGGCCGGGCAGGATGCGACCCGCGTCCCCACACCCAGGGAAGCCCTTCGTGCCCAAGAACCCGAAGCGGGAGATCCCGCGGGAGGAGCAGATCACGCTGGAGCCCGAGCTGGAGGAGGCGCTGGCCAACGCCACCGAGGCCGAGATGTGCGACATCGCCGGTGGGTCTCGCACGGGGTGGCCGTGTCACACCCGCGCTCCCCAGCGTGCACCGGGCCCCCCCGTGTCCCCCCCTGGGTCCCCGCCAGGGCCCGGCTAAAAGCAGCGCCGTGCCCCCGCGCTCGGCTTTCACCGCTGGCCCCCGGCCCACCCGCTCCCCCGGCAGGGCTGGGGGGGCTGCGGCCACCGCCGAGGGGACCTGGGGGGGCCCGGGGCACCCGCTGACCCCCCGGCTCCGCAGCCATCCTGGGCATGTACACGCTGATGAGCAACAAGCAGTACTACGACGCGATCTGCAGCGGGACCATCTCCAACACGGAGGGCATCAACAGTGAGTGCCTCGGGGACACGGGGACGGGGGGACACGGGGACGGGGGGACACGGGGGGACACAGGGACGGGGGACAAGCCCCCCCAGAACAGGGGACATGGGTCCACGGGGCTGTTCGGGGGGTATCTGGGGAGCAGAACCCCTCCGGGATTCCCCGTGGTGACCCCACACACGCATGCAAATGCACGTGTCCCAACGTGTCTGTGCCCCCACGCGCGGTCACGCATGTCCCCGCACACACGCGTGTGCCCCAGGCGTGGTGAAGCCCGACAAGTACAAGCCGGTGCCGGACGAGCCCCCGAATCCCACCAACGTGGAGGAGACGCTGCGGCAGATCCAGGCCAACGACGCGGCTCTGGAGGACGTCAACCTCAACAACATCAAGGTGAGGGACCTGGTGCAGTGTCCCCAAGGTGTCCCCAAGGCGTCAGTCCTGGTCCTGGGGCACCAATCCCCACCCTGGGGTGTCCCCATGGGGCTGGTCCCTATCGCAGGGTGTCCCCAGGACATCCCTGGGTGCTGCCAGGGTGATGGGTCCCACCCTGGGGTGTCCCCATGAGGCTCGGTCACCCTGTCCCAGGGTGCTACTCGCTGTCCCTGTGGGGTTAGTCCCTGTCTTGGGGCATCCCTGGGGTGTTTGTCCCCACCCTGGAGTGGCTCCAGGGCACCCCAGGGTGCTGGTCCTCATCCAGGGACATCAGTGTCCCCTTGGTGACATCTCACATTCCTTCAGTGCCACTTACAACCCTTGCATGACACCCAGCACCCTCTCAGGAATGCCCCCGTACCCTTGGGGACATCTCCACCCCCTCAATGCCACTTACATCCCCTCGGTGACACCCACGTCCCCACGGGGATGTCCCCGTGGTGACACCCACGTCCCCTTTCCGCAGGACATCCCCGTCCCCACGCTGAAGGCCATCTGCGAGGCCATGAAAACCAACACCCACGTCAAGAGGCTCAGCCTGGTAGCCACCCGCAGCAACGACCCGGTGGCCACTGTGAGTCCCGGCACCGCGTCCCCCATGTCCCCACACGTCCCCAGGCAGGGAGGGGATGCAGCCCCCTGCCCCCGGCTCCATCCTGGCCACCGGCAAGGCCGGGTGACGGTGGCATTTCCACCATTACTTGGGGCATTGGTGGCCCAGGACGTGCCAGAGGGGGGGTGCCAGCCCTGGGTGACACCCCGAGGTGACCCCCTGAGGTGACACGCAGGCCGTGGCCGAGATGCTGACGGAGAACAAGACCCTGCAGAGCCTCAACATCGAGTCCAACTTCATCACGAGCGCCGGCATGATGAGCATCATCAAAGCCATGTACCGCAACACCACCCTGAGCGAGCTCAAGGTGGACAACCAGGTAGGCGACGGGCACCCGCGGGTGGCCTGGGGAGGGGACAAGGGTGTCCCCAGCTTCCCGCTGTGCCCCGCAGTGCCAGCGGCTGGGCGACACGGTGGAGATGGAGATGGCCGCCATGCTGGAGCAGTGCCCCTCCGTCGTGCGCTTCGGCTACCACTTCACGCAGCAAGGCCCCCGCGCCCGCGCCGCCATCGCCATCACCAACAACAACGAGCTCCGTGAGTGGCCCCCGTGTCCCCTCCTGGGGCAGGAATCAGGGTGGGGGGTCCCAGCCCTGACCCCCCGCCCCCCTTTTTCCCTGCCCCCAGGTCGCAAGCAGAAGAAAACCTAATGCCCCCCCTCGGGCTCGCCGGGGCCGCTGTAAATAAAGACGACGGAGAGACGAGGCTTCGGGTCCGCCTGGATGCGCCCGGGGCCGGAACCAGGATGGCAGGGACGGGCTGAGGGAGGGTAACGCCGCCAAGGGGGCGGGGAGGCACCCCCACCCACGGGGCTCGGGGCCCCCGTTAGCCTCCCCCCCTCCAGCAGCGGGGGTCGGGGTGTTTATACCCAGGGGATTGGGTTACGGCACCAGGAGGGGTGGGGGCAGCAGGGCAATGCCCGCGGTGGGCAGCCAGGTGCCCCCATGGCACAGAGCTGGGCACCCAGGGTGGTGTGGGGGGACCACCGAGGCGGGTGAGGGGACACGGGGCCTATTTATAGGTCCCGCCACCTATTTATAGGCACGAGACGAGCAAGCGGGTAAATCCCGGTGCGAGGGGTAACGTCACCCCAGGCGGTGCCACCAGGGAGCCCCCCCAGGGACAGGATCCAGCCCCGGGGCCCAGAGGGACCCTTGGGTGGGTGGTGGGTGCTGTCCCAGGGGCGTGGATGCCAGCTCGGGGCACAGCCCCATAAACAGCAGTCCCATGGGTGCCCCCCGATGCAGAACCACCCACGGGCACTCAAAAGCTGGCAGGAAAAGCGGGGGGAAACTGAGGCAGGGGGAGGGCGGCGTGGCCGGGCGCTTCCCGAAGCAGTGGGACAGCTGCCGGGGCCGGGGAGGAGAAGGGAACCCGGCACCTCCACCCCGAAAGGCCACGACCCGCAGGCAGCTGCCAGCGTGCGAGAAAACAAGCGTGACTTGGGCCAGGGACAGGAGGGGACGGGCCAAAACCCACGTCGAGGTTGGCAGCACTCGCAGGGCTCTGGCCGGCGTGGGAACACCCCCAAAAGGCACCAGTTGGGCATCGCGGGGTGGCAAAACGCTGGGAGCCCCCAGATCACCCCTCCCCGGGACCTGCCCCAACGGCTCAGACACCTCCGTGCTCTCCAGCTGCCTCTATTGAGGGGGGGCTTGGGGACAGCCCAGGGGACCGTCCCCGTGGGGACCGCCGGGGCAGAGGCGGCCTCAGGCCGGCAGCAGCGCGGGCGGCTCGTCCTCGTCGGAGTCGAACTCGGCGTTCTCGTCCTTCACCCACTTGCCGGAGCGGTCCTGGATCCAGCCGGCACTGGGGACGGGCGCGGGGCGTGAGGGGCGGCTCGGGACGGGGCTCCCCGCGCCACCGGGGCTGGGACTCACCTCCGCAGCTGCAGGTACCGCTCCAGCGCCTGGCGCCTCTCGGGGCCGAGGGCTTCGGGCCGGCTCGGGGCCGACGATGAGGCTTTTCCTTTGCCGCCTCGCTGGGTCCGCGCCGGAGCCGCCTTCGGTGCGTCTGGGAGGGCAGAGAGAGGCCGGGTGGGACCCGCAGAAACGGAGAGGCCCAGCTGAGAGCCCGGGCGTCCTGCCTCGCCGGTGCCAGAGCTGCTGGCTGGCTCTTACCCGCTCGCCCGCCACGGTGCCCCGGCAGCAGGGCTGCAGGGCTGGCGGCCACGGCTCCTCCATCCTTCCGCGGCGGCTCCGGAGGCGTCGGGGCAGCGCTCAGCCCCACCTGGGTCACGCCAGCCCGTGAGCTGCCTCCCTCAGCCCTGTGACAGGAGAAGGAGTTGGGGCCTCGTCCCACAAATGCCTGATGGCGGAGACCCAGGGAGCCCAGAGCTTTCCCCCGTCCTCCAGCAGCGAAACCAAAGCTCTCACCCCGTCCTCCGGCAGCAGCTGCTGTAGGGAGCCGCTTTCAGCAGAGCGCTCCGGGCGATCCTCCTCGTCCGTGCCAAGAGGGGGGCCGGGGAGCCCTGGGGAGAGGGGACAGAGCTCAGGGGGGCCTGGCCGGGGAGTCCGGCGGGGCGAGGAAGGGGCGTCCGCACCAACCTGCCCGCCCGCCTCCTCTGCCTGCGCCTCCTCCCCGCGCTGCTGGGCCGCGTCCTGGGGCGAGCGCTTCCCGTAGAAGCGCTGCAGGCCTGGAAGAGAGCGAAAGGGTCGGGGGGGACGCGCTCGCTCGGCGCAGCCCACCCCACCGCCGGCCCCCACTTACTGCCCGCGTGCTTCTTGCCGGCCCTGTGGACCGTCAGCACGTCCAGCGTGTCGAAGACGGGGCGGTGGGCGCACACGGTGCAGGCGTACCTGTGCCAAGGGGCGGGGGAAGCCACCGTCAGGACCCCCGAGCGGCGGAGGGGAGGGGCTGCCCCCGGGGGTCTCGCTCACCTCCCGCTCCTCAGCAGCAGCGCCTCGTCCTCGGGGATGTAGTTGGCCAACAGGTCCGCGACGCGTCTTCTCTGGGAGAGACCGAGGGGGCTGCGTGAGCGCCGGAGGGGGGGGTCTGCCCTCCGTTTGCCCCATGGGCACCCAGCCCGTGCCCCCAGCCCTGTCCCCCCTTAGGCCAGGAAACCTGGGCGCCCTGGGGACCCCCCTCTGCGGGAGCAAGGCGGGGGGACGGGGGGGAATTGGGGTGTCGAGGCTGGGGAGAGAGGGGGCGGTTCGGGGCACAGGTTGGGGCAGGGGATGGGGGTAATTCTGGGGAGCGGCCTGGGCCAAGGGGGGGCTTTGGGGCGCCGGGAGGGGAACCCTGAGGGGGGCCAGGCCAGTGGTAAGGGGGAGCGGGCGGGCAGAGGAGCGTCTGCAGGCGGGGCGGGAAGGGGCTGGGAACCGGCGGGGACAGGCCGGGGCGAGGGGGCGAAGCCGAGGGGTACGTGGGGAGGGCGGAGCGGGGGCTGAGGGGCCTGGGGGGAGCCGGGGAGGATCTGGGGGGGCCTGAGGGGACCGGGGGGGGGCCGGGACCCACCTGCAGCACCCCCAGCTGCCCGGGATCGTCTCCCTCCCGCTTGAAGGACATGGCGGCGCCGGCCCGCCGTTACCATGGCAACCGCGCCCCTTCCGCCCAGCTTCCGGGTGGGGGGCTTCTCCCGGCGGGCTGCGCGCGGGAGCCTCGACCAATAAGAGAGCGCCAGGGGCGGGGCTAGAGGGCGCGCCGTGCGGCCCCGCGGCATGACGGGAGTTGTAGTTCCGCGGCGCCATCGCCCCCAGCAGGGTGGGAGGGGCAGAAACTACATTTCCCAGAGGGCTCCGCGCGGGCCGGGCCCGGCATCTCGGACCTCACCGGGGCCCGGCGGCGCCCGGGGGCGGCGGGGCCGAGCCCGCCCCCGTGAGGGACGGCCGGAGCGCCGGGGCCCTGGCCGCTCCCCCGCCCCGGCCGGGGCCGCTCGCATGAGCCCGCCCCTCCCGCGCTGGCGGGGACCGGGGCTGAGCGGGGCCGGCCCGCCATGGCGGCGGGGAGCGGGGCAGCGGGGGCCTCGGCCCGGGAGCACCGGCTGGAGCCCGGGGACACGCTGGCGGGGCTGGCGCTGCGCTACGGGGTGACGGTGAGCGGCCGCGGGGCCGCGGGGCAAAGGGGAGGGACACACATCCAGGGGGGCCGGGTGGCCGTGGGGCAGGATCGCCGGGCCGGGGGGGCGGGACGAGCCCGGGGCCCACCGGCAGCCCCGCGGTCCCCGTGGGGCCACCCCTGTCCCCTCCCGCCTCTGTGGCTGTCCCCATCCCGTCGCTGTCCCCACCCTGTCCTCTCCCCCGTCCCTGTCCCCAGCCCATCCTCATCCCATCCCTGCCCTTGTCTCTGTCTCCACCCTTATCCTGTCCCATCCCATCCCCATCCCGGTCCCACGCTGTCCCCATCCCGGTCCCCATCCCGTCCCCGTCCCTGTCCCCATCCCGGTCCCCATCCCGTCCCCGGCAGATGGAGCAGATCAAGCGCGCCAACCGCCTCTACACCTCGGACACCATCTTCCTCAAGCCCACCCTCCTCATCCCCGCGCCGGCGCAGCCAGGGGGACCCTGCCCCGAGGACACGGACAAGGACGTGCCCGTCCCCACGGGGGACGTCCCGGCCACCCCCGCCCCGTCCCGCCACGACCTCTCGGCCACCGATTTCCTGCGGCAGCTCGACGCCGAGATCGGGCGCTCCAAGGCGGCGGCGGCGGCACAGCGGCTCCGCGCCGGCGGCCCGGGGTGAGCGCGCCCCTCCTGCCCCCCTTTTGGGGCAAAACGGGGGCTTTTGGCCATGGGTTCAGCCGCAGGGTGGGTGGGCGGGTGGCAGTGCCACCCCTCAGTGCCACCCCGCCACGTCCCCTGCAGCACAGCCGAGGCCGAAGGCACCCGGGGCCCCGACGCCGGAGGCCCACCAGCCCCCCGGGGCCCCCGCCTCGGCCCCCGGCCCCTCACCAGGACCCCGCGGGCGGCCGCCCTCCGCGACGCCGAGGACGAGATCTTCACGCTGTGACACCGGGGACACCGGGACCCCCACGCCGGGACTCCCACCCCGCAGTGACGGGGACCCCGGGACACCCCCAGCACCCAGCCCCGGCCCGGGGATACCGGAGGGGACACAGGGATTTGGGGGGGGGGACACGGTGTCCCCTCCCTGTCACCTTCGAGGGACCTTTCCCTCCGGAGGGACACCCAGTGCCTGGGTGCAGAGCCAGTCCTCTCGCAGGGCTACTGGGAGGCACTGGGAGGCACTGGGAGGTACTGGGACAGGATTTACCAGCCGATGTTTTTCCTCTGGTTGTATTTATTTATACATCTTTGCTCTCGGGGGGGGTGGGACCCCCCGTGCCAGTGCCTGGACCCCCACGGGGATGGGGACGGTCACCCCCCGCCCTGAGAGCCTGTAAATAAAATGGAGCACTGTCACCCGGCTCTGCCTGTTTGTCACCCCCTTGGGGACATCGTCACACCCCCCTGGGGACATCGTCACACCCCCCTGGGGACAAGGACACCCCCCCCTGGGGACACGGTTAACCCCCCCCCCCAGGGATGCAGTTGTTCCCTTGGGGACATGGACACCCCCCCTGGGGACAGTGTCACCCCCTGGGGACGCTGTCACCCCTCACCCTGGGGACACAGTCATGCCCCCAGGGGTACAGGCACTCACTTGGGGACACGATGTCCCCCCCCCCATGTCACCCAGGGGACGTGGGTGCCACGCCGCGCGGTGCCACCAGGTGTCACCCTGTGCCCGCACCCCCGGGCCCCCCCGGCGCCTCGGGGGTCTCCCCCGGGCCCCCCACCAGCCCCGGGGTGTCCCCAGGGTCCCCTCTGCCCCCGGAGCGCTGGGGACACTTGGGGACAGAGCCCGAGTGGCACCGGGAGGGGAGGGGCAGTGCTCCCAGTAGCTCCCAGTGCTCCCAGTCCCCGCCGAGCACCCCGCGCGCCCGCTCCCACGCGTGTGCAGCCCCTCCCTGCCCCCCGCAGCTAATGAGGATCAGCTCATTAACGGGGATTAACGGGGCGGCTCCGGTGGAGGGGGGGGGGGGTCCCGGGTGGGGTCCCCCGGGGGGCCCCGGTCCCGCCCCCGGCCCCGCTCCGGCCGGTCCCGGCCCGTTCCGGGGCGGAGCCGCTCGGGGCCGCTCGGGGCGCGGAGCCGGTACCGGGCGCGGAGGGGGGGGGGGCGGGTGTCGGGGGTGTTTTGGGGCGCTGTGGGGGTGCCGGTGGGTGCTGTGGGCGGGGGGGTGCGGGGGTGCGCAGAGCTGGGGCCGGGCGTGGGGTCCCGGCGCCGCTGGCAGCAGTTCCCGGGGCACTGGGAGCACTGGGGAGGGGGTACTGGGGACGCTGGGTTGGGGGTACAGGGACGCTGGGATGGGGACACTGGGACCACTGGGAGGGGGATACAGGGATGCTGGGATGGAGCACTGGGGACGCTGCTATGGGGGCACTGGGGACACTGGGAGGGGGACACTGGGATGGGGATACAGAGACGCTGAAATGGGAGCACTGGGACCACCGGGAGGAGGGTACTGGGGACACTGGGAGGGGACACTGGGAGCACTGGGAGGAGGTACAGGGAGCACCGTCCCCGCTGTCCCCACGCCCCCCCGTGCCTCAGTTTCCCCGCGCTGAGCCGAGCCCCCCGCAGCCCGGGGGGGGTCCCCTCAGCCCCGCGCGGCGATGCCGGGGGTCCCGCTGCCCTTCGTCCTCCTCCTCCTCGTCCCCGGGGGGCCGGCACGGGCCTTCCCGCGGGACCTGGTGCCGCGCAGCACCGTGGGGCTGGCAGGTGAGCGGGGGGGGGGGGGGCCCCGGGGGTGCCCGGGGCTCGCGGGGGGCCGGCGGGGCGTCACCGCGTGTCCCCCCCGCAGCCACCGCCGCCTACCCCCGCTTCGGCGGCCTCCGGGGCGACAACGGCACCGCCCGGCTCGGCCTCGACTTCCAGCACATGCTGCGCCTCAACGGCTCGCTCCTCGTGGCGGCCCGGTGAGCGGGGGCACGCTCGGACACGGTCCGGCACGCTCTGGCACGCTTGGGCACGCTTGGGTGTGCTTTGTGCTTGGGCACGCTTGGGCACGCTTCTACACGCTTCTACATGCTTCTACATGCTTCTACACGCTTCTCTGTGCTTCTGCAAGCTTGTGTGCCTGTGTATGTGCTGGTCCATGCTTGTGCACGCTTGTACATGCGTGTGTGTGTTTGTGCAAGCTTGGGCACACTCGTGTGTGCTTGTCCACGCTTGGGCACGCTTGGACATACTTGTCCACGCTTGTGCACACTTGGGCACACTTGGGCTCACTTGTCCATGCTTGGGCATGCTTGGACACACTTGGACATGCTTGTCCACGCTTGTGCACGCTTGTGCACACTTGATCCCCACCTTTGCACACTTGATCCCCATTGCCCCCGCTTGTGCACACTTGTGCCCGCCAGCATGTGCTCCTGCACGCTTGTGCACCCGCGTTCCCTCCCGTGGCCCCACACGCGTCCCCGTGGTCCCTTGCACGTGTGCATGGCGTGTGTCCCGGTGCCCCTCGCACACCCCGTGCCCCCTCGCACACTCACGTCCTCCCCCCCGCCCAGGGACCACATCTACGCCTTCGACCTGGGGCAGGACAGGGGGACGCTGTACCCGCAGCGGGTAAGGGGGGGGGCCGGGGCGCTGGGGACACGGCGGGGCTGCACTGGGGGGGGTCCCTGTGCCCACCCACCGCGGGTCACCCCACAGCACGTCACGTGGGAGGCGCAGGACAGGGAGAACTGCGCCATGCGGGGCCGGCGGCAGGTACGGGGGTGTGGGGGTACAGGGGGGGGTGTATGGCGGGGGGGTACTGGGGGTTTGGGGGTACGGGTAGACGGGGGGCAGAGGCAGGGGGGTGTCAGGGTGTGGGGGTGTGGAGATGGGGGTTATGGGTTACAGGTGTACATGGGGGGGACTGGGTATGGGGGTACAGCATGGCAGGGGGGTGGGAGTGCAGGGTATGGGGGGTATGGGGTATGGGGGGTATGGGGTATGTGGGTACAGAGATAGGGGTTTATGGGGTACAGGTGTACATGGGGGGTGCGGGGTGGGGGGGATACGGGGTATGGGGAATACCGGGGGTGGGGGCAAACAGGGGGCTCGGGGCAGAGGGATGTGGGGATGACGGGGCCCCCCATATCCCCCCCGTGTCCCCCCCTGCCCCGCACAGGACGAGTGCCACAACTACATCAGGGTGCTGGTGCCCCGCGACGCCGGGACCCTCCTGGCCTGCGGCACCAACGCCTTCAGCCCCCTGTGCCGCACCTACCAGGTGGGGGGGGGGGCAGGGGGGGTGGGTGTCACGAGTTGGGGGGGGGGGGCTCAGCCCTTGCTGGGGGGTGTGGGGGGGTGTGATGAGTGGGGGGGGGGCTCAGCCCCCGCTGGGGAGCACAGTGGGGCAGTGCCCAGCCGTGTGACGAGCGGGGGGGTCCTCAGCGGCTCCGTGCTGGGGCTGGGGGCAGCGGGAGGGGGTGACGAGCTGGGGGGGGTCTCATGGCCTCGGCCCCCCCCCAGGTGAGCAGCCTGGCGCAGGAGGGCGAGGAGGTGAGCGGCCAGGCCCGGTGCCCCTTTGATGCCAAGCAGAGCGTCGTCGCTCTCTTTGTCGGTGGGTGCTGGCGGGGGGGTGACATGGGGTCCCCGAGGGGGGGACAGGGCTGATGCCGGTGTCCCCCCCCAGACGGCAGCCTCTACTCGGCCACGGTGGCTGATTTCCAGGCGAGCGACGCCGTGATCTACCGGAGCCTCAGCCCCGGCCGCCCCCCGCTCAGGACCCTCAAGTACAGCTCGCGCTGGCTGCAGGGTACCCACGGGGGGGTGTGGGTATACGGGGGGCTGTGGGGGGCACAGGGGCTGGGGGCTGTGGGGCACAGAGGGGCACAGGGGCTGACGGCTCCCCCCGACCCCCCCAGAGCCCCACTTCGTGCAGGCGCTGCCCTACGGCCCCTACGTCTACTTCTTCTTCCGCGAGGTCGCCGTGGAGCTCAGCGCCCTGGGCAAGGTGGGTGCGGGGGCACTCAGGTGCCCATCACCCCGGCATCCAGGCTGGGCAGACCTCAGTGCTCCTCCCTGGGGTGTCTGGCTGGGTGCTGGTGCCCCCCCCCTCAGGGTGGAGGTGCTCATGGGTGCCACCCACAAGGACTGATGCTCGTGGGTGTCCCTGGGTGCTACCCCATGGGTGGGTGCCCATGGGTGCCAGCCCAAGGTGCCCGTGCCCCCCAGCTGCCCCGTGACAGTGCTGACACCCATGGGTGCCCAGGTGCCAATGCCCATGGGTCCCTGGTGCTGATGTCTGTGGGTCCCCGGGTGCTGCCACCCATGGGTGCCCGGGTGCCAATGCCCATGGGTCACTGGGTGCTGACCCCCACGGGTGCCGGCGCAGGTGGCGGTGGCGCGGGTGGCACGGGTGTGCCGCAACGACCGGGGGGGCTCGCCGCGGGTGCTGGAGCGGCGCTGGACATCCTTCCTGAAGGTGCGGCTGCGGTGCCCCGTCCCCGGGGACGCCGTCTTCGACTTCGATGTCCTGGAGGCGGTGACACCCCCCCGTGCCCTGCACGGGCGCCCTGCCGTCCTCGCCCTCTTCGGCACCCAGCCCAACAGGCACGGCGGCGGGGACACGGGCTCGTGGGGGACGTGGGGAGGGGGGGTGCCCATGGGGACATGGGGACACAGGGCAGGGAAGCGGGCACGGGGGGATGTGGGGATGGGGATGATGGTGACATGGGGATGCATTAATGTGGGGACATGGGGACATGGGGACATGGGGATGGACTCACAGGGGGACATGAGGACGTGGGGACACAGGAGATGGTGACATGGGGAGATGGGGACACAGCGGGACAGGACACCGGGACGCAGACCCAGGGGAACAGGGTGTGGGGACGGGCACAGGCCAAACCAAGGCCGACCTGGCAGCCCCGGGAGGGGACAGGGGTGTCCCCAGCGCCGGTGCCACCCCCTGCCACCGCCGCAGCATCCCCGGCTCGGCCGTCTGCGCCTTCTACCTGGCCGACGTGGAGCGGGCGTTCGAGGGGCCCTTCGCCGAGCCCCGCGGCGCCGCCGGCACCTGGGCCCCGGTGCCCGAGGACAGGGTGCCCCGACCCAGGTACCCCCCTTGCACCCGGCCACGGGGTCCCCTGGGGCGCGGTGGCACCGGGGTCCCCACGCCGGCTGTCCCGCAGGCCGGGCTGCTGCGCCGGGACGGGCCCGGCCGCCGCCGTCGGCACCTCCGGGGACCTCCCCGACGAGACGTTGGCCTTTGCCAAGGAGCACCCGCTGCTGCACGGCGCCGTGGCACCCGCCGGCGGGCGGCCCCTCTTCACCCGCACCGGCACCAGGTGCCTTGGGTGGCCACGGGGACACGGTGGCTTCGGGGACAGGGGGTGGCTGGTGCAAGGAGGGTGTGGGCGTGCAGGGAGGGGAGGGTGCAGCCGGTCCCGTAGGTGCTGTGGGGCAAGGAGGGTCCTCGTGCAAGGGCGCACGAGGCCCCGTGCGAGGGTGCGCTGGGTGCAGGCTGACGCAGCTGGCCGTGGACGTGGGCGCGGGGCCGCGGGGGAACCACACCGTGCTCTTCCTGGGCGCCGAGGACGGGCGGGTGCTGAAGGTCCTGGTGGCCACGCGGCACCTCGGGGCCACCCGGCACCCCAGTGGCACCCCGGGGCCCGGTGACAGCCGGGAGCCTGGTGACACCGGGGACGCCGGCTCCGAGACGCTGCTGCTGGAGGAGATCAGCCTGTACGACCCCGGACGGTGAGTGCCAGGCGTGGGGTGCTGGGGGGCTCGTGGGGGTCATGGGTGCTCATGGGTGCTGGGGGGGCTGGTGGTGCTGGGGGGCTTGTGGGGGCCATGGGTGCAGGGTGGCAAGGGGCACTGATGGGTGCAGCGCTGTTGTGGGTGCTGTATGGGTGATGTGGGTGCCACGGGGTATTGATGGGTGCTGGGGGGGGCCACATGGGTGCTGTGGGGTGCTGATGGGTGCCACGGGGTCATGCAGGTGCTGTTGGGGCCATGTGGGTGCCGTGGGGTGCCGCGGGGGTCTGGCAGGCACTGGGGCGCTGCCGGGTGCCGTGGGGCTGTGGGTGCAGACACGATGGGTGCTATGGGGGGGGTGCAGGTGCCGGGGGCCGCGGGGCGCCAGCCGGGTGCTGGGGCTGGAGCTGCACCCACCGGGCCGGGAGCTCTACGTCGCCTTCGCCGGGTGCCTGGTGCGTCTGCCCGTGAGCCGCTGCGCCCGGCACGGAGCCTGCCGCGGGTGAGCGGGGGCACGGGGGCATGGGGGGTGTGGGGGTATGGGGGTGTGGGGGTATGGGGGTGTGAGAGGGCACGAGGGTGTGCAAGGGCCCAGGGACGTGCGAGGTCCCCCGCGCAGGAGCTGCCTGGCCGCCCGTGACCCCTACTGCGTCTGGCTGCCCCCCCGGGGCTGCGTCCCCTTCTCCGAGGACCTCCCGTGAGTGTCCCCCGCGGTGGCCTTCCCGGGGGCTCCCCCCCTGCCGCCCCGATCTCCTGGGTCCCTTCCTCGAGGGGTGGGGACGCTGGGGACGGTGGGTGACGTCCCCACTGTGTGCCCCAGGAGCGGCTTCGAGCAGGACGTGGAGGGATCCCCTGGGATCGCTGGGACCTGCCAAGGTGAGGGAGGGGGACGTGGGGGACATGGGTGACACTGGGGGGGCACTGGGGAAACGGGGAATATTGGGGGACAAAGAGGGTCACCAGGGGAAGTTCTGGGGACATGAGGTCACGGAGGGGTGCAGGTGGCACCAGGGTGACACTGGGACATGTGGGTGACACTGCAGGACATCAGGGGACACGGGTGGCCCCAGGGGACACGGGTGGCCTGGCCCGACCCCGCTCTGCTCTCACAGATGCACCAGCTGCAGGGGACAGTGACGGAGACGGGGACTTGGCCCACGGTCAGTGACACCCGTCTGTCCCCCCTGGACACCCACTGGGAGGGACCCCAGGGAGCAGGAGGGACCCCAGGGACAAGGGAGGGACCCCAGGGACAAGGGAGGGATCCCAGGGACAGAAGAACCCGGGGTGGGGGGACCCCAGGGACCAGGGGGGACCCCGGGGGGGCTCGGGCCCCACGGTGCTGACGGGTGCTCCCGCAGGGGTGCGCCAGGCCGGGCCGGGGGCCGCGGCGACAGTGCCAGTGCCGGTGCTGGTGGGCTGCGTGCTGGGCGCCTTCGCCCTGGGCGCCCTGGCCACGGGGCTGCTGGTGGCCTGCTGCCGCCGCCCCGCTGGCCCCAAGGGCCCCCCGCAGCCCCCCGCCACCCCGCGGGTCCAGCCGCCCGGCCCCCGCCTCTACCCCCCGCTGCCGCCCCAGGGAGGGGCTGGGGGCCCGCGGGACCCCCCGGAGCTGCCCACCCCCGAGGCCACCCCGCAGCTGCCCACCAGGACGCCCCGGGAGCGGGCGGCGGAGCCCCGCTGCGGCCAGGCCACCCACCTCGGCACCCCGGGGTGCCCGGAGCCCCCCGGCCCGGGACCCCCGCCCAAGGCCACCCTGGAGGAGCTGCTGCAGCGGCTGCACGGGGCGGGGGGCTCGGGGTGGCCGGTGACCCCCCCCGGCAGCGGCTCCTTCGCCAGCCGGGTGCAGCCGGGCCCCCCGCTCGCCAGCCTCCCCCCGGCCCCCCGCGACGGGGCTCCCCGCCGGCTGGACGTGCCCCCCGACAGCCCCCCCCCGCCCCGCCGGCCCCTGGCACAGAGACACTCGCTGGGGGGGACACCCGCGAGACCCCCCGGCCTGGCCCGGGGGCTCACCCGCATGCACTCGCTGGGGGCCCCGGGGGGGCCGCTCTGGGCCCCCCGCCCCGGCACCCTGCAGCGCTCCCTCTCCGCGAAGCCCCCGGTGCTGCCCAAGCCCCCGCTGGCGGCCCCAGGGCGGCCCTGAGCCCCCCCACCAGGGACACGGGGACATCCTGGTCCCCAGCACCCGTGGGACACCCCAGCTGCGGCTGGCGGGGGGGCCCTGAGCCATCCCCTGCCCTGGGTGGCAGGGTCCCCGCTTCCCTGGCTCCGTGCCCTGAGCCAGGAGGGTCCCCATGTACCCCACCGGGGTGACGAGGGTCCCCACAACCCTGAGCCGCCCCCATCCCACCCAGGTGATGCCCCAGCCCGGGGTGCTGAGGGTCCCCATGTCCCCAGCTCCCAGGGTTTGGGGTTTTTTGATCCTTTCTAATTTATTCGCTGCTTTGGGGGTCGCTGGAGCCGCCCCTACGCGCCCCGATGGCTGCACGACCCCGGGGACGCCAGGAAGGGCGCGGGACACGGTGGCTTTCCGTGCCAGAGCTCAGCTCGTCCTACCGTGTAGGACCAGGGCTCGGCCCCGCGCCGGCCGCGGCGATTAAACACGTGGTGGCTCCCGCGCCGGTGCCCGCCTGGCTCTGTCCGGGGTGAGGGGGAACGAGAGCGGGGTGGGACAAGGGTGGCAAGTGCCACCAGACCCGAGCCCAGCTCAGGGAGAGGGTGGAGGCCAAGTGTGGTGGCCCTGGGGTGTCCCTTGGGGTGTCCCCACAGAGAGGGTGGCACAGGAGACACTAGGGGACACGGAGGGACTGGCACTGGGGGCAGAAGGAAGCTGCTCCCCCAGGACGTGGGATTTTATTAAGAAACATGGTACAAAAAAGAATAATTACAAACACGGACATTTCTATCGAGGGTCGGGGAAAAAGGGAGCCCGAGCGGGCAGTTCCTCATCGCAGCCCCGACCCGGGGACCGAGGGACCTGCTGCAGCGCAGCGCCAACCTATCCCATGACAAACACCCCGGCCCCGTGCCTGGCACGGGGGAAACAATCTGATAAAGGCGAGATTACAGCAATAATCCGCTTTGGCACCGCGAGGCGGGCGCTGGCTGGGGGCATGGCCGAGGGCTCCGGGGACCCGCTGAACACCCAGCTCTGCCCTTGCCCTCCGCGGGCGGCCGGAGAGGAGGGGGGTGGTGTTTCTGTGCCAACCGTGAGGATACGGGGCAGCACTTGGAGCTGGTCACTCCGAACGAGAGGGAAACGGGTCTCGTCGAACCCCAACGGGTTCGATCGGTGCCCGGCCGCCTCCTCCACCCAGGAGAAACAACACCCGTTCCTTTTCAGACCCCAATTCCTGCATCCTGGGGAAGCAGGGCCAAGGGTGCGCGGGGGGAGCTCTGCCTCGCTGGGAGCACGGGCTCCGCTCAGCCTTTCGCCTCCCCAGACCCCGCGCGAGGCCGAAGGCGTGGGCGAGAAAAGCCCTGACGCGGCAGCGCCCGACGCCCGTGGGAGGTTATTTACCACGGCTGACTCCGCACCGAGCAGAAAACTGCTGCTCTTGGCTTAAAAAGCTCCAAACCCCTCTCTGTGGGAGCGCAGAGGATGCAGCCGCGTTTGAATTCTTTCTAAATGCCGGGCGGAGATCGAATTCTCCTCATCTTTGTTCAGAGCCCGTACGCGAGCGCTTCTAAAAATACCCCCGACGTGTGACCCCCCCGCGGCAGAACACTGTCAGCTTTATCGCTTCCAGCTCCAGAAACCAAACCCAGTTACCGCGAGCGCCGCCGACTTGTTTTTTTTCCCCTCCTCGGCTGAAGGGGAAGGTTGTTTCCCAGCTGAAGGGACTTTTTGGCAAAACCAACCCCTTTTCAGGGGAAGGATGGAAATACCGGCATGTCGCGGCGCTGGCGGAGGCACAACACAGCGTTTGTGCACCCGACAGCTGCCCAGCTCTTCAAATTTACAAATAATAAGCACAAATTTCAGGCAGAACGGCCCAAGCCAAAGCTTCTGGGTAGCAGGAGAATCTGCCTGGATTTACTCGAACGCTGCCTCGGACCCTCCGACACAGATTTTTAGTTCAAACAGACCCGAATCGTCGATGTTCTGGGGAACAAAAGAAAACAACGCGTGCTCGAAGGCAGCGAGGAGATGCTGAAGGAATCAACGACCAGGGACTGAGTCTCTCCAAACATTCATTCATTAAAAATAATTATTAAAGCCCTCTTCAAAACAGCTTTTGGAAAAAAAGATTTTTAAAAGTCTTATTTATAAACATAGCTGCACTGGTTATAAATAAATGCACTTAGGTTCTCAACACACAGCCAGTCCCACAGATAATGGTCACGTAAACCTTCCTCTCCCCCCGCCTGCGGGTGAACCCCGCCGGTGAAACGGCACCGGACGCGGCTGCAGATGGTGTTTGGGCAGCTCCCACCTCCCCTCCGACTGATTTTAGGATGAGAAGCTGTTTCCTCTTGGGGTGAGGAATTCCTTCAGAGCCGTGACCCTGCGTTCACACCTTTACGAACTCATTAGCCCATATTATGACCTCGTTAGCCCATATTATGTCTCTGACGTCACGATAGGGCTGATCAGCAGAGAAACGTTCAAGGCAGGACCTGAACCAACAGAAAACCGCGTTATCTGGACACACTTGGAAATAACAGGAGAAAACACAACGCAGGGACCATGACGTTGAGTTGATACCTTCAATCTTGCCAATGGTTGCAAAAGCAGGACAAAAAACCCCCAACAGACCCCAAACCAATAAACTATGATTTTTTATCTTGTGAGAAGACCCTCTCAGAGGTCAGGCCAGCTGCCAGCCACCCCTCGCCCTTCCAACCTCATCACAACTGACCGTACAGCTGGTTTATGGCATTTTTCTAAACCTGATAATCTTCCGCTGCCGAGCTCCACGCCATCGCCCGGGGTGCTTCCCACCAGCTCCCTGCTGCCTTGGAGCCCACAATCCACTGCACTAAACAGGCCCACAGAGTAAAAGAGACGAACATGGCAGTAACAAGATGCTCGTTAGAAAAGGTTTTAGTATCTTTAAAAATAAAAACTGCTTAGTAAAAAAGGAAAGTGACATCTGTTATCTGCAGAGACAGCTCGGCTTCCCGGCTGTCGCGCAGCGGCCGCCGCACGTATCGCTCTGCACAGATCAGCAGTCAGTGCCACTGCTCAGCGCCGAAGCGTCACACAGAACATTTGACTAAATACCATAAAACTGAGGAGGGATTTTTTGCCACCCCTGTGGGTAGTTCAGGGGTCTGACACAGAGCTCCCCCAAACCGTCCCTGAAACCACGAGGGCGAAGCGTGTTCCCTGACAGCGTGAAACGCTCCGGCCAACATCCAGCCCGGCCTTCGCTCTTGCATTGAAGATTGCCTCAGTGAGAATAATTCATGGTTTTGGAGGAAGAAGAACACATAATTCCCTTTCCAGCTGAAAGGGGAAATCCCCTCTGCAGTCTTTAAGCAACACCCCAAGAGACTACTGCTTCTGAAGGTGCAGACCTGGGCGCTCGACGTCGCGGGGAGCGAACGCCTCAGGTTGTTGCAGAAATCTGCTCCCAGCGCTGGGATCTCCAGGCAGCTGGGAGCTGACGCCAGCTGCTTTGGCCACGAGGTATTTCTTTTCCGCTCCCCAACAACTGATGTCACCAAATAAGCCCTCAGGTCACTGGCTGGGTAAAACTTTGTAAAAAAGCTTCCAGTCCCTCAAGGTCGAGCGTTAACAGAACCCTTTGGCACCACGAGCGGCTGGAGAAGCTCCTACCCCCGGCGATGGGGTGGCTTTGACACCAGCCCTCTGCTCTCAGCACCGCTTGCCAACAGCACCTCATTTAACAAAAACTAAACAAAAAAAGTTATTTTCCTTTACCAAACCCAGCCAGTCACCAAGGATCAGGAGGTCACAGTTCCCACAGCGGTACCAGCTGGCTGATCCGTTCCCAGCACGGACAGCACAGACTCCTTGATGTCTTCTGAGGTTACCACAAGCGAGTCAACCTGAGCAGCCTCTCCGAGCACCGTCACCCCCGCTCCGTCGGGCTGCTGCCTCGCCACGGCTGCCAGCTTCAGCCGGTACTCCTCCGCCTCCTGCTCCTTCTTTACGAGCTGGCTGTGATATTCCTGAGCTTGCTGGTTGGCCTCTTGCAACTGCTGCTCCAGCACCTCCCTTTGAACACTGTCCTACAGAAAATTAGAGTGGAGGGAGCCCACGATGGAGGCCCAACCTGCGACATGAAGGAAATGGGGTCTGCAGCACTCTGACAGGTACGAGTTACAAAAGCCAAACGCTCTAAGGCGGCACTAGAAACGTGCTTGGCTTGAGTTCTGTTCAACTGGCTCCTCATCACAGGTCACCAGACACAACCGGGACATGGGGAGGCACAAACTGGCTGGGAGGTGTCCCCAGAGCGTGCGGGGAGATGGGCTGGGGAGCTCTGCATCATCTCACCGTGATGAATTTCAAAGGTTGGGAGCAGTGGTACCCAAGAGGCAAGAAAAATAAACAGCTATTAGGGCTGAGAAGTTGAGAGGCAATGGAGAAAGACGTTAATCCTCCCAACAGAGAGTGATGGGAAAGTCATTCCTGCTGCTTTATGAAGACCTGAGACTTGGCTGACGCCCAGCCCATGCATTGTGCTTCTACAGGAAATCCTAAATCATCCCACTGAAGGGCCACAGCTCACCTAACAGCCCTGGCCTACAGCCTCAGCACAGGCCCAACGGCAGCGAGTGATTTCACTGGCTCTTTTCCTCCTGCCTACCCTCAGCCGAGCACCGCGCCTCCCAACCGCTTGCGTGTCCGTTGCCAACGCAGGAGCACGTGTGGGAAGCGCAGGGAACCACCCAGCAGTTTGTTAGAGAGACATCCCTGAGTGCACCTCTGAAACGGCTTGGGCCAGCCAGGGGCCCGACATCCTCAGCGCAGCAGAGAAACACGCAGCAAACGGCGGCGATCAGCGTTACAAGCCGGAGCATCTACCTTGTCTTCCTTCGAGCCATCTACATTTTGTTCCACTTTTTGCTTCTTGGCCAGCGGCTTTCCTCCCTCTTCTGAGTCATCTCCATCTTCAACAACAGCCTCTTCTGCAGCCTGACCAGCAGGTACAGCTAGAACTGACAAATTAAAAGGTGACAAATTATACAGCGTGAGACGTGCTTTTGCACAGATGTTTCCTGGAAGACTGCTCCGCAGTCAGGGCACCAGCGTGGTTCTGGAGAAGAGGAGACCTGTGGATCGGCAATGCCGAAGTCCTCCCGGAGCGGAGGGAAGCTCTGGGACAGGTTTCCAGTTTTCTTTACTCAGGCCCCTGAAACCCCTGAGTATTTCACCACTATGGGGCTGACAGAATCCGAAGTCAAAGATTTGCAGCTCAGAAAACACGTGAGGTAAAAACTATCATTTTGAAGCCTCAGTAATGCAATTAACAGCCAAGAGGCCACGCAAGAGGAACAGAAAGCTCTTCTCGAAAATTCCCAGTGCCCAGTCCCAGGGGCTAAGCTCTGAATCAGCTTTAGGCACGCGCAGGAGCTGCAAACACTCCGGAGAACAAACACATTTTAAATCTGCAAACGTGGGTTTTCACTTCGGGAAGCCAGTAGCAAGAATTTGTCCAACCAAGGAGGAGAAACGCACCACATGAGAGAGTGAAGGTAGCGCTACCTAAACAGTTCTCCCTTTGTCTTCCTTAGACAAAGAATGGGTTACAAGCCAGGAATTATTTGTAGTAATTTGGCAAATAATTCTGAATAATTAACAGCTTTAGAAAATTGCTTTTCACTCGTGAAGTCCGTAACCCACCTCACGTAACACTGTACGCACGCTGCAGGAGATGCTCTGCTTCTTAATCCTCTTTTTATGCACCAACATTAATCCAAATAATCGAGTACCCCCAGGACGTGCTAAAAGAACTGTCGGTAGCAGACAAAGCTGATGAATTGCACCCCTTGAGGAAACACAATTCACTGTACGAGCGCTCTGGAGCTCTGCCCTGCTCTCCTGAACACCATTTACATCTGCCTTGTAAAACGGAGAGATTATATTGCCCTGAGCAACACAACTGGAGTTATGGGAGGAAAAGGTGTAGTTAAGCCGATATTAATGGCCTAATACTAAGTTTTACAAGAACGATGGAGTGATTGCTAAAGGTGACAGGTTCAGTTTCATCAGCCCCTCCTCACCTTGCTGCCCACCCCGCACGGTCAGGATGAAGGGCTGGCTGAGGCCGCTGGTGGGCACGGCTGTTTGCAGGCTGCCCAGGGGAGCCCCCTCCATTATGATGGCGATGAAGCGCTGCCCTCCGCTGCCAGCCCCTTGTAGGGCAGAATGGACAGAATTTGCTTCCGCTGTTTCCTCTGTCTTACCTTGAGAAATAAAGTAAATGCCAAAAAAACAAGTCAGCGTTTCCTTCTCTCTTCCTTGAATAGAAACCAAAGTCCAGTGAAAAGCTCAAGCACGCAGCTTGAGACTCCTGGGATGCTGCTGATGGAAAACAACCCGGAAATACAGCAAGTCTTAGTAGGGGAAAGAAATAAAATCCACTAAATCTCAGCAAAACAAGTCTTGTACGGTAAACCCAGCATTTTTTGTGTAAATTAATAAGTACTAGCATCCACCCATATTCATTAAATCAAAAAGCCCAGAGCTGGAGGCAGCTGTTAAGCAGACCTGGCTCCACAGAGCTTCCTTCCGTGACCCTTCTGCCAGCACTAACGAAGACAAACCACACGCAAGAAACTCGTGGTACCTCGAGAGCAACCGTGCCAAAGCACCCGTGAGGAGGCGGTTTGGCTTGGCCGGGTGACCACAGAGCGGTTCAGCTCCCTGGGACACTTTTTGTGTGACTTAATTGCTTGCACAAATAACCAGGACTGCAAACCCTCGGCTGCATCCTGCTCCCAGCGTGCGCTGCAAGCGCAGGAAAGAGGGGATGTGACCGGCTACGCGCGCTCCGGGTGCCAGAGAGGAAAAGGCTCGAGCACGGCGGGTCAAGGAATCGTTGGTGTGGCACCAGCAGCCCAGAGGAGTCAAGCTGCTTGTCTCCAGGTTCTAGGAAAATGCTTAACTTTGGGGAAAATAACTGATTATATAAACTTCATCAAATTCCCAACTCTGAAGTTAATTAGAGGTCAAACATTACATCCTACAAACACACCATAAAAGATCATTAAAAAAAAAACTAAACACAAAAACCACCCAAACCTTTCTGTAAGAAAAAGCTGCCAGAGCCTCAGGAGCCTCAAAACACTGGTTGACTACAACCTTTTACAGCATCCTGGGGACAGAAAACACTTCAGACAATTTCCTTCCTAAACAAATATTTATCTACGTTTATATATTGAAGTAAACCCACATTCTGCAGAGGTGGGGTTTTTTTTTTTAATTTTTTATATAACTCTTAAAGCCCGTCACGAGTAACGGACTGTGATATCAGGGTCAGACACGCTGGTTGATAAACATTAAGTTACTTCTATTGGTGGCAGTTGCTGGTTCTTTAATTAAGTTTGAAGTGGGATTAAAGAAATAAATAAATAAACAAAATGAACCCAAATATTTATCGTCAGCTCTTCCTTACCCTGAACAAAGGCAAATTCACTTTCACATCGTTAATTTCCTGGCCAGATACTCACTACAACTACACAAACTTGAACCTGGCCGGTTTCCCCTACCTGTGTCTCTGTCTGAGTTGGAAAGCGGCGCCGACACCTCAGCGAGGGCCGCGAGCGTGGCGAGCACGGAGGTCGTTGAATTGGTGAACTGCACTGTAGAGATGTGTGGGTCACCTGCTGGGGAAAGAGGAGGGCAAAGTGAAGGACCTGCCATGTCTAAATAGTGAATAAAGGCATCAGATTGCAACGATTTTGTCCTCTAGAGATCAAGACACCAGCTATGAAGTATTTTCTAGGCTCCCACCAGTCAATGGAGAAAGGGAGGTGGCACGGATCATTTTTCACGAGAGGTTCCTCTCCTACTGCTGACTGTAAAGGGCTTCATGTCGCACTGAAACCTTCAGAAATTGCAGAACCTAAAGAATAGATTAAACTCGTTTGCTGTTATGAGTAAATTACAGCACCCAAGTTCTTCCTCACTCGGGAAAGCCTCCAGGTACAGCCTTCAGCATTACCTCCTGGACCAAACGTTTTAGCAGGAGGCAGTTAACAGAGTTTTTTGCTCAAACACAGAAATTTGCCACATATATCACTCAGTTTCCATGTACTGGGCATGGAGGTCCCTTTCTTCCTCCCCTCTCAGGGTTAGTAAGTCGAAGACCACGGTTCCTGCAACGGGGTATTGATTTGAATGAGATAAACAAGCCTTCTCAGTTCCAAAAAACAATGTTTCTTCCTCCAATTGACCAGAGCAGTTCCTATTCAAAGGCAGACTTAATAAGAATGGAACAGGAAATTAACTAAACGGGCGCAAACTCAGTGCATATAATCCACAATTCCTCTTAAAAAAAAAAAGAGAGATCCTGTACCTCATTGCCAGCGTAGATAAATAGATTAGAAGTACACAAAGGGAAGTTCATCTAAAGTTCCTCTGCCTTAACCCTTGCTACCTATTTTCTCTCTCTCTCACCAGCTCGTGATTTTACAAAGGTTATTGAGGGAATTTTTTCAACGAATGATACTTTCAGAAGGCCGTGGGCTGGGCACGTGAAAATACCGTGGCCTGGAGAAGGTTTGCAGCAGCTTGTAACCAGATTTCTTCAGAGCAGCTAAAGATACTTCTTCCCATTTAAAAACTTTTTCAATAACGGAAGACACAGGGAATTTAAGGGACGAGAACAATTATCAGCTCTAAGTGTTAAATAAGAGATTTTTGTTTCGAGGAAGGCGCAGTCGCTGATGCCCTCTTGTGGGAAATGAGACAAAAATCTCCCGACGTGGCCTGGAGCAGAGACAGCGGCTGTTTTCACACTGACTGGCTACTACCGATGCTTCAAGTGTCATGGGGGGAAAACCCAGGGTATTTTAGGCCAGTCACACGTGGACAATAAGCCCCCACCGTGCTGTGGCACTGAAAAAGGCGATTACGCTGCAGGACATCTGAGGAGAGGGGCGGCGAGAGACGGGGATTGACAAAGCCACGGCCAAGAGCTCATCTGGAGCACAGCCTGCAGCTGCTCACCCACACACCACGGATCACCCACACACCACGGATGGATTCAAGGGGCTCAGGGCAACCAGCTTGCTTAGCCTGGAGAGGGGATAGGACCGATTTCCACATCAGAGGGATGGAGGCAATGGAAAAAGAAGAGTGATTTCAACTCAAGGGCTGCATTTGCACCAGGAGAAGCCCTAAGCAGGCTGTGAAGGTGTTTAGGCTGGAAATCAGCAGCTTTCCAACAGCCTTTCCGCAGGGCGTTGGCCTCTGTGACTCCGACCTGGCTTCCAGGCAGAGCCAGATCCATCTGCAGTGATGCTGACCGTGGCCAGTGTCACCTGGGGTACAGAAATCCCAATTTTATGCCCCTTTGAGCTTGAGGAATATCCCTGACTGAAGATGATGTGCACCACTCACACTGCATCTTCCTCACAGGTGGAAGAGGAACACTTTGGGTCATTTTTCCCCTTCTAAATTACGGTTTGTCAGTGCCTCAAAGCTGTGAGCAGCCCCAAAAGCTTTGAGAGCAAGTCTGGAGCGCTGCTGAAGTCGCTGTGGCCAGGGACAGGCAGAGAGGCCTGGGTGGGACTGCAGAACGCCACAATCCAGGACTTTGGAAGCCCTCTCTAGTCAATGAGCAAACATTCACGCATGTGAACAGTCCCACTAACCAAAGAATTACTCACATGCAGAAGTGTTTGGAGGATGAGGCCAAACAGCTTCACAAAACTTGTATTTAGCAGCCTCCTTGAGACTGAAAAGAAACAATGGTTTGGATTTCCCCAAATACAGAAAATTCAGTTTATTATGAAAACTGGAATTACACAAAAAGAATTTGCACTCAGCCTTAAGTTAGAAGTGTTTTCCCCACCAAAATAAGGCTCCCAGAACAATGAGGAACCTAATTATTTCCATCTAACACGTGGGACAGAAGAAATAAGGGGCAAGCTACATACCCAACAGACCTGCTTATTCTGCAGTTTCCTTACTCAACATTTACAAACAGCAAAACACTCGTTCATCTCTGTAGTCAGTAAAGAACAAAGCAAACCCTTCCCCAGCCGCTCTGCGGTGCTCAGGATCTGGCACAGGCAATAATTCTCATTATTCCTCTGTTGCAATCAGCCAGATCCATCTTCTTAAGCTCTTGCTTGTAACAGACCTGGAGCTGCCCCACAGCTGAGCTCTGCCACTTGCACTGGACCCACCTTTATTTACATCAGCTAGAAATCTGCTTGGTTACCTTCAACAGCAAAAATCTTCTGGGGCAGGGAGGAGTAGTTGGGCGTGTTTGGCTGTGTTTCACTTTTCCTCTACTGAATGACCAGCTGCCCTCCACTGGTCAGCGGTCTTAGGAGCTTTTTTCAAGACTTTCCCACTCAAGGTCACATAAAACCTTACCTGAGGCTGTTTTGACGTTTGCTGAAGAGACAAGACTACCGAGATTGAGGACTTGCCCTGGCCTAAGAACGAAGGGTGAGGTGAGAGTCACGGTGTTGGTGTCGGGATTCGCTCTCTCTGGATGAGCCTCTACGTGGTTCTGCATTGCTTCCTAGGAAAGAGAGCGGGGTCAGGCATACACTCCTCACGCTTCCTGTGGCATTCAGCACCCTTGAAACATTTTAGAGGCAGATTATTTCTCCCTGCAGCACATCAGGGCCACCAGCGCAAAAGCTGTGACAAAACTGCCACCTAAACCTGGCAACTTGCACTGCGACTGCGCAAGGTGCACGGCGATAAAACCCCGTCACCCACCGAGTCGTGGCAGACACACGCTGCCTGACCTAGAAATAAAACAAACCTCACCCGCCTCCACCTTTCTAGTTCTCTCTGCAAAGAGAAAACGATCCCATCAGACACAACAGGATCCCTCTCCAGTGTGGGTCAGAGAATTACCAAGTTTCTCCTTCCTCAACCCACCTGTAGCATCACCAGAGTCTCTGGATTGTTCTTGTCCAAAGCGATATCAAAAGCCAATTTATCAAACTTGCTGAACGCGTGGACATCGGCCCCGTACTTGATGAGCAGCTCCACGACATCGTGGTGGTTGTGCTCCGCCGCCCAGTGCAGCGCCGTCATCTTCAGCATGTCCTTGGCGTTCACGTCAGCCCCGTTCTGAAAGAGACACGCGTTACTGCCTGCTCTCAGGGCCTTAAGGGTGGTGCCTGCACTTAAACAGCGACATCAACGCTTCACTCCAAGGGTTGTTCAGACCAGCCTCACAGGGATACCTAATTTGCTCTCCTTACCCTAATTAGCAGCTCCACAAGATGAGCGTGCCCGTCGGCCGCAGCCATGTGTAGTGGCGTCCGGTCCACTTTGGTTCGGGCGTCTCTGCTGACCCCAGCTCGAAGCAGCACTTCTGCTGTCGAATAGTGGCCGTACTGGGCAGCCAGGTGAAGAGGCGACCTCCCGAGCTGCGTGTTAATTGAGGAGAGTTACTGTCTGGTCACAGCAAGAGAGGACAGTAATCACCACGTGTCTGGCAGTTAATTACAATGACAAAGCTTCTAGAAGAAATTAATTTAACCTTTTTTTTCTCCACTCAAACAGAAGGCTGCACATCCTATAATTTTCCTGATAAACATTAAACTTTTTAGGGATCTTTATGTTATCAGATAACTTGAAGATCAAACATTGCTTTACTTTCTCCACTGTGCCACTCATTTACCCCTGAGCATCACCCTGCTGCTTTTCCAAAGCACAGCAGAACAGCTCTGCCGTTGCTGTCACGACAGATCATGTCACCGCCGTTCAGAGAAGGGCAGTATTACAGTATCACCAGGCTCTGCTACCTTGCGATACAGTTAATTCCTTCACCTCACAAGGCTGTGAACGAATGGACTGATGAATTAGGAAATTAAGACAATTGATGATGGAGAATGGCTATGGATGGCTCGTTCATTACACTCTGGTTCCCTGTTTATCCCTGTTACTCTTTGGTTTCATTAAAGCTTTTACCTCCTTTCCAACCCAGGATGGGCTGGTTTGTTTTCTTCAAGGAAACAAAAAAACACCCCAAAGATGAGTTTCTTGACTGAGAAAGTTTAACCAATTAAATAAAGCATTCTTAAAAGAACTTCCTATTGCTGAGAGATTTAACAGCTTTTCCGATTTGACTCGACTCATCACTTATCTCAGCTCTTGGGAACTGCACTTCTCAAAGCATCTACCCCTGTACGTGCTGCTGGCCAGGACAGCACGGTACTTGTAGCTGTGCTCTCGTGCATCAGGCAGAGATCAGGCTGCACACAAACATCAGTTCATGTTGGAAAACCAACGTCTGCTCCTCGGACGGACCCAGTCGGTGGTGAAGGGCGCTCCGCTCGCCATCAGCTTCCACACTTCGTCATCTTCGCCTTTGCGAGCTGCTTCCAGCAACATCTTCCCCAGGTCCACTAAGGACATCTTTGTACATGGGAACGAGCATACGCCGACAGCTGCTTTAAAAGCAAGGGATGGAAAACAACAGGCATAAACATTTACCATATTTTTCAGTTCTGAGCCCTGAAACATCAAGGCTCAGGCTCCAACCAGGTCAAGCCACCAGAGCTCCTGCAAAACCCCGCTTACCTCACCAGCGCCTCGCACGGACACAAAGACTTGCCCATGTGGATCCAGTTCCAAGAGCAGAACCTACAAAAGCAACGGCAAAGCTGTTCACAACATCGTTTTAAGAGCGCTTTAAGGACATGATTTGATCTCTGGGACACTCTCTCTGACCCCAGCACTAACAACTAAGCATAGGGGAACTATCCCTGTTCTCTGCTGGTAGAGGAGAAAACAAACCTCGGTCACTCCAGTGACTCGTTCAAGGTCATAAAGGAGCAGAACCCAAAAGCTGTGCTCAGCGTACCGGAGAACAGCGTCTATTTCTTCCAAGCTCCACAAGCCATGGCATAATTATGGCAAGAGCGAACTACAGCATTCTCCTCAGCGACAGGGCTGTGCTGGTATGCCAGTCCTATCAAAGACTGGCTTTAGAGTCTACTCATTAACTCGTGTACGACGTTCAGTAAGTGGCTACAAACGAACGTCTGTGCAAACGGGCACCGTGCTACCCAGCGACCCCAACAGCACTGAGGCCCTCGGCTGACTTTTGTCCTTCAATTTCCTTCACTCACAGTTCTATGAAACCGCTCTAAAGCTCTTATTTCTTTGTTTATTTCTTGTTCTTTCAACAGAAACACCCCACCCCGTCCTCAGTGCCCAACAGGACCAGCCACCGTTAAAGCCAAAGAGCAAACCTCACCCCGACCCCTCACCAGGACACACTGCCCGCACCATCTCACCTCACACGACTATTTTGAACCTGCAGCTTTTTCCAGGGGTGCAGTTATCACGTGCAACACCTGGGGCTTGGAAGCCACGAGCCCAGAGCAGTTACTCAGAGCTTACTCTGCAAACAGGACCTTTGATGCATTTACAACGCACCTGTTTGACTACCACAACCCCTCTGCCCTTTAGGACTTTCCAGTTTGGGGTTTTTTTTCCCCTTTCTCACTTCTTGTGGAACACAGAATACTTTTTAAATGTTCCTTCTTGTCGCCCACGTTGAAAACACTTGTATGTTTTCCGGGCATCAGTAGCTGCACCCAACTCTGCGTTCACAAAGTTAACCACCAGCTTACGTAGGTGCAAGACTGCAGCTTCCCACTCCGGGTGTGTTTGGGAAAGAAAGGAGAAGCTGGATCCTTAACAAAAACCATCAGTTTCTCTTCTCATATTAAAGAAGAGAAACTTTAAGGGAACCTTTGTCGCTTATTAATTATCTGGAGGCCCTGCGTTCCCGCTCCCGTCCCAGCTGGATGCCTTCAGGGAGGGTTTAAGCCTGAGGGTCCTTCTCCCTTTTTAAAGTTATTTCCAGTATTTGCAGCCCGGGCTCTCGCTGACAAACTCCTCCACCTCATCCCACACCCCTGCACCCCGCTCTGCAGACCTGCCTGGAGACCCCCCCAAAGCTCCCGAGCCCCCTCCTTGTACAGGTGCCCCCCTCCCCTCCCCAAGGACCCCCCAAGGCTCCCTCCTCCCACCGCTCCCCCGGGGCAGGGACCCCCCTCAGGGCCCCTCCTGCTCCCACCCCGACGGGACCCCCGAAGCGCCCCCCGCAGAGGGGACAGCCCGCTCCCAGCCCCTCCACACCGGCCCCCGGCACTGCCCCCTCACACGGGGTCCCCCCTTCACCCCGCCGACCCCTCCCCTCAGGGGGTCCCTCAGGGGGTCCCTCAGGGGGTCCCCCCCCGCCGCCCCCGGCCCCACTCACGCGGCGGCTCAGGCCCCCCCCCCACGGCACGCGGCTGTTCCCGGCGCCACGCACCGCCCCGCGCCTCGCGGCTGTTCCCGCCCCTCCCGCCGCGGCCACGCAAAATGGCCGACCCGGAAGCGAGGCGGCCGCGGAAGGAGACCGCGAGCGGCAGGAGACCGCGACGGCCGACAAAAGAGTCCGCCGCCGGTGGCGGAGGAAGGGCGGGTCGGGGCTCTGTCGCAGCGGGCACGGGGCGGCCTTAGCGGATTCCTCCTTCTTTCCTCCGTTCCCCTCCCCGCTCAGCGGCCTGGCGGCGGGTGGCGAGCGACGGGGGAGCCCTAAACGGGGAGTCCTAAACGGGGAGTATTTTCTCTAGCGGAAGGATATACGCTTGGCGCGGTTGCAGAGAACAGCGCGGATGCGGGCGATGCGCCCCTGCAGTTAGTTCCGGCAGAGGCGTTTAGGCGCCAAGTATGAAAGGGCGGCGGCGGCGCGTGACTGAGGGTGATGGCGGCTCCCTGAGGCGGCGGGGCCGGTCCTCGCGCCTCGTAGGGCCCCCGGCCCTTCCATGTGTCTCTATCTATAAATGCATATATATTTCTATGTGTGTATATATATATACATAAGGTCTGTGGGTTTCTGTCTCCTCCGAGTGCCTTCCTGCCTAGGATTGGGCTCCCCTCAGGGTGCCTGAGCCCCCTTCTCTGTGGTGTGTTACCCCCTCAGGTGTCTCCAACACACTCAAAATGCCCCTTTTGAGGTAAATGTGAAACCTTGGGGCCTCCTTCTTCTCTGGGCTTCCTCTGAGATGTTTTCCTGTGGGGTTTGGAAAAGCGGAAGTTTAAATAATATCCTTGATGTTCTTAAATTAAAATAATCCCTTAGGCTCAGTTTTTTCCCACACTTAAATCCTCCACAGCATTTGCAAAGACATGAGCACGTGTTCTTGTTCCAGTTCTCAGCTCACCATGAAAAGATTTAAATCAATTTAAATGCGAAATACGGAAAGAACTTGATGCCAGCCTACACGGATTTTTTTTGTGTGTGTCCACAGGAATGTGTATGTTTTTAAATCATTTTATTTAAAGTTTCATAATAAATACTTCTGCAGGTTTTCCCAGCCGGGAACACAGAAATCAAACAGCTCGGCGTAGGAGGGTTTACATTTTTCACCTCTGATTTAAAGCGGGTGGTTCAAAGCCGGCAGCTGGGTCGTTTCTGGAGGTTACAGGAGAGCCGTGCTCCGTTTTCGTTCTAGAGTGCAGATTTTTCCAATATTTGCCTATTTTTGGGCACCTTTTAAGTGCTGCCTCAGCCTCCCCCCGGCCACGTACCCCCCCTAACTCTTAGGACAGTTTCGGGATGCTCCACATCACAACTTCACCCCAATTAAACCCCCAAAAAAGCACATTCAATAAGACAAACCAATCATGATCACTTCCAGAAAACAAGCTTGGAAAAAAGAAAAACTGTTCAAAAGCCAAAAATTATTCAGGATCGGGTTTTTTTTACCCCATTTTGAGATGATGCTCAGAAATAAACCTCAGCCTGCGGAGAGCGCAGGTGAAAACCTCCCCCAGGAAAATGCAAGGCTTCCACTTGAGTGAATGCAGCATTTTTTTGTTGTTATTTTTAAAGGTGTTGATTAATTGGGTGGGGAACAGGATTTTTTTTCATTTTGGGGTAAGATCGAACTAAATTCTCCATCTTATCTTTCAGCTCAGCCCCCGTTACCCACCCAGACCCCACGATGTACCCGGCCTCTGTCCCAGTCCAGTGTCACACCCAGGATAAAGCACGCAGGAGGTAAAGAAGGGAGAAAAAAATCAAATTTCAGGCAGTGAACATCCAGCCTTGACCCCACCAAGCAAGGTCGGGCATTTCCACATGTATTTACTCTCCTGGCCATCATTTCTCCTGCTTGGGCTCAAGCCACGAGGCTCAAAGAGATGATTTATTTCAAGAAGGAGGTTTGTGCTCGTGTCCCGGGCACAGCCCTGCCTCTTCCACCTCGATTATCCCGAGGGGAAGGTTAAGGAGCGAAGTGGCTTTTGGAGAAACTGGGCCAGGGGAGCGGAGGGTCTCTTCGTCCCTGGGAAGGGCGCGGGGACGACGCGTTCTGCCCCACCAAGACGATTCCCATCCCTCCTGCGCCGCTCCCTTTGCACAAATGAGTTTCTTAAAAAAGTTCACGAGAAACGAGCTCAAACGCTCGTCCCAGAGCACGGGGACGCCCACAGTCACGCTGCCGCAGGGTGTGGGGTGGTGGCAGAAACCCCCCAGCTCCTCCCACACCCGCTGGCGTGTGGACGTGGGGCAATGGGGTGGCTGTTTCTGCCCCCTCCCCTCGTATTTGCCCCCTGTGCTGTTACCCTCTGCTTGCACCGTGTTTCCAGCACTACCGCAAGAAGGGAAGAAAAGAGGGAGAAGGTGGAGAGAGGTTGAAGCTTTGCCCATCACCATCAAGGCTGGGGTGAACTGTTGAGTTAATTAACAATGTCAAAAACCGCCCGGAAACAAAAAAAGCAACCTCCAAACCAAATACCAAAGCAACAATACCAAATCCTTGCATGCCTAGCAGAGAGGGGGGTGAGAGGGGGCAGAAAGGAGGGCTTCAAATTAGGTCGAAATCTAACGAGCTAATGCTGGCGATAGGAGCTCGCCAGAAATTGAAGGTGTTGAACTGCAGCAGACTGTCCTCTTCGTCGGAGCTGTCCCGGCCGAGCTGACCCCGCTCGCCGGCGAGCTTGCCCAGCCCTCCTTTGGGCTTGTAGAGTGCCCCGTCGCTGAGCCCCAGCCCCTCCAGCTCTGCCACGTCCAGCCGCGGGATCGGCATCCTCCAGTAGATGAAGGAGTCGTACTGGCTGCTGATGGTGTCCAGCATCGTCGGGCTGTGGAGGTGAAGGGGCCAAGAGGAGAGAAGAGGAGGAGAAAAGCTCTACCAAAGGTACAGACGTTGCCCCAAAGTGGCCGAGACTGCCATATTGACCAAATCCCACAGGTACCCCCCCAAAAAACAAACAGTGGGGTTAGGAGAGCGTGGTGTCATGGAGGCTGGACTCTAGGCTGGGTCTGAATGCAGACCTGAGCCCCGCCACTGGCCTCGTCCATGGCCTTGGTCACGGCCCTTCTCTGAGCCGTCATTAGGAGGGGTGTGCCATGGGACTTGTCCCCCGTGCCTCAGTTTCCCCATCTGCACACAGGGGAGCGTGGGAAGGAAGGCCAGGATCCAAACGAACCCTTTTTCCACCAAACCGTGCATGAAGGTCTCACCCCTTCCCTGCGCCAAGCCCCCTGCAGCAAGGAGTAGGTAGGCAGCAAGGGGGGGTCCCTGCACATCCCCCCGCCGCCTGCACTGCCCACGCCGCCCCTCCCTCCCTCCCCAGCCCACATGGCCCCAGGGGACCAGGACCGAACCCTCTAGAAGGGGCTGGAAGAAGCATCACTTGGCATCGCCATCGCACCCCACCCACCCTGCTGGTGCCGGCTGTGTGCCCACCACCCCGCCGTGCCATCCCACCCACCTTGCCGTGCCGCAGAGCCCCTCCTGCACCCACCCACCTCCCCAGAGAATTGGGAAAGAGCAGGAGGGAGGGGATGTGGTTCAGCTTTTTCTCCAGCACGGCCTGAGCTGAGTCACTGCCGACTTGCTTGTCCCTGGCAGAATTATGTCATTCACCTCCGCACATTTGGCGACGGAGGTGGGGAAAAAAAAAATGAACCAGCCGAACCCAAAATATCCTCCTTTTCCCGCTGATTCCCCCATTTTAAGCCCTGGGAATCCAAATCCTAAAGGATGACTCAGACATACCTCGAATCACGCCCTCCGTCCGCGCGAGGAGGGGTGACCAGCTGCTAAATTTCAGATTCCCGATGTAACTCAGAGGCTATGAAAGGCTCCTGCGTCACCCCCCGCCCCGGTAAACTGAGCCACGGTGCTTCGAAATAGCCCCCTCCCCGCGGATCTGTCCCTGGGCATCTTTCTGCCCAACAGCAGCAAATTATTTAACAGTGATGGATGTTGCAGACAATGGATTTTAAAGCTCCAAAGTGGGGAAAAGGGGATTTAGTAAAAAATTCAGACATCCAGAAAAGGCAATTGACGCGGGGAAAAAACCCTCCTGCGTTGGGCGTCACCCCCAAGGAAGAGCATCTCCCTGGGAGCAGCGTGGTCCCCTCGTCCCGCGGGGGCAAAACCACCTTTATTCGCTTAATCCCCACTGGCTGTTACTTACTTTTCCACCCAAAAAAAAATCCTGGGGTGCCAACACCCCCCTCCACCCAAATCTCTTCCAAAAATAAAAGCATCCTCTTGCTTTGCATCCCCCTCCGCCTGCATCCCGCCTCCCCTTACCTGTCAGGGATGGATGGACGGATGGATGGATGGATGGAGGGGCTCGGTGCCGGCCGGGCTCTTTGTGCCGGGGAGCCGCAGGCGTCGCAGCGTCGCTTTTGTCTGCTGGTGCGTCTGGGTCTGCAATGCAGCCCCTCGAAGCGCTCGATGAGCTCCCCTCCGCCGTGGGGAGGGGACGACGGTCAGATGAGTCAGCGCCGGGGAGGGGGAGGACTGTGGACGCGCGGGAGGGGATCCTGGACCCCAACACGGGGAGGTGTCAAACCGACAGAGGATGGGAGATTTCCCACAGCGGTTCCCGATTCTCTCCTTCAGCTTTCAGCTCGAGGTTTGGGGGGATAACAGCGCGTTTTCAGCCTCCCAGGAGCCGGCAAATGTTTCTTTTTGCGAAGAATTGGGGTGCCGCGGTGCCCCCAAACCTTGGGCTGTAGGAGGGCGCTTTGTGGGTCAGGCGCAGGGAGGTTTGGTGCAAAAAAACCCGGATAAGGGGGTTTTTCTTGCAGCGTTGCTGGCTGTGGAGGTGTTTGGTCCTGATGCTGCACGGCAAAAATATCTCGGCTTTGTGTCTGAAGCCAGGCGTGGAGCTAGAAATAGGCAGGAGACACCCAAAGCTGGCACCACTGCCAGGGCTGGGAGAAGGCAGGGCGGGGGGCACCTCGCGCTGCCCCCCGCTCCCCTCACGGCACCCCTGGGCACCCCCCATGACCACGGCCCCTGCACTGATGCGGTGTCGGAGGGATGGTGACCCCAGAAAAAGGGACAGCAAAGAAAACCCCAACGCAACCCCTCTGACCTGCCCCAGCCCCACTGAGCCCCGAAACATCCTTTTTGGGGGGACAGGCCAGATCCACACACCTGAGAGGCTGGGAGCAGCCCTCGCCCTCCTCTGCCCGAGCCTTTGACTGGATTAACATTCCTTTGGGGCTTTAGGAGGGTTTTTTCTCCCTTTTCCTCTCCATTCCCTGTGAGCGGCTCATTTCTGCCAGTGCCAAGGCCTTTCGCCAGCTCTCGGCTTTCAGCCGGGCTATTTCTGCCTCCTCCTCCTCCTCCTCCTCCTCCTCCTCCTCTCCCCACCGCAGCCGTGGGCCAAGAGGATCCCATGTCCCCTGCTCCTAAATAGACCCGCTCTCAGCTCAGCCCCGCCAGCACCCGCTGCGGGGACGATGCCAACCGGGGCCCGGCGGAGGATGCCGATCCCCCCGGGGGTTGAGCTGATGTTTTCGGGGACCCCCAAGGCCATGGGGTGCAGCTTGGCTGGGCGAGTCCGTAGATGAGACCCATCTGCTTGCCCGAGCCCATCGCTTCGGGGTGTCACCTACTGAAAGGGGTGGCTCATGTGTGACAACCCAAACCTGCCACATCCTTCCCCAAGAAAGGACCCGGGGCCAAACCCCGTGAGGGAAAATGAGGGACATGGTGATGTGGGGTCCCTCTGACCCACAGGAACCGAAACCTCTTCACTGCGGTGGCTTTGGCCCCGGTGGTTTCGGGAGGGCTGCCCAGAGCCAGCAGACACATCTCTGGGGGGGCTGGAGGGGGGACAATGTCCTCTGGCAGCACAAGAAGGGCTCTTCAGCTGAAGGGAGGTCTCAGACACTCGGGGTATTATCAGCCAGGGCCGCCCTGATGGCCAGGACAGGCGTGGGACAGAGACCCGACTGAGCGGGGACAGTGCCGCCTTGTTCGGGATTTCTGGAGTGGGAGCGATGGGGATGGCTGGGATTTGGGTGTAGATGTGACAAGGGACACTCTGGGGCTCACCCAGGGGTGTCCCCTGCGTGGGTCCCTCCGGGAGGGCTGGGAACCTGCAGGAGGGGACGCCCTGGAGGTCCCAGCCCAGCTTGGCTGGTGGCTGGAGCTGCGGGATTTTATGGTGGCCGTGGTGGTGGCAGGACCATGGCGGTGGCAGCGGCGGGACCATGGTGGTGGCACTGGCAGGACCATGGCGGTGGCAGCGGCGGGACCATGGTGGTGGCACTGGCGGGACCATGGCGGTGGCGGTGGTGGTGGCAGGACCGTGGCGGGCGTTGTGCAAGCGGAAGGGCCCCGAGCTGGAAGTGGTGCAACGCTGCTCGACGCCGGTCGTGGGGTGGTCCGGGGGTGGTCTGGGGGTGGTCCGGGGGGTCCCGTCCTGTTGGCACTTCGGTCCCCCGAGGGCTCCAGCACATCCATGGAAAAAGTAGGAATCAGGCTCAGGAGCAACCGGGAGCAGAACCGAGCCCTGGAGGGGACCCCTAGTCTTGCTGGGCACCCCCAGCCCCACCAGGAGCCCTGGGACCACCCCCCAGCCATGGGGGGCCCTCCAACATTGCTGACCCCTGGGCCCCTCTCACTGGGGACCCCCAGCCCTACCAGGGCCCCAGCCTTGCTACACCCCGGCACCCCACTCGTGCCAACCCCCCATAGGCCTGCTAGGGACCCCCAGCCCTGCCGGGACCCCAACTAAGCCCCCCCATTGCTGACTCCCCGGACCCCCAGCCCTGTGACCCCCATCCCTATCAGGCCCGCAGGGACCCCCCAAGCACTGTGTAGCCCCAGGACCCCCCCAGTCCTTCTGGGACCCCCCCAGACCTACCGGGACCCCCAGAACCACCAGCCCTACAAGGACCCCCCCAACCCTGCCCAGACCCCCCCAACCCCACCAGGACCCCCCACCCACCCCTGCTGGGACCCCGGGGACCCCCAGCCCTGCCGGGACCCCCGCCCTGGCCGCCCCCCTGCAATGCCGGCGGTGTCCAGGGTGGGAGCTGTGCTGGGGCCGGGCCGGGTGGGGGGAGCGCCGCGTCCCGCACCCGCCGGGCCACGCCGGCCGCTGCGAGCTGGGACCGGCACCGGGACCCGCACCGGCACCGGGACCCGCACCGGGACCCGCACCAGGACCCGCACCGGCGCCGGGGCAGGTAATGGAGCCGCCACCGGGGCCGGGACCGGCCTCTCCGAGGGGTGCGACCCCCCGAAAGCGCCCTGGGAAGGCGGGGAGGGCACCGGGGGCGGCACCGGGACGGGACGGGAAGGGGCGGGTAGGTGCGGCGGGAGGACCCCCCCTGCAGCCCCCTGATCGGACCGGGGAGTCCTGCGGGGACCCCCGACCCTACCCGGACCCCCCAGCTGTGTCCGGGCCCCCCAACCCTCCCCGGACCCCCCAGGACCCCCGGGGTCCCCAGCCCTTCTGGGACCCTCCCACCCTGCGGGGACCCCTCAGCCTCAGAGGGACCCCCAGGACCTCCAGCCCTTCGGGGACCCCCCAGCCCTACCGAGCCCCACGGGTCCCCCACCCTTGCCGGCACCCGGTGCCCCCGGGGTGGCAGCTGTGACCATCCCACACAAAGGGGGTTCTCCCCCCACTTTGCCACCCCATCCCGGGGGTCCCGGGCCCACAGCCGGGGGGTCCAGGGGCTCTCACCCAGCATAGCCCCGTCCCCCCACGCCACCCTCCCTTCTGAGCTTGGGGGGACCCCAGCGGGCACCCCTGGGGTGGGTGACCCCCATGCTGGGGGGCCTGTAACGGCCCCCCCAGGCGCCCTCGCTCCTCTCCCCGGTGCCCCGCCGGTGACGCAGAGCCGCCGAGCGGTGGTTTCCCAACAGGGAAGTCATTTTGTGTGTGCCGGCGCAGGCCGCGCCGTGAGCCGCCCTCCCCGGGGGCCACCGCGGGGCCGGGACCCCTCCGCCCAGGCGGGCTGAGACCGGACACAACTCATCGCAGGGGTGGGCAGGCGGCGAGCGGGGCACGCGAGACCCCCACGGCGGGGGGAGCTGGGGCTGCTGCGGCCTGCGGGACCCGCTGCCGACAACCGCCCCGAGCCGGGAGATTCGGCCCCGGCCATCGCCCTTCGCTGGCGTGAGGACGTGAGGCCCGGTGGGTGCTGGGGGGTGGTTTTGGGGGGAGGACGGAGGGGTCTGAGCGGGGGGGTCGCGGCGGATTGAACCCCTCGAGGTGTGTGTGGGGGTCACATGGGGATTCACCGGTGGCTCGTATGAGGCTGAGCCCCCTCCTGGGGCTCCCCACGGGGGCTCTTCCAGCGCCTCGGGGACCGGTGCCGGATTTGGGGCTATTTCCCCCCTGCCAAGGCCTTTCCGCGGCAGCGCCGGATCCGGCAGCGAGCCGAGGGGTTATGGCGGGGCCGGCTGCGGCGGCCGCGTTTCCTAAGGAAACCGGAGAGAAAGAGCAGCCCCCTGCCCCGCTCTGTCCCTCCGTCCGCAGCCCGGGGCAGGGGCCGAGTTGGGCCGGGGGGTGCCAGTGCGCGGGTCCGCCGTGGGCACGGCCCCGGTTTACGCCACCCCGGACGTGTCACAACCTGCCCGTTCTCAGCAGCTGCGCTCGCGGAGGGGGGAGCTGGGGCCCAGAGGCCAGGGTGAGGGGCACGGGGAGGTCCTGGGGGGGGGGTTTGGGCATGGCTGGGCACCCACTTCTCCCTGGCGCCCTGAGGCGAAGGGGATGGGCTGTGGGTGCTGCCTGGCTGCAGGGTTGTTCCCGGGGGCAGGGGGGGGTCACCCCGGGGCCGGATCCTGCCCGCTGGCCCTGGCAAGGCCACGAACGGGGACGGTGCCGAGGTGGTGCAATCCCACGGGGTCGGAGCATCCCTGGGCACCCACGGGGGGCTCAGCACCCCATGTTGGGGGGGTGCCAGCGCCGGCACCCGGCAGCCGCGGGCCCTGCTCCTCCCCGCTGCGGGCAGGAAGCGCCGGCGGCTGCCGCAGACTTTGGACCCATCCGGTGTCGCTGGCGCGGGGGCAGAGGAAGGACCTTTCCTGTGGGCCGGGGCGGTGGGGTCCAGCACCCGTCTGCCACCGCGGCCGCCCCCCCCCCCAGCACCGTGCAGGTTTGGGGTACAGTCCCGCCGCCCGGGCAGAGCCCCCGTTTCTTTTCCCCCCATCTGCTTTTCAAGACGGAGCGGAAGAGCTCGGCCTCCAGCCCCTTTTCGGAAAGGCCGGGATATTTATAGCCGCCTGGCTCGGGGAGCTGGGATTTGCCATGGCTGCCTCCGTCCCCCCCATCCTGCCGCAGCATCCCTCCACCACATCCTGCACCGGGGTGGGGGCCGGGGTCGGATCCTGCCCTGGCCATGGGGACAACTCTTCCGGGTGGCTGTGCGATGCCCGGGGTCCCTGGGGGTCTGTGTGTGATGCTGGGGGTCCCTGGGGGTCTGTGTGTGATGCCTGGGGTCCCTTGGGGGTCTCTGCGCGATGCCGGGGGTCCCATGGGGATCTCAGGCTCCCTTTGGTCGAGGGGAGGTGGATTTGGCGTTGATTTGGGGAGCCAGGACTGCAGATGTTCCCCCCTTCCCCATTCAAAACCCGCAGCCGGTTGCTCCTCTCCGCGCTGTGCCTCAGTTTCCCCAATCTGATATATCACCCCGGGGGCAGCCCCAGGACAGGCAGTGGGTCTGATCCTGCACCCAGCACCCCCGACCCATCTGTCCCCTTTCCCCCATCATCTGACATGTCCCCGCACCCGGGGACAAACCCTTCCTGGCCGTGACGCAGCCCTTCCCCGGCTCTGCCTTACCCCAGGTGCAGCCCCCCCGACTCGGCCACCCCGACCAGGTCTCCCCCCCGTCCCCATGGAGTGAGCCCGCGTGGGGGTCTCTGCACCGGCGTGGCCCCCCCGGCACCAGCCCGGCAGGGAGGGAAGCTGGACGCCACCGCGAATATGAGCGACTTCTGGCACAAGCTGGGCTGCTGCGTCGTCGAGAAGCCACAGCCCGTGAGTAGCTTCAGCCTGGCGGGTGGGGAGGGTTTGGGGTGCTGGGGCCGCGCGCCCAGCGGGGGCTGACGGCCTTCGTCCGCTTGCAGAAGAAGAGGAGGAGACGGATCGACCGCTCCATGATCGGGGAGCCCATGAACTTCATCCACCTGACGCACATCGGCTCTGGCGACATGGCCGCGGGCGAAGGCCTGCCCATGGTACCCTGCCCACGCGCACGGTTGGGGTGGTGGGTCTCATGGTTGGGTGGTGGGTGTCACTGTTGGGGTGGTGGAGTCTTATGGTTGGGTGGTGGGTGTTGCTTTCGGGGTGCTGGGTCTCATGGTTGGGTGATCGGTGTCAATGTTGGGTGTCACGGTTGGGTGTCAATGTTGCTTTTGGGGTTCTGGGTGTCATGGTTGGGCGATGGGTGTCAATATTGGGAAGTTGGAGTCCCATGGTTGGGTAGTGGGTGTCATGGTTGGGTGAAGGGTGTCAACGTTGGGATGGTGGAGTCCCACGGTTGGGTGATGGGTCTCACGGTTGGGTGATGGGTCTCACGGTTGGGTGATGGTCTCAGTGGTGGTGACATCTCCGCACCCTCCCGCAGAGCGGCGCCGTGCAGGAGATGAGGTCCAAGGGTGGACGGGAGCGACAGTGGAGCAACTCCCGGGTGTTGTAGCGTGTGAGTACGTGGCCGTGCGGGCGGCTGCGGCAGCCCTCGCCACCCGCTCTTCCCCCCCGAGGCACCACCGCTAATTAACGCGCCCAAACGAGCCCCCGCTGGCGCGGCTCCGTAACCGGCCTCCCGCACTTTGCAGATTCCTGGCTTTTTCAGCCCAAACTTGAACTGCCCGATCCCCCCACCAGAGGAGAAGCCGACCTCGAGCGCTTGAACCCCGCCGTAATTTATGCAGCGCGATCCTCGCCGGCTCCCGGCGGCCTTCGGTCCTCGTCCCCCTCAGCAAACCCCTCCTGCCCGGAGGCAGCGGGCCGGTGACGCGGGGAGGGAGCGGGGACGGCTGCCCCCACCCCGTGCCCCGGGATTCCAGCCCGAGGGACGCAGCCGCCCTCCCGACGTGCGCCAGGAGCTGCCGGGCGCAGCCGAGATGTGCCAAATCCGCCCGGTTTTCCCTTTTTTCCACGCTGGCATCTCCCGTGGGCCCCTCTCAGCGCCGGGCCGTGGTGCCTCAGTTTCCCCAGGGGATCGCGGCGAGGCTGGTCCTGCTCTGGAGGCTGATCTGGTGCCCGCCCCGAAAGGCGCAGAAGAGCAAAACTGGGATTAAACCCCGACGCTTTGGTGCAAAACCGGGATCAAACCCCGATGCTTCAGCGTCTCGCCGGCAGCGGCTCAGCGCCACCACCACCACCGAGCCCGCGGTGCCTCCAGCCGGCATTTCCCACCGCCGGCGAACCGCCACCTTCCTTCTTTTTTAGGATATATTTGGTTTTTTAAGCTCAAAAATCCAACTAGGCAGCCTCCGCCGCCTCGGAGGCAGGACCGTGGTGGGGCCACCACCGCCTGGGATCGCCCCCGGGGCTTCAGCGGCCGAGGCAGGACGGGGCCCGACGCGAGGAGGGACTCGGGCTCCCGAATTTGGGCGCGGGTGTACATAGTTTAAGTAGCGCCGGGATTAAATGTTCAATAGCACGAGCTACGGGCGGCAGAGGCTTTGCCCCGCGGCGTGCCCAGCCTCGGTGAGCCAGTGCCGGCGCTCCGTTCGGTTCTCCCTCCCCTGGGAAAAACAACCCACCCTTGAAATAAACCCCTTTGTGCTGGGGCTCCTCGCCCCTCTGACCCGGGTGGGGATTGGCAGGGGGGTTTGCCCCCCAGGATGTCCACAGGGAGGGTGGGGCCGCCCCAGGCCCCCCCAGGGCAAGGGGGCAGCGCCAGATCTGTCGTGAAAGAAAAGCCGAGAGCCAAAAGTGGAAGAAAAAAGGCAAATTTAATCCTCGGGGCACAGTGGTGACAGTCCTGGGGTGGCTGCGCATCCAGACCCACCACCCGGGGCCCCCCGCAGCCCCCCCAAGGGAGGAAGAATGGCCAGAGCTCGTTAACCCCCCCAGCGCCTTCGTTAAGTGGGTGCAAGTGGCTGCCCGCGGGGTCCCCAAAATCCCACCCTGGGGACCAAACCCCAGCGGGGCCATTGGGGCGGGGGGAGCCCGTTGCGGGGCAAATTGCCACAAGGACCCGTCTGTGGTGGGAGCCGAGCCCTAACGAAGGGAGCCGAGCCCTAACGAAGGGAGCTGCGCCCCCCCCAGGCCCCAGCACCCCGCGGGACCCTGCCCAGGGACCCCACAAGCTGCCCTCACTCCGGGGGGGCGGGGGGCTGCCCGGTGGCGATGCGGCTGACCCGCTCCAGGACATCGTGGGGGCAGAGGGGGGGCACGGCCTGGGCCAGCGGACACTCCTCCACCAGGCTGTTCATGGGGGTGGGCGGCGGGGCCACCTCGTCCTCGGGCGCCCCGGCAGCGCCCGGCCCCCCCAGGGCTGCCCGCAGGACTGGCAGCACCTTCTTGCGTGACGCCAACGCGTTGCCCTGGGCGTAGGCGCCCACGCAGGCCCAGGGGCTCGCGAGGGGCTGGAGGTGCAGGGACGGCGCCGTTGCCTCCTCCAGCGCCCGGCACACCTGCGAGGGACAGAGCGCGGCGGCTGGGACCCCCTCGGCACCCCCAAAATCGGGGGATTTCGGGGCAAACCGCAGCCGAGAACTGCCCGGCTCCCACCAAGACCCCTGCGCTGAGAGACTGGGGTGCCCGGCCCCCAACTCACCGCGCTGCGGAGGGGCTCGTGCCGGCTGTAGACGGCGAGCTGCCGGGAGGGCTCGTTGCGCTCGTTAAAGGAGATGGCCATGGCCACCAGCCCCGCGTAGCCCCGAGCCTGGCAGAACGCCTCCAGGTCCTGCAGCATGCCGGGCCGGCGCAGGAAGGTCTGGCGCGGGAGAGACGCTGGCGTCACCTCGCTGTCCCCATCGTGCCACCCCTGCCTCAGTTTCCCCCCTGCCACGCCTCACCTCCAGGTCCACGTAGATGGCACTGACGGCGAGGAGCAGCTCATCGCTGGAGAGGACCTTGAGGTCCTTCCGCAGCATCTGCTCCGTCGTCAGCCCTGCGAGGCGAGAGGGGCCGAGCGTGAGCCCTGGGGACGCGTCCTTGTCCCCAGGGAGAGCGGTTGGTCCCAGGACCCGCTCCCAGCCGGACCCCGGGCGCCGACGCCGGACCTGAGACGTCGAACTTGGCCGCTTGCAGGGCTTCGAAGACGGCGTCGCGGGCGGGCAGCTCGGGGAACCTCGCCTCGAGCAGGGAGACGCAGGCCACGTCCCTGGGCGTCACCTTGCCGGCCGATGGGCTCAGGTTCACGCAGTCCAGCAGGATGGTGCCTGGCGGGGGGCAGCGGGGGCCATCAGCCGTTACCGTCCCCCTGGGCCGGGGCTCAGCGAGGGCCGCCCGCCCTCACCGTGCAGCAGCGCGGCCGTGGGTCTGTCCAGCACGCCCGGGGGCCCTTGGGCGATCCGCTCCGTCACCAGCGTGGCGCAGGAGCCCACCGGCTCCGCCGTCACCCGGCAGCCGGCAGCGCGGTCCCGTTCCAGCGGCCGGTGATCGAGGACCTCCACCACGGCCTCTTCCAGGGCCGCGTCGGCGCTGGCAGGCGAGACGGGGAGGGTGAGACCCCCAGCAGAGCCTGGAACCCCGCTTTGTTCCTCCCACCCTAAAAACACCCCGGAAAGGGAAAGGCTTTACCCACCCTGGGCCAAAACCGAGCGAGGACAAAGCGAGGCGTCGGGTGGGCGGCCCCGGTTGTCCCCGCGTCCCCTCCCCGGCTCACCCGGGCAGGACGTGGTGATCGACCAGCGTGAGGGAGAGCAGCCCGGCGTGGTGCAGCCCCCCCAGGTCGATCTCGTCCCGAAAGACGAGGGAGGCGGCGGGGATGCCCTGCTCCCGCAGCAGGAACGTCGTCTCCGTCCGCAGCGCGAAGTCGGCGCGAGGGATGTTCAGCACCGGGATGAAGGCGGCTTTGGCAGCCGGGGAGGTCTGCGGCGGCGGGGGGACACTCGGTGAGGTGTCCCCCAGGCCGCTGTTTGTCCCCGGGCCAGCGGCTGAGCCTCACCTTCGCCAGGAAATAAGCCATGGCCAGCGCCGAGACGGTGGAGTCCAGGTCACAGGCCTCGTTGCCCATCACCACGTGGATCTCCTGGTGCCGCCGGACGTGCTCCTGCCGGGGCGGGAGGCATCAGGTGCGGCAGTGACGTGTCCCCATCCAAAGCCCCCCGCGACGGTCCCTTCCCCTTTGCTGCCCTCAGGGGACGTGCCAGTGCCCCCGGAGCCACTTGTCACGGATGTGACCCACAGATGCCACCCGCCACCACCCACCTCCCAGCCGCCACCAGCAGCGGACGGGCTCCTGGCATCCCTAAGGGCACCCTCGGGACGAGACCTGGCTGGGATCCATTTCTGGCACGAAAACCTCACATTTTGGGGCACATGCGTGAAAGTGGGTGCATGGGGGCCCCGGGGAGAACGGGAAAACCCAGCTCAGCCCCGAGTGACCGCGAGGATGGGGACAGGGACCTTCCCGTCCCGGGGGACGCCGTCACAGCCCTGGGAACCTCCAGTGTTTTAACCCCAGATCAAAGTGGTTTTTCCAGAGATGGTGAGTTTGGGGCTGGCTGACCCCAAACCACGTTTCACCCCTTTTTTTCTTGCCTGCAGCAGCAAGAAAAACATGTCACGCGTGTCACCCCACAAATCCACCGTCCCCGGCTGCGGGTGCCCGCCCTGCCACGCTCCAGGGAGCCGCCCTGTCTCCAGGCCCTTCTTCAGTGACAATTATTTCATGCCATGACCCAGATTCGCTCATTTATTCGGTACAAGCCGAGGACGTAACCAAGCGAGAGCTGCCCGCGGCAGCGACCCCGCAGCCGGCTGGGGACCGGGCTGGGGGTGCTGGGGAGCCCCCGGCTCTGGGAACGGCTTGGGGGGTCCCCGGTGTAGCTGTGCCACCCCAGCCCGGGCTGTAGCGGGGCCAAGGGGCAGCACACGACCAGCCCCTCGCTCTGGGGGAGATGGGTGCACCCCACTGAGGGGCCTTGAGCCTCTGTGCACCCTGCTGCCCCCCCTGCACCCCAGTTCCCTGGGCACCCAGTCCCCATGCACCCCAATTCCCCCCTGTACCTCGCTCCCCACTGCACCCCAGTTCCCTGGGCACCCCAGTCCCCCTGCACCCTGCTCCCCACTGCACCCCAATCCCCTGGGCACCCCATGCACCCATTTCCCGCTGCACCCCAGTTCCCTGGCCACCCAGTCCCCATGCACCCATCTCCCCCTGTACCTCGCTCCCACTGCACCCCAGTTCCCTGGGCACCCCAGTCCCCATGCACCCTGCTCCCCACTGCACCCCAGTTCCCTGGGCACCCCAGTCCGCTGGGCACCCCATGCACCCATCTCCCCCTGTACCTCGCTCCCCCCTGCACCCATCTCCCCCTGCACCCCAGTTCCCTGGGCACCCCAATCCCCCTGCACCCCACTCCCCAGGGCACCCCATACACCCACCTCCCCCTGCACCCCAGTTCCCTGGCACCCAGTCCCCCTGCTCCCCACTGCACCCCAGTTCCCTGGGCACCCCAGTCCCCATCTCCCCCTGCACCCCCCCTCCCTGAGCACCCAGCCCCCGGCCCCGCTACCTGCAGAGCCGCCCGGTTCCCCTCCACGAACCGCTCCATAACGGCGCCGATCCGCGCCCCAACCCGCCCGGCCCAACCCAGTATGGCCCAGTACAACCCAGTACGGCCCGGCCCCGCCCTCCTCAGCTCCTCGGGGGGGGGCGAGGCCTCCCGCGCGGGCTGCCGGGAAGGGGGCGGGGTCAGCGGCGGGGGGCTCCGCCCCCCTCCGCTGACCCCGCCCCCTTCCCGGCAGCCCGCGCGGGCGGGGGGCGACCCCCCTCAGGCCCGGCCCGGCCCCCCCAGACCCCCCCCAGACGGGCCGTGCCCCCCCCCAGTCACCCCATCCCCTCCGGTGACCGGGGACTAGTTACCGGCGACCAGTGACTAGTTACTGGTGACCAGTAACCGGCAGAGCCCAGCGCGGCCCGTCAGCGGGTGAAATCGGGGGGCACCCACCCCCCCCGCCAAGCGCTGGGCGTCAAAATGGGGGAAAAAAATGGTAAAATCGGTGATTTTTTTGGTGCTACCGGTGGCCAGGCCTCGGGCCGACACCCCGGTGCGCCGCGGGGGGAGCGGTGCAGGCAGCTGCCGCCCCCCCCGCCCCGCTCCTGCCCGTCCTCTTCCTCCTCTTCCTCCGCCTCCTCCTCCTCGCCCGGCTGGGAATCCGCCTTCCCGGCAGCGAACCGGAGCGTGGGGCGGGGAGTGAGGCCTTGCCCGGCCGGGAGAGGGGAAAAAGGGAAAAAGAAGAGAGAAAGGAGGGATAAAGAAGGAAAAAGGAGAAAAAAAGAAGGAAAAAGGAAAAAAAAAGAAGAGAAAAAGGAGGAATAAGGAAGAAAAAAGGAGGAATAAAGAGGAAAAGAGAAGGGAAAAGGAGGAAAAAAGGAGGAAAAAGTAGAAAAAAGGAGAAATAAAGAAGGAAAAAAGAAGGAAAAGGAGAAAAAAGGAGGAATAAAGAAGGGAAAAGGAAGGAAAAAAGAAGGAAAAAGGAGGCGAGAGCGGGGAGGCGGCAGCAGCGAACCGACCGGCTGCGGAGTAAGAGCGGGCCGGGGGCGGCCGGGGGGGTTTGGGGGGGTGACCCCGTCCCGTCCCGGTGGGACCGCACGGGTCGAGGGTGGCACCGGGGCTGTGGGAGCGACGGCGGCGGTTTGGGGTGTTTTGGGGGCGGCGGAGGTGGGTGGGGGGGTCCCGGGGTGAGCCCGGCCCCGCCACGCTGCCGGGTGGGGAAACTGAGGCACGGCGGCACCGCGGCTCCGGCCGGTTTTACCGGCTCCCGGCCCCTCCCCGGCCGCTGCCCCGGCTTCGGGGGTGCGGCACCGGCGGGTCCGGCACCGGCCACCGGGCTGGGGGCCAGCGTCCACTCCTTGGCAGCTTTGTAAAAGGAATATTTTATTTTATTTTATTTTATTTTATTTTATTTTATTTTATTTTATTTTATTTTATTTTATTATTTTTATTTTATTTTAAATTTATTTTATTTTTTTACAAAGAATACGTATGTATTTAGTTATGACAACTATTTATCCATCTACTTACCTATCAATATTTATTACTTATTTAGTTAACAATAGTACTTATTTACTTACCTTTACATCCATTTATCTATCAAGAATATATGTTTATCTCTTTCCACACCACTTATTTACATACATTATTTATTTACAGGCTTATTTATCAAGAATATTGGTTCATCTATTTATCTACCAGTCTATCAAGGATATTCGTTTATTTGTTTACTAATACTATTTATTTCTCTATGTATCTCTTTCTCGAGAATGTTTATTTGCTTATTTACTTCTCTATTTATCTCTGCACTACTTATTTATTATTAATAATAAATTTATTATTTTAAATTTATTTATTAATAATAATAAATCGGCGGTTACCATCGGGCACTGTCCCTTTCCTTTCCCCCAAGACCCCTCTGCTCCGGCCCCAAAAGCGACGGGAACGACTCGGAGGGCACCGACCCCCTTGATTTTCTCCCGGCCTTTCACCACCTCCCCAAAAAACCCCTTTTTCCCCCCAATTTCCCCCTCCCCGCGTGTTCCCATCCCCGCTGCCGCCTGCGTTCCGGCTCCTTTGGGGATAACCGAGGGCCCGGTGCCCCGATTAGCGCCGGCGGGAGGAGGATTAGGGCTAAGGCGATCCGGCGTGGGCGGCCGGCGTGGCCGGGGCAGCGAGCCCAGCCGGAGCCGCCGCGCTCCCGCCCGCACCCAGCGTTTCAAACCCCAATTTCCCACACCCCGAGACTGTTTTGAAACCGAATTGTCCCAACTCTCCCCGCAGGAGCGTCCGTGCCGGGCTGAGGCTGCGGGGACGCGCCGGCGCGGGAGCCCGACCTTTCCTCGGAGCCGCTTCGGCTCCGTCCATCGGTTCCTCCCAGGTGGGTTTGGGATTTTCCCTCTTTCAGGATAAAATCCACGCGCGTCCGCGTCGCTGACTTTTTACCAGCGGTTTGGAGGCGGGAGCAGCCAACGCTCTGTTTTCCGTTATTTAAAGGGATGGGGGAGAAAAATCTGGGCTAAATGGGCCAAACCTGCAACAAATTGGACTAATGTGTCTGTTTTTTCTTGAAATACCCAAGTTTTACCTTCTAAGGGAGAGGTTTGGGATGTGGCTGTTCCCAGCGGGACCCGGAGCGTTCCCAGGGGCCTGATCTGGAGCCGCTCAAGGCAGGACGCCACGGTGAGGGTCCCGCTGCCGGTGAGGGTCCCGCTGCCCCCGCTCCGATGGAGCAGCCACCCGAGCGGGACGGGGCGATCCCAGCCCCTTCCAGCGGCGAAGGGACCCCCCAGCTCCCGGAGGAGGCTGTGGGTGAGGGTGAAACGCCGGCTGGCGGCGGGGAGAGCCCGGCACCAGAGGGACAAGCCGCCGCGCCGCGCACCGGGGACGAGGACGTCCCGTCCAGCCCCGGCGAGGGGCAACCGGGCTGCGCCCCGCATCTCCCCTCCGACGAGCACCCGAGGGAAGACGCTGAGGAGAAGCAGCCTGTGGAGGGTGGGGGGTCCCTGCCGGGTGCCCCCGTGCCCAGCGCGGGGGCCGGGGCGGGGGGGTTACCGGCCGAGCCCCCCCGAGCCCGCACCCCGAGTCGGGGCGCGGAGGCGGATTTTTACAGCGTGAAGTGGATCACGTGGAAGGGCGAGCGGACGCCCGTGGTCACGCAGAGCGAGAACGGGCCCTGCCCGCTCCTGGCCATCATGAACGTCCTCCTCTTGCAGTGGAAGGCAAGCGGGGTGCTGGGGGGGGGCTTGGGGGGGGTTGGCAAGGGGGGGATCGGGCTCAGCTCCCCCCAGGGGCGCGGGGAAGGGGCCGGGGGCCGGTCCTCAGCCTCTCGGTGCTTCCAGGTGAAGCTGCCCCCGCAGAAGGAGGTGATCACGGCCGAGGAGCTGATGGCGCATCTGGGTGAGCTCCGCGGGCCCGGCCCGGTGCCGCGCTGCCGTCGCCCGCCCCGCCGGGGCTCACCGCGCTGCCTTGCAGGGGACTGCATCCTGTCCACCCAGCCCCGGGAGCCGTCCGAGGGGCTGCAGCTCAACTTCCAGCAGGTCAGGAGCGGGGCTGCACGTCACCCGGACCAAAACTTGGTCTGCCCCATCTTGGGGAGCACCCGTGGCCTTGGGCTGCGAGCCTTGGGGTGCCAACCTGCTTCCCAAGCAAGCCCCCCCTGCTTCTCCCCCACCAGAACATCAACGACACCATGACGGTCCTCCCCAAGCTCTCGACGGGGCTGGACGTCAACGTGCGCTTCACGGGCGTCTCGGACTTCGAGTACACGCCCGAGTGCATCGTCTTCGACCTCCTCAACGTCCCGCTCTACCACGGCTGGCTGGTGGACCCCCAGGTGAGCTGGCCCCATGGCTTGCCTGGCTCTGGGGGCACCACGGGATGACCCGAGGGCTGGAGCAGCTCTCCTGGGAAGAGTTGGGTGGAAGCCACCAGCTCAGCTCCTGGACGTCCCCGTGATGGGGCGGTGGTCTGGGTGCTTGGGGAAGGTTCCGGGCGCCCCATCCTGCCCCGGTGCCACCCCGGCCCTTCCCGCCCGCAGAGCCCGGAGGTGGTGCAAGCCGTGGGCAAGCTGAGCTACAACCAGCTGGTGGAGAAGGTCATCACCTGCAAACAGGCCAGCGACTCCAGCCTGGTGAGCGAAGGTAACGACTCCCCGAGGACCCCGGGGGGGTCTTGGCGCCCCGGCCCCGCGCCCACCCCGCTTTCGCCCCAGGGCTGGTGGCGGAGCAGTTCCTGGAGGCCACGGCCTCGCAGCTGACCTACCACGGGCTCTGCGAGCTCACGGCCGCCGTCCGCGAGGGCGAGCTCAGTGTCTTCTTCCGCAACAACCACTTCAGCACCATGATAAAGCACAAGGTGCAGCCCCCGCCCCTTCCCCGGCTTCCTTTGAGCCGGCAGACCCCCTCCTCGACGCCAGCCAACTGTCCCCTGTCCCCAGGGCCACCTGTACCTGCTGGTGACGGACCAGGGCTTCCTGCGGGAGGAGCGGGTGGTCTGGGAGAGCCTCCACACCGTGGACGGCGACAGCTGCTTCTGCGACACCGACTTCCACCTCAGCCACGCTCCGGGCAAGGAGGGGGCTGCCGCGGCCCCCCCGGACCCCTTCCTCCAGCAGAGACAAGTGGACCAGGTAGGGGACAAGCGGTGGCGCCGGGGGACACCGGGGTCCCGTCCCAGCGCCGGGGCTGCTGCGGGGTTTGGGTTCGCTGTGTTGAGCACCCCCTCCAACTCTTTTTGCCCCCCCAGGATTACATGGTGGCCCTGTCGCTGCAGCAGCAGCAGGGCCAGGACCCCTCGGCGCTCAGCGACCTGGAGCTCGCCCGCCGGCTGCAGCAGGAGGAGTACGAGCACCAGCACCAGGACCAGCACCGGCACCGGCACCGGCAGCTCCCGGCACAGGTAACCGGGTGCTTCCCACCCCCTCGCCCCCCTGCTCTGCCCCACGGGCCGGTCCTGGGGGGGTGGCGGTGTCCCCCAGGGATGATGGGGGGTCTCTGTGGGTCCTCCTGCTCCCCAGCCCCCCTTCCTGTGCTCGCAGGGCCGCGCGCAGCCGGGCGGCCGCGAGCGGAGGCAGCGGCAGAAGCCGGACTTGGACTGCGCCCTCCTATAGCACCCCGGGCCCGGGCACCCGGGGGGAACCTGCCCCACCCCTCGCCATGGCCCCCCTGGGGTCTGTGGCGGGGTCCCTGTGCCCAGAGCCCCCTGACTCCCCACTCTCGTCCGTTCTCCGGGGAGACCCACGGGGGTCCCTGGGGACGGGATGGGACACACACACACACACACACACACACACACACGAGGGGGGTCCCTCCTTACCCACCGCTGGGACCACCCAAATCTTTCCAGTGGCCTTAACATGGGGGGGGTCCCACGGGGGGATCCCACCCCTTGGTCCCTGCTCCGAGACATGGGGGGACACGTGTCTGGAGTGGGACACACACACACACACCCCCGTGTCCGAAACGCGGCCTTAGCCCTTGGCAAATAAAGGACTCGTCCCCACGCGCCCGTGTCCGACTGACTGACACCAGTGGGGCCTCTGAGGGTCTGGGGGGGCTTGGGGTGACGGGACCCTCCGTGCCCCACGGGTTTGGGGGGTTTTAGGGGTGACGGGACCCTCCGTACCCCACGGACATGCGGGTTTGGGGGCGTTTGGGGTGATGGGACCCTCCGTGCCCCATGGACACGCGGGTTTGGGGGCGTTTGGGGTGACGGGACCCTCCGTACCCCATAGACACGGGGGTCGGGGGGGGTTTGGGGTGACGGGACCCTCCGCACCCCACGGACACGCGGGTTCACGCCCCGCCCCGGGGGGTGCAGTGTTGCGGCGGGGCCGGCAGGGGGCTCCCCGCAGCGGGGGGGTGAGTGGGGTCTATGGGGGGCGGGGGTGAGTCCGTAGGGGACGGAGCGGGTGTGAGGGAGGGGCGGGGGTACGGGGAGGGGCGCGTGGCGGGGTCCCGGGGCGTGAGGAGCGGCGGGGGGGAGCGGACGGACCCCCGCGGCCCCTCCCCTTGTCCCTCCGCCCCCGCCCGCCCCCGCCGATCGCCGTCGCGGCGATGGATTGCTCAGGCCTGGCGCCCCGCCCGGCCCCGCCCCCCGGCGGGCCCCGCTCCCCTCCGGGCCCTCGGCCGTGGCGGTGACGTCACTCCCGCCGCTGCCTGGCGCGGGGCGCGCGCGGGGCGGGGGGGGGCGAGCGGCAGCGCGAGGCGGCGGCGGCGGCTCCGGGCGGCGGCGCGTGAGTGGGGCGGGGGGGGGGTCGGCGGGGGGCGCGGGGCCGCCGGTCTCCTCCCGCCGCGGGAGGACCGGGCCGGACCGGACCGGACCGGACCGAGGCGGCGGCGGCGGCTCGGGCCAGGCCGCGGGGCGGGGGAGCGCGGGCAGGTTCTCGGTTCCCCCCCGCTCTTTCGCCCCTAATCCTCCGGGGCTGCCCGCTGTGGCGGGCCCGGTGGGGAGGGCCCGGCGGGCGGGGCAGGGCCTGGCGGGAGGCCCTGTGGCGGGGCAGGGCGGGGGGGTCCGGCCCGGAGCCCGGCGGGGCCCCCCCGGTGCGTCCCGGCCGCCGCCCGCAGGCGGCCCCGTGCCTGGACTCCCCCCCCACGCCAAGGGCCCGGCGGGGCCCCCCCGGCTCCTCGGGGTGGGCCGGGCCCGGAGGGAGGCGGTGCCCCCCGGCCCGCGGGGAGGCCCCGGGCCCGGCCTCGGCCCCGCCGGCGCTGGGCTGCGGCCCCCCCGGGCGGGCTCATGCCGCCCCCGGGACTCTCCAGCCCGCGGGGACCCGGCACCCCCAGCTGGGGCGGGACACCCCGGAGCCCCCGGTGCAGGGTCCCGGCCGGGGCTCGGTGCCCTGCGGCGCTCCCGGCCCCGGTTTTTCCTCCCTCGGGGTTTTCTCCCTTCCCAGCACGTCGCTCCTGAGTTCCCCCCGGGCGGGTCCCGGCTGCTGGTACCGGCCCCCCCGGCTCGGCGGCACCCGGTTCCGGCTCCTCTCCGTTCCCGGGACACCGGCTGGGCCCCGGGGGAGAAGATGCCGCCAGCCCCGAGCAGGGCCTCACCCCGATTCCTCCCACGGGCTCCCCGTTACCTGCCCGCGGCCCAGTTCAGCGGGGCTCAGGGCACGCTCCCGCCCCGGCTTGCGAAACCGGCCCCGCGGTTCCTCCTTCCCTGCTCCCGTCCCTCTCCTCCGTCCCTGCTCCGTGCCGGGGATTTGCCCCCCCGGGGACGGGGACCCCCACCCCGACCCCTGTCCCGGCCCCACGGAGCCCGGGATCGTCTCCCCCGGGGGGGAACCGGCTCGTGTGCGGTGCCAGCGTGGAGGGCAGGAGGAGCCGGAGTGCCCTGACCCCGCGGCGGTGACGGCGCTGGGCCTCAGCCCCTGCCCGTGCCCGCCGGGAGCCGTTTTCAGGCACAAAGGTGCCCATTGTGCCGCCGGCAAAGCCCTAATCCTGCGCCGCGCCGCTGCCCGGGCCCAGCCAAGGGGTGGCCGGGGGCTCCGTGCCTCAGTTTCCCCCGCCCGGCGGTGGGCTCCGTGCCCAGGATCAACCTGGGGGTGTGGGCACTGTGGTCGGGAGAGAAACCGTGGCAGGAGGCTTCCCCCTTGCTCTTTGTGCCACCGTGGTCCCGGGGTTGCGCCCGTTCCCGGCCGATGCCGGCGGGGAAGTCCCGGTGCCCGGGAACCCGGTTCCTCCCTCCAGCCGGTGCCAGGGCCCCGTCCCCGGTTAATCATCACCCGGTGACCTCCCCGCCGCAGGGAGCAAAGTCCCTCCGTGCCGGAGCCGAGCGCCGGCCGCCCCGCGCGGCACCAGGGGGGTTTCACCGGAGCCCACCGGGGGCTCGCCGGGGCCGAGGTGGGGCTGCCCGCGCCGGTGGCACCGTGCTGGGCTGCGGGCTGAGCCGGTGCCCCCCTCACCTCGCCCCCCCGCTCCCCCCCAGCATGTTCCAGACCCTGTACAGCTGTTTTTGGTGGGAGCGGCTCTGGCTCCCGGCGAACCTCACCTGGGCCGACCTGGAGGACCGGGATGGGCGAGTCTACGCCAAAGCCTCCGACCTCTACGTCACCCTCCCCTTGGCCTTCCTCTTCCTCGTCGTCCGGCACCTCTTTGAGACGTGAGTCCCTTCCCTGGGGGCGGGGGGACGGACCCTGACCCGGCTCTCCCTGCGCGTGGGGCTGGGGACATGCGGTGACGGACCCCGGGGACACGCGGTGACGGACCCCGGCCGTAGCGCCCTGTCCTCGGCCCGGCTGGGGGTGGCCGTGGCACCCCGGGGGTCCTGCCCCCCCTCCCCAACATGTGGGGCTGGGCACCTGCCCCCGTGGCCCCGCACAGTCCCGGCTTTGTGCATCCTCCGCTGCCCTCATGGCGCCCGCTCGGCCCCGGCGCTCGGGAGCGGTTTGTTGGGCAAACAATGGCGAGCCGGGGCGGGACAGACGGGGCTTTGTTGGGAGCCGGGGGAGGCCCCCTCCGCTGGGGGGTGCGGCCCTGCCGCGTCGTGGGGGGCCGGTCCCCCAGCCCTGGGGTGACCGAGGACCCGGGGGGTTCCCCCGTGGTGAAACCCCCCTGGGAGAAGCAGCGGCGGGATGGGGAAACTGAGGCACCGAGTGGCTGCGGGTCCCTGGGTGGCTTCGATGGGGCCACGTCAGGCAGGTGACACAGAAACGGGGACGTTCGTGTCCCCCTGCTCCTTCCCCAGGTACGTGGCCACCCCCCTGGCCGGGCTCCTGAACGTCAAGGAGAAGATCAGGTTAAAAGCCGCCCCCAACGCCGTGCTGGAGAAGTTTTACGCCGCCACCACCAAACACCCCAAGCAGGTGAGGGGACGGGGTGGGGTCCCCACGAGGGGCTCGGCGTGGCTGGGGGAGGGCGAGCAGCAGAGCCGGGCCCCCGTGGTGGTGACGTCCCCGCCGCCCCCCAGGCCGACGTGGAGATGCTCTCGAAGAAGAGCGGCTGCACGGTGCGGCAGGTCGAACGCTGGTTCCGCCGCCGCCGCAACCAGGACCGGCCCAGCCTGCTCAAGAAGTTCAGGGAGGCCAGGTGAGACCCTGTGTCACCGTCACCCCGCGGCGATGGGGCTGGGCGGGGGGACACCCCGCTGTGGGAGGGCGGAACATGGGGCCGGGGGCTCCGTCCGTGTCCCGCCCGCGCCTGGGCCCGCCTGAGGACCCTCTGCTTCCTTTTTCCAGTTGGCGATTCACGTTTTACCTTCTTGCTTTCATTGCTGGCATGGCTGTCATAGTAGATGTGAGTATCGGCCCCCCCGTGCCCGGCCCTGCCGCCCCCCCGGCCCCCGCTAACGCCTCTGTCTCTCTCTCCCCTCCGGCAGAAGCCCTGGTTCTACGACCTGCGGGAGGTGTGGAAGGGGTACCCCATCCAGGTGAGCCCCCCCCGCCCCACAGCCCTTCCTGCCCCCCGGCGCCGCCTGCGCGATGGGAGGGGGCGGCCGAGCCCCCGGAGGCGTGGGGGGGTCTGGACTGACCCCCCGGGGCGGCACAGGGTGACTCTGGCACCCGTCTGGGCTTGGCCGGTGCACGGGGAAGGGGTTTGCGGGCTGTGGGGGGCAGAGGGTCCCCAGGACACCCGTGGGCCTGGGTGGTGCCTGTGGGAGGGGCTCGAGCCCCCCCGGGGAGGATCCCCCAGCTCAGCCCTCGCCTTGCAGAGCATGCTGCCCTCCCAGTACTGGTACTACATGATCGAGCTCTCCTTCTACTGGTCCCTGCTCTTCAGCATCGCCTCCGACGTCAAGCGCAAGGTGGGCTGCGAGGGCGGGCGGGGGGCACCGGGCACCGGGCTGGCGCACACGGGGACGTCGTGGTGGGGTTTACTTCGCCCTCGTGGTGGGTGTTAGGGAGGGGCTGGGGCCACGGAGGGGACCTCGGGGGTGAGCGGGGTGGTTGGGTTGGAGCCGGGCCGGGGTGACCCCCTGCTCCCCCTTCCCTGGATGCAGGACTTCAAGGAGCAAATCATCCACCACGTGGCCACCATCATCCTCATCAGCTTCTCCTGGTTCGCCAACTACATCCGTGCGGGGACGCTCATCATGGCCCTGCACGACTCCTCGGACTATCTGCTGGAGGTACGTCCCCTCCCCGCCACCACGGGCACGGCCACGGCCACGTCCTTGCCCCGCTCACCCCCCTCTGCCCCCGCAGTCCGCCAAGATGTTCAACTACGCCGGCTGGAGAAACACCTGCAACAACATCTTCATCGTCTTCGCCGCCGTCTTCATCATCACCCGCCTGGTCATCCTGCCCTTCTGGTGAGCGCTGGTGGCTGGGGAACGGGTGGGGAAACTGAGGCACGGGGCGGTGGGGTGCCGCTGGGGGTGGGAGGCCGGTCCCTGCCCCTAACGGAGCTGCGTCCCCTGGCAGGATCATGCACTGCACCGTGGTTTACCCGCTGGATCTCTACCCCCCCTTCTTCGGCTACTACTTCTTCAACTTCATGATGGTGGTGCTGCAGTCGCTGCACATCTTCTGGGCCTACCTCATCATCCGCATGGCCCAGAAGTTCATAACTGGAAAGGCAAGAGGGGGCCTGGGGGGCTTCGGGGCTCCTGGCCCTGTGGGGAGATGCTGCTGCGGGGCGATGGGGCTGGATCCAGACCCGGCTGATGGGGCTCGGGGTGGAGGGAGGGTGCGGGTCTGCCCCAGGAGCGAGGTGAGGGGGGGGGGGGGTCGCAGGGGGGACCCCCAGACCACGCAGCCGGACCGCGCTCGGCTTCCCGAGTCGTGGGGAGGAAACCGTGGTGGTTCGCGATGGGGGAAACTGAGGCACGGCAGGAGAACGGGGCGCCGCTGACCGAGTCCCCCCGCAGGTGGTGGAGGATGAGAGGAGCGACCGTGAGGAGACGGACAACTCGGAGGAGGAGGAGGAGGCGGCGAAGAACGGGCCCCTCTCCAACGGCCACCCCGTCCTCAACAACAACCACCGCAAAACCGACTGAGCGCCCGCGGCCCCTCTGCGCTGGCGGGGGCGGCCGGAGCCCAAACCCGTGAGATGTCCGACCCTGGCCCCTCCACCCCCTCCCCTCCCCGGTCCCGCAGAGCAAACCGGGGACCCCCGAGAGCCCGTCTGGGCCCCCAGCCCCGGGGGCCGCAGCCATCGCTGCTTCCCCACCCCACGCTCACCGTTGGTGCCGTTTCTGCCTTTCACCTGCTGCCTTAATCCCCCGCGGGGCCCCGGGACAGGCAGAGCCGGGGCGGCTCCTTCTCCTCCCCGCAGCCCCCGGCCCCTCGCCGGGCTCCAGCCCCCCGTTACCCCCCTTTTCCTGACCATCCCCTCGCCGGAGGGAGCGCGGCCGCAGCCGCCTCTGCGACCACCGGGACGAAGCCCCTTCCCTGGGGCGCGGGCGGGCGGGGGGGCAGCCGGTGGCTCCCTGCTCCAGGGGGGAGCGGGCGCAGCCCCGGGGGTGTGGGGGGCTGGAGGAGGGGGCGACGCTGGGAGGGCTCGGGGGAAGGAGGCTGCGGGGTTCCGTCACTACTCGCGTCTCACGGAGGAGTTTAATCCCCTCGTTTCTCTTCTGTAAATGGGTTCTGAGTCTCTCCCTCCCCGCGGCCGCTCCTGGTCCCTTCCCCGGCTCTAACAGGACAAATTTGCAACTGATTTTTTTTTTTTTTTCCTATTTATTTGGAAGACCGAAGGCGCCGGGCTCGGCTCTGCCTCCTGCACCCGCCCGGGGTGCGGCGAGACCTCCCAGCGCGGAGCGGGGGGGAAAAGGACCATTAACCAACGTCAGACCAAAATGTGTTAACTTGTTGTTTTTTTGTTTTTTAAAAAAAGTTAAAGGTTAAATATATTGAAAGGTAAAAAACTAATAAACTTCGGTAAAAAAAAAACCAAAGGGCTTGGGCATCTTCTGTGGCTGGCACAGCGGCCCCGGCGAGGGTCTGGGGGCGAGTGTTTGGCACAGCTGCCTTTAGCTTTCACTTGGGCGGTGCTAAAAGGGGGCAGATTTGGAGGAATTTGATATTTTTATATTTTTTTTCCCCCTGGAAGCTCTCCACATCTTCCACACCAGCCTGGAGCGGGGGCTTCAGCGGCCTGAGGAGCCCCGGCCCCGCTGCCAGAGGAGCGTCCGCCCTCCTCGGGTGACAAAGCTGCTATTCAGGTGGGCGCTGAGGATGGAACCGGAGCTCACAGAGGCCCTAGAAAGGTTTTTTTTTTAAAAAAAAAGTTATTTAGTATGGGGAGGGGAAAAGCCTCCCTTGGGAGTGCGGAGCTGCCCGGGCTGCTCTGGGGTTGGGTGCCCGAGGGATGGGGGTGGCGGCTGGAGCCCCCTTTGCTGCTCCAGCTCTCCCCAGCCCGGGGTTTGGCCCTTGAGCTGGTGGGTGGCGTGGAATTTGATTCCAGTTTGTAGAAATCTGCCTCTTCCAGCCCGTGGTTCATCACACCCTTCGGGTGCGCAGGTACAAACTGTGCCCAGAGCAAAGCCAAACCCCAGCCCCTCAGGTCGTGCGTCGCTGCCGTGCCTGGGGCTGGTGGGCGGCTGCTCCACCCTCTGCCCTTCCCTACCCCGGCTCTAGGTGCCCAAATCAAGTCTGGGTTGAGCGAGTCAAGTTCGAGGCTGGCTCAGCTGCAGCTTCTGTGCAGTGTTTTCAGCCAAGCGCCGTGTTTTGAGCCTGCGGGTGGATCCTGGGGCGGTGGGAGGCGGCAGTTGCCATCACAGCTGGTCCCCAGCCAGAACAGGGCAACCAGCTTCTCCTGAGTTTTGCCGAGGGGGGTTTGAGGAGCATTTGTTTTGCCAGGAGGAAGGGAAGGTGCTTTGGGGAGCGTGTTGCCCTCTCTGGGCCCAGCTGCCTCCAGTGCAATCCTGCTCTTCCAGGGCTTTTGGCTGTTCCTAAAGTTCAGGGCAATTTTTTTTTTAATAGAAAAACATACTTTATTGCTTTTTAACAGTGAAAAGATTCTTTACAACATATCACAGTTGAAGACAGATGTGTTGGTTTGTTTTTTTCCCCACTTAAATTCACGTCACCGCTGTAAATCCAGATTGGTCCCCTCCATCCCCACTCCCTCCCCGTCCCAAGGCCGCAGGGACAGCAGCGGCTCAGTCCCAGCCCTGAGGCGCTTCCCCGGAGCCTCGGTGAAGTGTTTCCTGATGGAAAACTGGCAGCAACACCAGCGTGAGCTTTGTGTCTTAAAGGGGGGAGAGGGCTGGGAGGGAGCGGGAGCAGGTACCAACTCGGCTCGCGGCCTTGCCTGCGGTGCTGAGGGGAGCTCGTCCTCTCAGGGGGTGGCTGTAGCCCCCCGGGACGTGGCAGAAGCCAAGCTCGCAGCATCAGCCCCTGCCGCCGCCACCACACATGCACCAGGTGACGTTTCATTCCGTGTCCATCTGCCGCTGTAATTTTCAAGTGAACGGGAGAACGCGAAGCCGCCGTACTCGGCTCCGTAACAGCTACTACTAAACAACCACCTCTCGAGAAGAAACTTGACCCTCACAAAGGGAAAGTCAGCACCAAGCCTGCGGGCTGGAGGGAGCCGGCGGGAGCACGGGCGGGCTCACAGCAGCCGCCCTCGGCACTCGATAGCCCCGCAGCAGCACAGCAGCTCTTTGCCTTCCACGCTGCCCACTTCGTAGTTGTAATCCCACGTCAGCTCCGTGCCAGCTCGTATCCTCCTGGGAGGACAAAAAAAAAGGCCATGCTGGGAGAAGAGGCCATTCCACCAGGAGGGTACGCCAGACCCCTGCGAGCGGAGAGCAACGCTTGTACGTGACCTCGCTGGACACGGCGGCGCAGCCCAGCTGCCCCCGGGGCAAGGGTGACGCAGCCAGCGCGGCGGCCTTCGGCTCCGTAGCGAGCAGAGGGACAAAGGTCCCCGATGAATCACTCCCGTGGGGCTTCACGGAGGAGACGCCGCGCTGGCGGTGCCCGGGAGGCGCGTGGCAGGGATTCACCCCCGCCCCGCGCTGCCTGCGAGGTCTGTGACCCAAAAAGGCCTAAACCTGATGCAAATCGTATCAGAATCTCCAGCACAGGAGAGAGATCCTCGCTCCGAGCTTCTCCCCGCTCCAGCTGGCATGAAACCAGGAGGAGGAAACACCCAGCCCGCACGGGTCAAGCTCCTGGCCGAGGAGCTGGGTCCCCCCAAGCCCTTCCCCGCGCGCGTCGCGACTCACTTGCTGGCAAAGAAGGCGACCCAGGGGAAGCGGAGGTCGTGCGTGTCCACAAAGACGTTCTGCACAAACAGGTTCGGGCTGCAGCTGTGCTGTGAGGGGAGCGGAGACAGACCCCGTGAGCACGCTCCTGCGGTGGGGGGGACACGGACCAGCCCGCGGCCGACACGAGCCGGTGCAAACAAGCAGCGTTCCCGATCCGTCGGCTGCAGCTGGAACGGGCCACGCTCCCTCCCTGCCCGCCAGCACTGAGTCACACGGCCCACGCTCGCTCGCAAAGGTAACGGGCGCTGGAAGGACTGACTTGGCTTCCCCCCGCGTCACGGGGCTGGCGCAGCTGCCCTGTTTCACTCAGGGAGGGGAAAACATCCTCCTCGTCCTGCTCTTTTCCCACTTTTTTTTACTATATTTATCATCTTGGGGAGGAACAGGCCTGCTGAAAGGGCAGCTCCCCCCCAAATACATCCCGTCTCAGCTGCCAAGGGACATTCCCCGTCCGTGCCCTGCCAAGGGCTGTGACTCACGTTGAGGTACCGGCCCAGGTTGCCCTCCAGCTTGGCGTCGATGATATAACAGGACTCCTCCCCGTCGTAGAACTGGCGGGTGGTTCTGCGGACGGGCGCGCTCTCGCCCTTGTCGGTCGCTGCCATGTTGGTCGACTTGATGGCGATGCCGTGGGTGGATTTCAGGGCGAAGCCGCGGGTGGATTTCACCGCCACCTGCCTCTTCACCGGACCTGCGAGAGGAGCAAACGCCACGGTCTCTCTCCCCCTTCCAGAAGAGGGACCCCACGGCAGCGCTGCTGGCCCAGGCCGCTCTCCTCGTTCACACATGGGAACAAACCCCGCAGGGACACAGCTTGGAGCTCCACCACCACCCTGGGACGGCTCTGGGGAACCTCCAGCTCCCTGCCCAGCCCAGCAGAGCCCAGACACCCACCACGGTAAGTCCCACAGTTGCTCTTTCTTAGATACCCACAAATATCTAGGACTTGAGGCCTGGGGTTTGCAGTTGTCTCAAACAACACATGGGGAAGCTTCAGCCCTCGGCTGTTACAGCTCAGAGGTGCCTGGAGCAGGACGCACCCTGCTCACAGCTGCTACGTCCTCCTCAGCCCTCCCTGGGGGTTTCTGCCCCAAATTTCTTGCTGTACCCCCGTCCTTTCAGCCCGTTCCCCCCCCAGCAGCTGTCCTCACCTGACCCAGACGAGGGGTTTTTCTTGTCGTCCCCTTCCTCCTCCTCGGAGCCCGAGGAGATGGTCTGGATGTCGTCGCTGTCGTTGGTGGTGCCCTGGGCCTGCCCCGCCGCCGCCCGCCTGGTCTCCCCCTCGCTGTCGGTGCTGCTCGACAGGGTCAGCACGTCCTGCTGAGAGGCACCAAAGCTCCTGAGCGCAGCCCGGGGCGGGGGGAGCAGTGCAGCTCCCTCCTCCCCAGCAGTGCTTTGCTCTCTCCTCCCAGAGGAGCTCGGGGCTCTCGGGAGCCCTTCTGAGGCGGGTCACACCTGTGGACACTGCGATGGGGCAGGAACGGGACACAAGCCCCATCTCCCAGGCCAGTGTCTGACCCAGCAGTGGGGTTCCAGGGGGCTGGTGAGTCCCGCAGCACCCAGACGGCCAGCGCCTCACGAGCCTGTGCCGTTATGTGCTCTGGGTTTTGTAAGGAGGGGAGAAGACCCCAAAAACCAAAGGCTGTCCCCCAGGATGGCTTCCTAGCCCCGGCTCTGCCCAGCCATGGGTCCCTGGTGTGCTGGGCATGCGACCCAAGGTGCTACACCCCCTTGTAACATGGCCCGTGTCCTTTTTTTTGTCTTTCAGAACCATGAAAGGCCCCCACTGCCCGAAGGAAACCAACTGCCCCTCAGGAAATCACCACCACGAACACAAGCCCTGCACCGGTGCTCAACTGGGAAGGAAAGCAGCATAGAAACAACCCCAGGTAAGGTTCAAGGTCTTCACCGGGCCAGTTTGGAGTCGAGGCAGAGCCAGGCCCACCCTCCCAGCCCACGGCTGACGCCCCAAGGATCCCCGCTTACATCCGTGGCGGGCTGTGGGGCGAGGGAGTGCCGCCGGCTCTGCAGCAGGGCCGTCTTGCTGGTCGGCCGCCGGATGCCCTCCAGTTTGGGCGGGCTGGGGTTGTAGCCGTACATCCTGCCCAAGTCGCTGAGCCTGGGGGGGGTGAGGACAGGAGCGGGTCACACTCGCACCGCCAGGGAGATGGTCCGTGGGGCAGAGCCAGAGCAGCTGAGGAGAGCTGGGAGCTGGCCAAGGCTGCCACCTCCAAGCGTTTAATTTGGGCACAGCCCAAACCCTCCCAACCTTCAGTTTACTCTAATTTAAGGAATCTTACCCGAGAATTTTGGTTGGATCTTCAGGTTCCTGTGGAGGGAAGGAGTACAGAAGGTCAGAATCTCTCCCTTTGGGAGCACGCTTCAGCCCTGCTGTGGACACGCTCCCCACACACCAGCCCGGGTGGGAGAAGCCGGCTGTTCCCACCACTCTGTGTGACACCCAGGCCAGGGGTGCTCCAGAAGGGCCAAGCTATGACCACAGGTCTCCCACCCTCCACATCCCACACAGCGGCTCGCCGAGCCCCCTGTCCAGAGCAGGGGGTGGACAGAGACCACCTCCATCTCCCTCTTGTCCCCGGGCAGGCGGTGGTTCCCTCCCTCAGGGCTGCACAGGCACGTAGCACCCAGGGCAGGAGGGGTGTTCCACTCTGCTCATGCTGAGCAACTTCTTTGTAGCCTCTTGCACCACAACTTCCCCCAGGAAGGGGAAAGGCACCTCCTGACACCACCACAGTGGGCAAAGGCCAAGCAAGCAGGGCAAGGGGACACCCAGCAGCACCACAGGCCACCTAGTCGTGTTGTATGGGCAGGGAGGGCATTCGAGCAGGAGCACAGCTGAGGCACATCTCTGTGCCCCCCTTTCCTCATCCATCCCCCCAAGGCAGGGGGCCATACTCATCTCCCAGCCCCACAGCCCTCCCTTACATCTTTCTTCAGTGCCTTTGCCTCTCTGTCCAGGTCGGCCGGGGCAGAAGCGGAGGGTTTCTCTCTCTCACCAGGCAGCTCCATTTTGTTGGCCTTGGCTTCGCCTCCTTCGCTCATCTTGAAGGAGGAGGTGCTGTCGTTGTCCTGGAAGCCGTCGGACATGCTGTTGGAGCTCAGCCACGAGGCCACTTTGTTCTTGGAGGTCTCCTCCGACACCGGCAGCTTACAGGAGGCAGCGGCCGCCGTCTCGTCGTGGCTGATTTGCCGGGTGAGCCCCGAGTCCTTGGAGGCCGTCTCCGACAGCCCGTTCTCCCTCTGGCCCCGGGTCTGCCGGCGCGTGGCGTAGCTGCGCCACACCGAGCTGGTGCTGAAGTCCTCGTCCTTGCAGAAGTTGTCGTCAGAGCTGTCCTCGTTGGACTCCTCCGGCTCCTCGGTGCCCGTGTTTTCCTCCTCTTCGTCCTTAAGGTCCACCCCGCTGCTGTCAGAAGAGCACTTTGCGTCGCTCTCGTAGCCCTCCTTGAAGTTCTCCACGCTCTCGATGTGATCCAGGTTTGCAAAATACTCGTCACCCATCTCTAGCCCCTCTTTGTCGGCGAAGTCATCCGTGAGGATTTTCCCTGGGGGTGAAGAATAGAAAACTCTGAGTTTTCCAGGGATGACATTCCTGCCCTGTCAATGTATCCTCCCCAAAGGCTCGCTGAGGAGCAAACAGGCCTGACACCACCTCATTCCAGAGCTGGGCTGGGAAAGGACAACCTATCACCCTGATACTCGAGGTAATGAAAACCTGAAGCACGTGGCTGACCTGAAGTGGGCCCTTGCTAACACCCAGGGTCCCACCAAGGACACCCCTAAGCAGCCACTCAGACAGGGTGACCGCCTCTCCTCTGCAGGGCTGGAGGCGAGGGTGCAGCGCAGGGACAAGAAACCAGAGCAGCAGAGCTCAGGCAGTGCCCGTGGTCGGTTTCATTTCAGAGTTAACGCAACCACGCCGCACAACTTCTGCATTTCGTGGGTTTGTGCCGACGTCCCAGCGACCGGTTCGATGTAAACAGGAAGCAGGTAAGTGTTGATTCACCCTGTGCACAGAAACAGCTCTGGGGATCCCAGCACTTCTCTTGACGCTGGCACTGCAGCATCTTTGTGCAGAGTTGGGCAAGGGAGGGGCATCAATCAGGAAATCAAAGTGTTGCAAGTTCATCATTGTTAAGTTTTTACTTTCCTGTCCCCTTGACAAGCACAGGAAGAGCTTCACACCCGTTCTGGTGGGTTTTGCGATAAGCAAAGCCTAGGCCTCAGGCCTGACACAACCAGATCTTTTCACAGACTTGTTCCCCCCTCCTGAACCAGGACAAAGCAGATTCACAGCTGAATCCACGTGACCGCTGGGAAGAGCACCGGCTCAACCAAGGCTTTCCATTCACAGCACCTGCTTCAAAACTAAGAGGCCTCTACCTGTTCGTTCATCCTACCTGCTCGTTCATCCTACCTGCGTAGATGCAGACAAAGGAGCCTTTAGCGATATCATCCAGGCAGCGAATGCCCCAGCCTTTGTTCTGCGTCTTGAATAGCTGCAGCCGGACCTGGAGCCCGTGCTGGACCAAGCGGTTGGTGCACATGTTAACGTTGCACTTGCACCTCTTGTTACACTCGTAAACTCTGAAAGAAAGGAGAAGGGTGACATCCTCCCTGATAAAGCTGTATGCCAGGACGTGGTGTTGTACCAGGAACGATGCAAAGGGACTGGCAGCGGTGGCTTAGAGCTCGGCAGAGCAGGGAGGGTGCAGCTGCCAGGGAATGCACAGAGATCCTGGGCCACACGTTAGCAGGTGAGTCAAGAACACGGGCAGGTTTTGGGTATCTGCAGTGAGATCTGGGAAATGCTGCTCTCTGATAGCATCCGAGGCCAAGTTTCTGGGGCTGGTATTGGTGAGGGAAGGAGAAGACGCAGCCCTGCTTACCCTGTCGGGAGGCATTCTTCCAGCCTTTTGTGCTGGTATCCCGAGTTGGGGTTGATCTGCCCTCCTGGGGTGCAGCCAGTCGCTTGGACCGTCAGTTGGTGACAGGCACATCTCGATCTAGAGACACACAGAAAAACCCACCCGCGCCCCAGAGGTTAGTTCTACACACCAGTTTTGCAGGGAGGTGAAGAAACCACATCCTTCTGCACACCTACACCCAGAGAGACGGGCACCAGGGCTTGACCTGGAGTCAAACCTGTGACCCACCAGAGCTGTGTGGGCTCAAAGGCCGGAGCAGGGCCACCCTGGGGTGTCATCAGGTGCTGTCTCCCACCCTCCAGGCCCAGCAGCACACAAGGAGTCACCTACTTGTCCCTGCAGCCGTCTTTGCAGTCGCAGCCCACGAGGAACTCCCAGCTGGTGTTGATGTACACCCCTTTGCCGGGGATGCGCTCTTTGCTGTAGGCCACCTGCGGAGGCGGGGTGTTGTCGATCTCGTTGACGCAGGACAGCGGCACGTCCTCCCTGCCCTTGGTGATGTCTGCGATGTAGTAGTAGGGTTTGTGGGGCTGGAACTTGCGATCTACCAGCACGTAGGGGTCCAGGCAGAACATCTCCAGGAAAAGGAAGTCGCAGTCCGTCTCAAAAAGGTAGCGCTCGATCTCCTGCATGGTTCGCAGGCACAGCCCGCACGGCGTCTTGTAGAGGACGTGGAAGCCCATCTTGCGGTTAACCCTCCGTCGGGCCGTCATCCGTCGGAAGTCGTAGAGCAGGGGGACGAGCAGGGGGTTCCTGCTGCGGTACTGATCGCTGCGGATGGGGCGGACGCGGGACAGGCAGGTGTAGCTGCAGACGTGCGGCAGGTAGAAGAGCTTCTCCAGCGGGGCTCGGTAGGAGGGCTCGCTGGGCACGCGGTCCATCATGCCGTGGAAGGCCTGCGCTGTGCCACTGCCTGCCTGGCCGCCGGAGAGCCTGGTAGAGGAACAGGGAGACACTGAGCAACCACGGTTTTCTCCTGAGTCTGCAAAGGGACTTTAGGCACTTAATTCCTACCAAAGCAGCCGCTAGTTACACACGGGGACACCCCGATGGCTTTGCTGATTAGTCTAATTAGACACAAGCCCCAGCGTCCCCTGGGAGCAAGGCTGGGCAGGCCCCGAGGGAGTGTTACCAGCAGCAGAGAACACAAGAAAACCCCCAAATCAGAACTAGGGAAGCAGAAACGAGCACAAGCTGGTTGTGGTCTCAGAACTGGGATGAACGGCTGCTGCTCTGGGGATCGATGGCCACAAAGCCACCGCTGTGGAAGAGCCACCTGCAGATTTACATTAATAGCAGCTCTCCTCTGGCCCCAGGAAGCTTGGAGAAACAGGAGTCCTCTAAGAACAAGCAGGGCCAGAGGCTTTGGCCAGGGTCCCGCTGGGGTAAGTTCTGGTCAGAACTGATAAGAGACCCTCCAAGCTCAAGCCAACAACAAAACGTAACGAACAGTCGTCTGGGAGGTAGAAGAAGGTAAGAGGAAGACAAGTGCTCAGGACTGGACAAGCTGGCAAATGGAGGTAACAAAATAAACCTGCACTAAGCCAAACAAGCCCCAGCTTTGTACCAGCATCCCAAACTCTCCCAAGGACGCGGGGATTTGTGCTAAGCACCAACCAGCTCTGCTCACCAATGCTGCTGGGAGGCACCGCTCCGTCCCGCCGGCGGCGTGTCGCTGAGGACAGGTGAAGAAGGCGACGACTGCCCAGAGCCCACGGAGCCAGGACGGAAGGAAGTGCTTTTCTTGGCCACTTGCTTCCTCGACTGGGCCAGCTGGCTGTCGGAGCACCTGCACGAGGGAAGGAGGGAAGTGATTTGCAAGACGCACACGCTCACACGACCGGTAGGATTTAGGCAGGGGCAGTCAAAATAACAATCCCCCACGGGAGTCAGCAACAGTGCCCCATCCAAGGGAAACCGAGCAGATTTTCTCCTAACGAGTGTGAAAACTGGCCCATTTCTGACTGCTTGTGCTACAGTGATCCCGCACCAACCCCAACCACCTGCCAGAGCTCAGCCACTTCTGACAGACTGCGGTTTATTTGGAAGTGAGGCACGAGGGTGAGTGTAACGCTGATGTCCAAGGCCTTCATTTCAGAAAGCTGGACAAAGCAGGAGATGAAGAAACCCCTGCAACAGCAGAAACCAGAGTTTCCAGAGGCTCAGTCAGCGCTACGGCACTGAGCAGTGGGAGGAACAAGAAGTACAGAGGACTCTTTTGTCCATACCAAGCAACGAGATAAGATTGTACAAGGGAATGTAACAACATCACTGGTGAAAGGGCTACGAGGGGCTCCCGAACACCTCTGCAACCCAGGAAGGTGGGAGGCACCTGGAAAGCCCTCACATTGAGAAAACAGCAGCGGAGGTTTTCAATCCATTTATACCAATTAAACAGAAAACCACCCCAAACCAGCCACTGGTTTTCCCACAAGCGGAAGAACATAGTTATGTTATCAGGGCAGAAAGGGAGGAGGCAGCGAGAGCAGGAGGGGGCGACCGGTTCTGCAAACATCTGCCCTAAAAGCAAGGTGTCAACACACATTTCAAAATTCAAGAGCAAGAGAAAAAAGCTTCCATCAACGGGCTTTAAGCAATCAGAAATGCTGACAGCACTGTCAAAGAACTTGAAAGTGAGACTAGAGAGGGCAGAGAGCCTGGCCTTCCTCAGAGTAAACAAAACACTAGAGTGAAGAAACCATTCTCCCAGTTTTAATAATCTATAAAACCAGTATGATTTTAACCCAACAGTATCCTCGGGACAGTGGGGACACGGATGTAGTATGCTGCCTTCAGTCAATGTTAAAAACCTTGACTTTAAAATGTTAAAATGTCTTTAAGCAGTTCACTATTTAACGTCAGGGCAGGGGAATGTCTGTAGTGTCTGCTTGTATTAGACCTGAAAACAAGATCCTGAAGTCAAAGCTTCTGTGGGGAGAGAAAAAAAAAATGTGTTTCTTGCAACCACTGCAAGGACTGTTCAATGGAGAAGGGGAGATTCGGCAGCCAGCGAGGCTGCAGGCTGGCTGATCGCTGCAGTCCAGCTTTAGCATCTTCGCTGCACATCCTTCCTACGCCCTCGCCAGCTCAGGGTGTGCTGGGGTCAGGGCGACAGCCCAGCTCTTCCTCTGTCCACAGGCGGGGCCCTGGCCTGACGGTGAGGAGCCAGCGCTGCGTTCCTCACGCCGGAGCAGACCTCCTTCAGCGTCGGCCTCTCTTCCTGGTTACGTAAGAGACGAGGAACAAGGCTCTTATGGCTTCGATTCTCAAGTCTTGCTCAGAATGGCACAGGAGGAGCATTTCCAAGTTAGCCCCCATATCCAGGGGCAGAACGGGTCACATGGCACTGGTACTTGGAGAGGAACCTCGTCCTGAGACCGGGAGCTGGAGACAGGTGGGGTTTCTTAGATGCTGCTACACCTAGAGAGCATCTGGTGAATAAAGATTCACTTGTTGCACGGGTTCCTTACAGCTGGGACATCTCCTTTCTCCCTTTTGCCCATGCAGCGAGGCACAGTCAGAGCAGAAGACGTGCTGGCAGGGCGCCAGGCGTCCGTAAATTCGGATGGGAAATCCACAGTGGTGACAAAAATGAACGGGGACAGCATCTCTCTCCCCTAGAGAGGTATTAAAGTCCCAGAGCACAGGCTCAGGTGCCCTGGTGTTCTCCAACAAGCTCCCTTCATCACCAGGCTGAGTTCCTCCTTCATCCAGGCCGCCTTCGGCACTAGCCCGCACCTCCGAGAACGTCCCGCTTGGGCCCCCGGCAGCAGGAGGCACGCGTGCGACTTGGCCGTGGCTGAGCTCTATCAGGTTTGGTCCGTGACCACCGAGACCAACCACCGGTCCCGAGTTCTCAGGGCCCCGTAAGTCATTGAGGTCTGCGAGCAGGTCAGTCCAAGTGGAGGAATCCAAGGCAGCCGGGGGCCAGTGCCTGGATCGTGACACGAGGGAGCAATTCAGATTTTCAGAAGAGAAGGAACAAACGTTCTAGCTTGGAAATACATCAAGTGCGAAGCTTTAGCCCTGAGCGAGATGGCACTTGGCTCAGGGGGTGCTGGGCTGTCAGCTCTCCCGCCCCCAACTACTCATCCAGCAGCCTTTACCTACAGCTTCCCCCAGAAGCACGACTAAAACCAACGTGTGTAACCAGGAAACAAGCCTAGTCAGGGAGGAAACCTGCACCTGAGGATTCCTCTACAGAGGAAGGGCGGTGCCTGAGAGAGCTGAGCACTGGAGACGGGACGCAAAGGAGGGAGCGGTGGAAGCAGAGAAGTGACTCAAGTACTTACTCCATCTCGGTGGGCTGCGGAGAAACGGACCGTGCGGCCAGCGAGGCCGCCTGCATCTGCTCTAGAGGTTTGTACTGGGTACCAGCTCCCGTTAAATCTTGCGTGTATTGTACTACAGGCCCCTTGCTCCTGACAGCACCTGGTGAGGAAGGGCAAAAAGCAAAGTATCAACAAGGAAAGTCTCTACCATCAACCAAAGTTTGCTGCACTAGCCACGAAATATTGATTTTGTTCCCAAAGATAAGCAAAAGAGGCATTTGCAATTAACACCAGGTCACGGCCTGAGCTCTGAGTCGCAGCCAGTCACCCCAGACAGATTCTGGCCACGTCACACACCTGCAGTCTGGTTTTGTGGCATCTTTATGCCAGGAGAAAAATCTGTGAATCTTAAATCTGCTAAAAAACCCCATCAAAACCAAACAAAACCAACACCAACCCACCCGCCCCCGCCAACCCACAACGTGTTCATTCAAATTCCAGGATACACGTTGAAGAAAAAGGTGCCACGCACCGACATTGGGACGAGTCCTGGCTTGTCCACTTTGCTTCTTCTCTTGGGTGGAGGCCGTGGAAGTTTTCATGCTGAACATGGGCTCGAGGCGTGTGGAACCACGGTAAATCCACTCACAGCGTTTGTCGTCCTGCAGCAAGGAGAAGGCAACACTCACAGCACCCACGGCAAGAGCTGCCAGGGTACAGCAGGGGCCTGGGAGACAGCAGCGTGCTTTTATGGTGAGCAGAATCGAGCGGAAAGGAGGCAAAGCGTTGGCCTGAAGGCTCTTGAAAGGCCACGCAGCCAAGAGAGGACAAGGGCAGTAATTCATCATGTCTGGGGGAGCACTGAACACAAACCAAACCTAGAAAGAGGCCCAACACCAAGACCCCAGACTTCAACTGCAGTTCTGTTCTTGGCCCAACGACTGACTAACGAGGCACTGCTGGAGAACCCCAGCTCCCTCAGGAGACAAACTCCTCAGCACAAACTGCATCTCCTCGAGGACAGGGAGCTTCAATTTGCGAGTGCACAACGTCTTCCCAGCCCCGTGGCTACGCCGTTATCTAGACAGGAAGGGAGCCAAGTGGGCACAGACAGCGTGGCTGCTCCCCTTCTGCAATTTGTAGAATTTCAGCCAGCAGAATACTGCAGCTTCTGCTCATTTTCTCTCCTGCTTCTCAAACCAGCCCTTGTATTTGGACAGAAGACATGGCTAGGTGTTTACATCAACAAAGGGACCAGGACAGAATACCTGCAGATGGTGGGTTTTGTTTCTTATTCATCTACCACTTTAAAGTTTCACATGCAAAATGCTTTAAAAGGCTTCTGAAGCTTTCATCATGCAAATGAGGGAGTCTCACCTCCATATCAATGCACAGCAGAAATGGGTGGTCTACCTACTAAACAAAATCCCTGCTTGCTCCGGGATCCTGTCTGACATTAGCAAGGAAACTGGACTTGACCAGCCCAAGAGAGTCAGCCCACCCCAACTCCAACTTAAGCCCATCTTCCCCCTCTCCTGGGAGAAGGGGAATTGCCCTACCAGGAAAAGGATTTTGACCAGACTGCCATCCACTTCTTCCACTCTGGATTTCCACCAGGTCCCATCCCACTCTGTTTTGATCAGCTGGCCAGTCTTCAGCAGCACCATGGGACGGTTGGGGTAGGCCGTGATGTACTCCTCAATGAAATCGCGACAGGAAACATCCTCGATGTCTTCCCAGGTCTTTTTCACTGTTCAGAAAGGGATGGATGGGAGGAAGGGAAGAGAAGGAAAGACTCTTACAAGGAGAATCTTTAGTTCTTTTTCAAAGAGATCCCAGGTGGATATTTACATAAGAACAATCAAGCAGCAATCCCGAGGGGCAGGACTTTTGGTGGTAGGGCAGCCAGCCACGTTAATGCACTCAGGGTGCAGAGTCACAGCACACCCACTCTGCTGGTAATGAACCACTATTTCCTCCAGCTTTGTATGCAAAGCAAACGTCTGCGGGCACAGCACCAGAGGGGACGTGCAGTCTGTGCCCTGTCCTTTGAACCAGGCTCTCTCATACACCCACAGGAGCTCCACACAATTTCAGCGTTGGGACACAGGAGGGGCAGAGGTCACTCACGTGGCCTGCAGACTGGGTACAGCTCCCACTCCTTGACGTACGAAGCATAGCCATCATCAAAGAAGATCAGGAACCTGGAGAACAGCAGCGTTGGAAGTTGCAATTAGAAACGCAGGTGAATAAAACGCAGCTCCACATCACATAATGGAAGAGGAGCACCCCTCCTGGTCCTTCTGCCAGTCCCAAAGGCCCTCAGATCAGACAGGGTGGATGAGGACAGAACGAAGCGATCACTCCTGCCAGGAGATCATGAGCTTTGCAGTCCTGCCACTTCCCTTGGTTCTTTCAGCTCTCCCCCAGCCCCGTGCTATCCCTGGGCCAAAAGAGAGGCTGCCCAAAAGCAGCACAGCACAGCCAGGCCTCCCTCCCTCAGCTCCACACTCCCTCTGTGCCTCGGCCACAGGAAAAGAGAAGAGTTTAATTGCTCCTAATCTCTGCAGGAAAAGATATTTTGGAGCGTTTGGGACAGAGCAGCAGCAGAGGCTGCACACCGTGACTCCAACAGCAGCACAGTGAGGGAGCAGGGGGGACACCTCTGCAGACAGGAGACAGCAGAAGAGTCCCCAGTGCCTGTGGGGACGGGGAGATTGGAGGGGGGATACCCCTGGGGCTGGATACGGCACCCGCCGAGCGCTGCCTGCCTCTGAATAACAACTTCAGGATACGGAGTATAAAAGCTGCATCGTGAGAGATCAGCATTACAGCCAGCCTGGCCAGGAGGAGTCAATTTGCAATATGAGTAGTAAGTGCAGCTCATTCTCAGTTATTAAACACGTGTTGGATAGAACTTGACACAATTAGGGATTTACAGCAGATCCCCGTTTGAAACCAACAGGGGGATGATATCCTTCATGAAATCCTTCATGAATCTTCTCGGAACGACCACAAGCCTAAACCACAAGGTGGAAGAAGCCCTGCCCTGTATTTATACGTGACTGCAAAGGCTGCTGCAGACCTGCTGCTGCTTCTCCTCAAGTGCTCTGGCAGCACTGCTGGCACTAAGCGCTTCCAGGGCTCGTGTTTCCTACCGCTGTGTTTTACGCCTCGAGCAGTGCAGACATTTGTGTGATAATTTGAATGAATTACCAGATATAACTCCTGACTCAGGGACATGAGTAATAGCATGGGAGCTCCACCCAGAGCTTCCAGAGATAAGACTGAAGAAACAACATTCCGAGCTACATCCCAGAAAGGGCAGAAAAGAATTTAGCTCCCACCATAGCAAATATATCAATACACCTTTTTTCTCTTTTTCTCCTAAAACCAAAAAAGAGGTGGGGGGGGTGTGTGTGTACACGCCTGTAGAGGAGAATTATTACCTGTCCTTATTCTTTAAGTTGGGGGTTTCAGCCACAATGCCAGCATACAGCCAAACCTGGTTCCCATCCTTGTATTTTGCCACAACCCTGCTGCCAACGTAGTGTTTCTCCGGCGAGGGGTGATAGTCGTAAGCGATGTGATTGCCAGAAAGCAAACTCTTCCCTTTATTGTCAAATTTCACTTTGAACTTCTTTGCAGCACCTGGAAGACATTTCAGCACAGCAAGGTAAAGAGAAGCCAAGTGATTTCATACAAGAAGGCCAACACCATATACCATTCTGATCTCAGAACTTACTAGAAAGCCTCTCATAAATTAATTTCCAAGTTGTGGAGATGTGTTGCTTTCACAGCTCGTTCCAGGCGGCACCAGGTGCTCTGACACACGAGGGGACCTGCTCTGAGCCTGACCCACGTTACCCACCCAAAGCTCAGTGAAAGCCACGAGCACCGAGGCACGGCAGCAAGCACAGGACGTACCGACCGGCTGGATGGCAATGAGAGTCCCTTTGTGCCACGTTTTGGTTCTCTTCTTGCCCAGGATCCTCATGCCAACGTTCAGATCGCCGTCATGGCTGAGATCGCTCCCAGTTGCTGCAGGGCCAACGGGCTGGAGAGCGCCAGGAGTTTCCTGAGGGGTCTGTGCATCTACCCAAGGAACAGCACCAGGAGAAATGTTAGAAATTGCCCCAAAGCTCCCTCTCTGATGTACACGATTGGAAGAACATCTGTTGGACCTGAGACAGGGGCGTTCTTTAGCTTTCCTTTACCTCAGTCAGCCCAAGTGCCTCAGTTTTACTGGAGGGAGTGATCAGCAAGTGAGGTTTAAACGTGATTAAAAAGCTTTCACGTTATGGGAACTGCACCTTGTATTTGCTTTCAGAAAGGGCTTAAAGAAAAGCAGGAAACTGGAATCAGTGTACCCTAAGGGGTCTTTCCAGCAGGGAAATGGAACAGCTATTTTCTTTTTCAGAAAGAAAAGGGACAGGGGTAAGAGGCAGACAGGACCAGGGTAAGGGCAGGCCCGGGTGCCAGCCCACCTCTGCCAGCCCCAGGACGCTCTCACACACTGACCTTTCTGTGCCTCCTGGGCATTTGTTTTCCTGTTCACGGCATCCATGAATTTCTGAACATCCTGGGCAGACTTTCTCATGGCAGCCATGGCTTCCCGCAGCTGGAGGGAAGCAAAGAGAAAGAAAATATGAAGAACCTTTTCTTTCTTTCCTCCAAATCCAACGCTGTCCCAAGTGTTCCAGCAAAACCTCACTTCAGAAGTACACCACAGTCAGGTCTTTTCCAACTCACCAGAGTCTGATCCTTTGCGATTCTGGGAGTACCACTGCCTGTGTTAACAGAGAAAAGAAGTGGTTTAAAACATCTTGGGGAAGAAAAAAAATCCATCCTAGTAAAGTCACCGAAAGAAGAGGGGACAGAGAAGAGCATCCATTCAAAAGCATTCTCTGTCCCTGTCAAGAAATCCACTCAAGGCTTTTACTAAGCTGCCCGTTCCAGACGCCCGATGTGCAGCACAGGCAGCGTCCCCGGAGCAGGGGACAAGAGTCAGGCAGGTGGGAGAAGGGAGAAGTCCCCATTTGGGACCCCAGAACTGTGGAACAGTTCCAGGCCCCGGCAGACCATGCAAGCGGTGACGTTCCTCACGAGCCAACGACATTCCTACCTGATCCTCTCCTGCTTACGGCCAGCGTGGCTCATGGCCAACGTTACGATCTCCTTATTCCGACCCCTCTCATTCCCACGCTCCCCCAGGACACGCTCAGATCTCCATCCCTCCCCTCAGACCCAGAATAATGAGATACTGAACTCCGCTTCCAGCCCGAATCGATGCTCATGACATCATCGTCGTCCTCATCCGGGATCTCAATCACTTCCATGGGCCGGGCACCCACATCCTCGTCCTCAGAGCTGCTCTCGCGGTACTGGAGGCCCAGCTTGGAGTACAGATCCTTCACCAGCATCTCGCATTTATTAATGGCTCTGGGGACAAAAAGAGAAGGGTGGGGAGAGGCAAAGATGAGGTGAGCCCAGGTCCCCATCCTGCAATACTGAGGGAATAAACAGGACCCGACTGCTGGGGAGCTGCTAATTAAATACAGCCACGATGAGGTGAGGGAGGAGTATTCAAGGGAGGAGTATTCACGTGAAGGATTTAAAGCCACAGGGGAATAATTTTAATTATCCCTCAATAACCACACACCAAGGAACCAATGGGGAATGGGCAGCACTCAAGACATTGGTCCGTGCTGCCCCATCTCCCCCTCCTCTGCGATTCCAAGCGTGCCCACCTCGAAGCGTCATCAAAGAGCCGGTCAACGCGATCCACCTCTTCTTCCTTCTGCCTCACGCACTTCTCCAGCTCCTCCAGCTGCTGCTTCCTCTGCTTCACAGCCTCAAAGTTCTCCAGCTCTTTGTCGATGATATCCTGGAGCTCCTCCATGGAGATTCCCAGCTCCTCCAACACTTCTTGCTGCAGCTCTTTCATCTCCTCAGAATCCATTTCTGCTGCACCTGACACCACAAAGAGGTGAGGAAAGGCCGATGGAACCCTACGGCTGTAGCACGCCCTCCCTCAGGCACAGCGCTCGCAAGAGCAGAGGCTCGTCAGGAAAAAATGTTACATGTGTTGTTAAGATAATATCACAAGGAGCCAAGAGGAACTGAAGTACAAGCAGACCCTGGAGCCAGAGGCTCCCGGCACCCCCAGGGATTCCCGACGTCTCCCCCGATCTCTGCACAGACTCCCCACACCCGCTGAACGCCGGAGCCTGACGCTTCGCCTCCTCAGCGCCCTCCCCTCCGCAAAACCCCCGGAGCAGCTCCCCACCCTCCGCCTCGCCGGGGAGGAGAACCACGCAGCTGCCTCTCCCAGCCTGTCCCACAGCCTCACCTGCAGGCAGCAGCCCAGAAGAGCTCCTGTCCTCCCCTGCCTGCGGTGTTTAAGGAACCTTATAACACCCACCCCGAGGGCGGCCCCAGAAGATTCCCCCGTCCAGGCCTGCAGCCCCGTGTCCCCCTTGGAGCTGGGCCTGGCCATGATGCATCCAGGCTCCATTATTTTCAAGTCCGTGCCCCGGCAGCAGCAGCACCCTCCTTCCCGCAGCGCTCCCCCCTCTCACCTCTCCCTTCAGTCTCCCTGTCTGGGTCTAAGCGCACCCTTGTCCCCAGCCCCCCTCACCTCCTGCTCCTCCATCAACCCCCCACTGCACCCCCAGCCCCATTCCTCCCCCCACAGCCCCCCTGCAACCCCGAGCCCCCCCCAACCCCATTGCCTCCAGCGCCCCACTCCTAACGCCCTTACGCTCTCTCCTACACCCCATAGTTTGCTTATATTTGCAGGCTCCCATCAACCCCTCGGCCTATAAAAGTCCCTGCCCCACAGCCGCCCCCGCCTGCACCTCAACACCACCCCCCACCCCTCCTGTGCGGGGAGCTCCTCCCGCTCCCTCCTCACCCCAAGCATCCCCCCAACGTCCTCACCCCAATCCCCCCGCCCCACAGCCCCCTCCTCGCCTCAGTGTCCCCCCCCACACCTCCCTGCCCGACTCCTCCCGCCCCCTGTACCGCCACACAGGCCCCCAACACCCCCCACCCCGCGATCCCTGCCCCACAGCCCCCTCTAGGTCCCCCGCGCCCTCTCACAGCCCCCCCCCATTGCCCCGGCCCCACAGCCCCCCTCCTCCCCGCTGTCCCCCCACTAGCCCCCCCTCCCCAGCTCCCCCGCCCCGCAGCCCCCCCTCGGGCAGGGCCGCACTCACCGAGCCCCGGGCCCGGGGCCCGCCGCGCCCCCAGCTCTGGGGGAGCAGGAGGAGAAAGGAGGGGACGGGGGGGGGGGGCCAATCCGGAAGCTGATCGACGTCACTTCCGGTAACAGCAGCCCGAAGAGCCCAGGTCTACCCGTCCGTCCGGCCCGGCGGCAACGGCGCATGCGCGAGGGGCGGGGCGCTACCGTCGGTCCGCGGCACTGGCCAAGGCGCATGCGCGGAGGGGCGGAGCCAGGGGCCCTTAAAGGGACCGCGCCCCGGGAAATAGGCAGTGCTGCCGCCTAGCGGAAGGTGATGGGCAGAGACGGGGGGGCCCTGAGGGGCTGGGGAGGCCCGGGGGGTGCAGGGCGGCCCGGAGGTGATGGGGTGTCCGGGGAGGAGGGGGAGCCCTGGGGGTACTGGTGGCTCTGAGGTGATGGGGCTTGGGTGGGCCCTGGAGAGCGCTGGGGGGCCTGGGGGGGGGCCTGGAGAGCGCTGGGGGGTCTGGGGGGGTCTGGGGGGAGGACTGGGGGGTGATGGGGAGCTTTGGGGGGGCCTGGGGGGCAATGGGGAGCTTTGGGGGGGCCTGGGTGGGCCCTGGAGAGCGCTGGGAGGGCCTGGGAGGGTCTGGGGGGGGCCCTGGAGAGCACTGGGGGGCCTGGGGGGGTCTGGGGGGAGGACTGCGGGGTGATGGGGAGCTTTGGGGGGGCCTGGGGGGGGCCCTGGAGAGTTCAGAGGGTGCTGGGGGCGGCCTGAAGTGCTGGGGCATGAGGAGAGCTCTGGGGGACCTGGGGGGTGACAGGGGACTCTAGGGGTGTGGGGAGCAATGGGGGGGCCCTGCGGGTGCTGGGGGCCCTTGAGATGCTGGAGGTGATGGATGGCTCTGAGGGTCCTGCGTCCTCCACAGCGCTGGAGGGCCCTGGGGTGCTGGGTGGTCCTGGGGGGGCTGGGGGCCCTGCGGTGGTGGGGGTTGTTGGAGGGCCCTGGGTGCCCTGGAGCACGCTGTGGTGAGGGGGGGCTGGGGGGCTGTGGTCCCTGGGGGTGTCGGGGGTCCCTGGGGCCAGCTCGGCCCGGCTCAGTTGATCTGCTCCTCCTCCCAGGTGGAGGTGGGGATGGCGCTGTAGGGATCCACGATGAGCTTCCCGCACCGCACCACCATGGCCGCGAGGAAGAGGCACAGGAGCACCACGAAGGCCACGGCGAAGCCCTTGTCCACGTCCACTGCCGGCGGCGCCGTGGCGTTCTCCATGCGGGTGGCCCTCAGGTGCGCAGCCCCACGTGCCCGGCTGCCGGTGGCATCCCTGTGGGGCAGAGACGGGGGGGATTCACAGGGGCTGAGCGGGTCCTGGTGCGGGGGAAATACTGGGGGGGGTGTCAAAAGCAGCGAAAACGGGGAAGTCGTGGCCTTGAGACCCCTCAGCTCCTGGTTGTGGCTGTTGATTGTGGCTTGGGGGACACTCAGTGTCTTCCCATCCTTGTCCCAGCCACCCTCGCCACAGGGATCTTCATCGTCTCGCCCTCCATTACCTTCCACTTCCCTTCCCCGCCCAGCCGCCTCATTTCACAGGTAAAAAGAGGTTAAAATATCCCCCTTAAGGTGTTTTTTTTCCCACAGGACCCCCCACTCCCCTAACACGCTGTGTTAGGTGCAACGAGCGCACCAGGGCTTGGCTGACCCCCAGCACAAGGGGCGCTGGCCGGGGCGAGGAGCAGGACGGGAGCAGAAGCCGCCGGTGAGCACGCAGGGGTGGGAAGGAGGGTTTTAATTAATTTGTACAGGGCTGGGGAAGAGGTGGAGGCTTGGGGAGCGGCGCCAGGCGAGCCACGTGGCCCGGGCTGTGTGTACAGAGGCGGACGCCTATAGATATATACATCTCTGTTTATTTGTTTAAAGTGTTTGTAAAGCCAACACGTGCTCCGGGAGCAAATGACCAGCCCCACCTACGCACATCAATCACCAGCACCCCAGAGGCTGTGGGGAGCCCCCGGCTCTCGGCCCCGTCCCCGACTGGGGCAGCTCCTTACCTCCCTGCGGACGGACAGACTGTGCCCCTCTCCCTGCCCCGCCGTCCCCGGCTCCCGGCGCTGTCCCGGACCGCGGGTGTCAGCCCTCACCGGGGCTTCATGAATACTGCAGGGACGCGGCGGCGTCGCCTTTCAGACGCTCCCAGTAACGGGGAGAAACAATCCGGCGGATTAAATTCTCGCCCGCTGCGTGCAGCACCCGCGGGCGAGGGCTCGGGGGCGCCCGGCGGGGCCACGGGGTGACTTGGGGGGCGCCGAGGAGGGTTTATTATCCCCGAAACGCAGCGGCAGCCAGGCCCTGCCCGGCCTGCGGGGTGATCTGGGGCTGGACCTTGGCTCGTTTCGGACCAAACTGGGGAAAACTCTTTGAAACGGCGACGCTTTGGGCTTTGAACGGAGCCGCCCACGTGGCTCTTGCGAAACAGCCCCGCAACAAGGCCCGGAACAGCTCAAACCCCGCAGGGATCCCCCTGCCCCCGCGGGTTCCTTGATTTCCCCCCCAAGAGGAAAAAGGGTCCCTCTGGGAAAGGGGTTGTTTCACGGCGGAGCTTTGCCCCCCTGATGCGCCCAGGCTGGCGCCGCGTGGTTCTTCTGGTGATTTTTTTTTGGCAAAGGCGGAACTTTGGGGTCCTGCCGGGGGGAGAAGGGGGACACGGGGCCCGGGGTGCCCTGTCTCAGCCCCGCTGGGATCACGGGGTGGGCGGGGGCGAGACCTGGGACCCGCCGTCAGCCCTAATTAACGCTTTACTGGTGCCCCCCAGGCTTGAGCCAAAGTCCCAGCACCAGCCCAAATCCCACTCCCAGTCCCAATCCCCACCCCAACCTCAACCCTAATCCCAGTCCTAATCCCTGCCCCAAACTCCCAGTCTCAACCCTAACTCCCATCTCAATCTCAACCCTAATCCCAGTTCCAGTCCCTGCCCCAACCCTAATCCCAGTTACAGACTCAATCCCATTCTGAACGCTAATCCCAGTCCCAGTCTCAGACCTAATCCCAGTCCCAGTCTCAGGCCTAATCCCAGTCCCAATCCGCCTCCCAGACTCAATCCCATTCTGAACCCTAATCCCAGTCCATCTCAGACCTAATCCCAGTCCCAGTCTCAGGCCTAATCCCAGTCCCAATCCGCCTCCCAGACTCAATCCCATTCTGAACCCTAATCCCAGTCCATCTCAGACCTAATCCCAGTCCCAATCCACGTCCCAGACTCAATCCCATTCTGAACCCTAATCCCAGCCCCAGTCTCAGACTTAATCCCAGCCCCAATCCGCCTCCCAGACTCAATCCCATTCAATCCCATTCTAACCCTAATCCCAGCCCCAATCCCAGAAAAATAACAACCCGTGACGTCACCCAGCCCGACCTTTGACCCGCCCCACGCGCGCATCCCTCCACACACACCCCCGCCGTCGCCACGCCCCCTCCCAGGCCACGCCCCCATCAGGCCACGCCCCATTCAGAGGCCACGCCCCCTCCCACCGTGGGGGCGGGGCATGGCGGCGCTCACCCTACCCTGCTGACTGCCGGCCGCACTCTCCCCGCCCCCCCGCCCCGGCTGCACCAATAGCAGCGCTGCTCCCCGTCTCGGCCCCGCCCCTCGCGGCGGGCGCGTTCGGCTGCGCGGCAGCGCGGAGGGTTTTCCTGCGCCGCCATCTTGGCCGCGGCGGTGCGGGAGGGCGGCGGGGGGCGGCTGCTGCCCGCGCCATGGCGGCCACCGCCGCCAACCCGGGTGAGCCGGGGCGGGGGGGTCGGGCGGGATGCGGGGCGCACGGCGGGGCCTGCGGGAGGCTCGGGGAGGCTGACGGAGTCGGGTTGGGGCGTCCCGGCGGCCTGAGGGGGCCGCGGGCCGGGCGGGGGGCTGCCGAGGGCCGCTGAGGGTGGCCCTTTGGGTGGGGGCGGCCGGGCTGGTGGTGCCGTTAGTAGGGGCTGGGCTGCGCCAAAGGGCTCGTGGAGGAGGCGCGGGCTGCACCGTGGGAGTGTGGGCGTGGGTCGAAGGTGTCACCCGGGGCTGGAGGCTTTGGAGGAGCGGGGTTAGTGGGGTGGAGGCTTGGGGGAGCCAAGGGGTGTCACCGGGCGGTTGGAGGGTGGGTCCGGAGGGGCCTGTGCGTGGTGGGAGGGTGGGATGGGGTGGGGGACACCCGCGAGAAGAAATGAGGGGGTGGGTGTGGGAAAGGGTGCTGAGGGACCCGGCTCGGGGGGCTCCGGGAGGGTCTGGAGAAGCAGCGTGGTTGTGAGATGGTGGAAACTTCTGAAGGAGGCACTTGGTTGAGTGGTGGGTGGTGGGGAAGGAAGGTGAGCTGGGGGTGGAGAGGGGGACGGTGCGTGAGCTGCCTGTGTCAGGGAGGGAGGTGTCCTGCTCCCCTCCGCTCCCTGAGCCTCACGGCTGGCGGGCGCCCTGCCCCTGCCCGGGCTGGGGGCCCTGGGGTCTGGCTCCCATCATCACCCTCCCAGGAGGGAGCAGGCACCAGTGGGGCTCGCTGGCGTTTAGTGTCCTTGATGGTTGATGTTGGTTTCAGACCCTTTTTGTGCTGTGTATTTCATTGAGGTTTTTATTAATCAGCGACAGACAAAACCTGGTGCGCTGTTAAAGGATTTTTACAAATAATCTCTCCGCCTCCTTTCAAACTGCTGAGCTGAACAGCTGGTGCATAACCAAGGGCGTGAGCGCGTGTCAGCAGAAAGCACGATATTCCTTCAGCTTTTGCTCCCTCAGGTTGATAACCAAGGGGTGACTCCCTGTTTGGGGGAAGCTGGGAGTTGGTGATGTCAGATGCTTGCTGAATAAAATTGAATCTTTTGGGCTTTATCAGATTTCTGGCTAAATTGCTCTGAAATTAGTATGTATCTGGAATAACCCCATCACTGTGAAGTTGTAATGGATTTACAACATGGTGACTGAGATCAGAATTTGAGCTTCTGTGTGTTTTGGGGTTTGGTTTTTTTTTTTTGGCTTGTGGTTTCTGACTATTCTTGCTTGTGGCTTGAGGCTGGCGAGGTCTTGGGCCGTGTGATGTTCAGGTTTGTCGAGGACTGTTCAATGTAACTTCTAAAGGATGATTTTTTTTTTTCGTTCTAAGGATATAGGAAGCTTTTGTGGCTTTAAATATTGAGAAAACATGTCGGCTCACTTGTCTGTGGTGATTCTGAGGCAAGGGTGCAGGGCTGGCGTCTGGAAATAGGTGGTTGTGGTTTCACATAACGATCTGAAATTCTTCAGCAATCAGAAGTTAGAGGTGGTGTGTTAGAAAAAAAAACAATTCCTGATTCAGCTTAGCAAAAAATGTATCTGAAATGGAAACTGTCACAGTTGTGATCCTGTCCTGCAGCAAAACACACTTTGGGCTCACAGCAGCATCCCGTGAAACAGGGAGATTATTCCAAGTAGTAAAATCTTAGTCACGTGTGTTGTGGGCTTCGTCAGGAATTTAATTTCTTCTCCTGCCAGCGTTGTGCAAGATCAAGGCTTCGCAGTTTGGCGGACAAAGGATGTGAAGCAAAAAAAAAAAATGCTATTGCTTGGGGTAAGGATGGAAAATGCGTGTTGTGAGCCAGCTCTAAGAATCCAGTGAATGAAGAAAGGAAGATACTCGTGGCTTTGAACTGTGGGTGTATTGCAAAGTGTTTGTGTGAGCGTAGTCTGCGGAGTTACTTGATATTTTGCATAATAGGAAAGTTTGAAGCAAATTCTCAAGGAAAAGAACTTTCCACATCTGTGTTTAATGTTTGTAACTGGTGAGACTGACCAATATTAGCCTGGCCCTTCAAAACTAGGGGAGAAATACAGTCTGCAGCAGCATTATATACATAGAGATTAATAATAAAATAAATTACTTGTGAAAATTGTTCTTTAGAAGCTAGGTTTGATCAAAGCTCTTTGCCTTGATGCTGAAAAACGGGCTGCAGGGCTCGTTACTGGATAATGTCCCCAAATACGCTGAATGTCCTCACAGCCTGAGCAGGCCGTGGCGAGAGATGGGAAAACTGAGCACAAAAATAAGCTGGAACTTATTTGTGTGTTTAAAATCATCGGAAAAATAAGTTGGAGCTTATTTTAAGCGTTCGAACCGCAGCTTGTGTGCAGTGTTGTGCCATCCTGGGCACTTCTGTCCCTCCTCAAATGCTCCACGGGCAAAGCAGGTCACCTCAAACCTGGGGCAGGGTGGATAAAGCACTGCTCTGTTTCCAGGTGACCTGACTGAAAAATAAATCTGCAAAACCTTTCTGCTCCCTCATCTTCCTGAGCGTGAGGTGAGCCACCGCAGTCTACTGGTCTTGTTTAACTGAAAAAGGCTTAAATTGTGCAGAGTGCTGGGCTGAAAGCTTTCAGTTGTGCCAATTTAAGCAAGTTTTATGTTGTTAAAATCTCCTGAAAAGAGGATAGCATCCACTAACCGGGAGGAAATATGAGGAGAGATTAAAAAGTGGTTTGTGTAACTTGCATTAATTTACAGGTTTTAATATTAACTTGGATTTTTCGGACACTTAATGCTGGCTGGATAAATACATGATTGATCAGTTTCACTTCAAACATTCATGAATGACTGACTTAAACACTTGAGAGCGGAAGATGCATTCTTTTGTGTGGTGTTTTAGTTAATTTCTGTAACCATTCTTGGAGAAGGTTCCCATGGGGATGACATTGCAGGGGAATTTCAAATTGCTGGCATTGCAGGGGAAGTTCAAACAACCTAAAGAAAAAACCCTACTTAAAAAAATAAATCTTTAACATACCTGAGACACAGGAATTGAGGCGCTTTGTGAGCTGTTGGGAGCGAAGCCTTATCGCTGTGAGCGAGACGCGGGTGTGCGTTACAGCAGCGCGGGGTTTATCTCAGCTGCTGTTATCTGCTCACAAACTGCTCTAAACTTCCCTGGCGTTTTGGGGAGCTCGCTGATGGTGAAGTTTAAACTGAGTCTTGCTACACTGAGATGTGCCTGGTGAACAGCCGTGTGCTAACGCTCTGCAGCAAACCCCCATTTTTGCTGTGCTTTGTTCGGTGCCTGGCCGTGGTGGCACAATAAAAGTGTATTTCAGAGCTGCGGCAGGCCCAGCTCATCAATCAGTTTGCAATATTCTCTGTGACTTTCTGCTGAAGCTTTTTCCCTGTTGAGATGCCAGCAGTTGCAGCAGAGCCCGTCCCAGGAGAGCTGGGCTGGGGGGCTGGCTCTCGAGATGACATTCCCCTCGCGATCCTCCAGCCTATTCTATTCTGGGCCGAGCTGTGGGCTGCGTTGTGGGTGTGCCTGCAGATTTATATTCAGTTACAAATGAGGATCCATAATTTCTCTGCTTGTCTCTTCTGGCCTTAATTAGATTTAGCCCGTGGTAAAGGCAAGCAGGGGTTGATTCTGGGAAGGGCCGGAGCAGAGACCTAACAAGGATGTTGCTTGTTGCAGCAGTGACTCTACGCATCCCACCCTGCCCTCTGAGAAGGCTCAGCTGGGACTTTGGGCGACACATCTCTCCCTTAGTACGTAGAACAAATTATTACCAATTTACGTTGCCAAATCTCAAGATGTTTTATGTTCCTTCACTTGTGAAGGGGCACGTTGAACCACGAGAGGCAAATGTTTCCGAGTAGGAAGCTGAAGCACGAGGTGAAGTGGCGTCGTGGTGCGATGCTGCTGTGAGGCGCTGGTCCACGCAGCAGGCTCCTTGGGAACAGCAAAGGCTGGGATGGGGCCTTTGAAAACAAACAAAGACGCCTTCCCTCCCCCTCAAGCCTATTTAGAAGTTGATTTGCAGAGGAACAGCACCCTGTCACTTCCTTCCCCTGCCCGAAAGCGGAAATTCCTCTCTCCTTAATAAAATGGTTATCTACCATGCTCCAGAAACTTTATTTCTGTTCAGGCCATGGTGTTTAAATACGTATGTTGCAAAGCCACAGGCCCCTTGGGAAAAGGAATAAACCTTCTGACCTGCTTTGCTTCACTTGAGGCCACGTTCCACTAAACAGAGACCCTTGATACCAGCCCTTTCTGCGCCTTAGAAATACGGGAAGGGGCACAGAGGTGTCCAAGCGATCCGGAATCGAGCAGGGAGGAGATGGGAAGGGTTTGTGATCCAGGGGTGGAGTGTGAGGGAGGGCAACCTCCGTTTGTTTGAAGTGCATCACATCAGACTTGACTTTATCACATAGGGGCCAGTTTCCCAGCAGAGACCTTGTGTATTCACAGGTTGAAAACCACTAACCTCAGATGCTCTGCTGCCCTTTGGAAATCCGTGTTCCCATACCTGATTCTTTGGTCTCAGTTTTTTGAAACTTCAGCGAAGTCCTCGCCTTTTGTTGCTGGAGTTAGTGCTGCAGCTGGGTGTGCTTGCTCGTGCTGTTGTTTGGAGCTGTTGTTGTTGGCCCCTTCAGCTGCCAAGCACTGAGCTGGATGCTTATTCCATACTTGAGTCGCCCCTGGGAAATACTATGGGCTGGCAAGGGGGGAACTTCAGCGAGGCCAGCTGCTTGGAGGAGAGCAAATCGGGCAGGAGTAGAGGCCAGCAAAATCGCTGTGGTAAAAGGGTTTGGTTGTGTTTGTTTTTTTTTAATTTTTGGAAGAAATACCAGAAGTTTTGCAGCATGTTTGCTGAGGGCTGGAGCTGTCGCTGCGAGGCAGCTGCTGTGGGCCAGCTGTGGGCTGTTGCAACTCTGCTTTTAGCTGCAAGCAAACCACTGTCCAGCTCTGCAAGTCCTGCTCAGGTTGAACTGCTGTTGGATTGAAACCTGGCTGCAGGAACTGTAAAAATACTTGTCAAACCCAGTTGTCTCTATGATGTAAACAAGGTTTTTTCCTTTCCTCGTGTGGGGAATACAAAAGGCTGTGGTTTTTGTTTAATAAGGTAAGTAAAAACGGGCACCGTTGTGCAGAAGCTCGCTATAGTATCGCTCTCCTTGTCTAGCGATATCCTCGTGGTCTCAGCTGAGCTGAGATTTGACGGCCTCACAGCTTAAGCCTCGATTTGTTGCTGTATTTGTTAAACCCAATGTTGATTCTTTGCTTTATCCCACCAACTCTGGCAGCAGTTCGTGCCTAAGCAGCTCTCCGTGTCGGTGTACTGCTTTGCTGTGGTCTGGGAACCCCAGCAATAGGCTTTTTGTGTGTGTGTTGGGGTTTTTTTTTGGTCCCCTGTGCTTTGATAAAGCAGAAGCAGGTTTTCTACCTTCAAGACACTGCACAGCTCAGTTTGCACAGACTGCGGTGGAGGTTCTCTGGCCGGAGCGACTGTTTTGGTTGCAGTCTAACAGTTGTTTAGCAGCAAACTTAAAAACCCACAACCATTAAAAGGAGTACAGAGCTGACTTGTTTCAGAAATGTGAAAAAATGCCTTATAACTTGGTTAAAACCTCTGGGTCTGGTGCAGATCAGACTGCTCTCTGCTGGTGCTCTCATAGAAGCAGCACTGGGTGGCATGATCTCTGGAGGGTCACTAATTCCACCCTTCTTGAGAGCATTGCCTGCCTGTTCCATCCTTAAAAAGCATTGATTAGGTTTCCTACTGTTTATGCAACATGTAGACCCCAAGGTTTTTAGCTCCAAGCGAGGCTGCCGTTGTGCTTAACGGAGGTGGCATCGTTTTGGGGAAGAACTGATGTTCTTCTGCGACGAGCATGTGGCCAGTTGCGGAGGAGCGTAGGCAGAGACTGGTAATCACGCCTGTGGTGCCCACGGGTCGGTACTGCGGAAGAATAGGAGCGGCTGTCTGAAAGGTGATGGCTTTCAAGGTGCCTTAGAAGCATCCTGGTTAATTGTTTGTCTCTTAGATTGGGAAACAAACCTTCTTCCAGAGGCGGCGTTCATGTCGTTAGGCAAACTCACGACTCCTCTCCTCCCCTTCTGCATGCTCAGCAGCTGGCGTATGAGAATGGGCTCAGCCCCTGCCCACCATCACATCAGGCTCCTCCTCTCCCTAAAAAGGAGACCACAGCTTTTAGTTGAGCGATCTGAGCTCTTGAGCTAATGAAAACAGCATGAGCTCAAAGCTTGACAGGGACCCTCAGCGCAGGCTCTGGAGAGGGACTAGATGAAAGGACCAGAAACACACATTGCACAAGATCTGTCCACGTCAGATGCTGAAATGCAATTGCTGTAGTGGGAGCTGTATGTGGAGAGCACTCCACCCTCTGAACTACAGGGGGGTTTGATGTAATACTGCTTTATTTTCTTTTTTCCACTCTCCTGTTTAGAAATGGCGTCAGATGTTTCCTCGCTGGGTGCAGCCGTCGGCTCCGGGAACCCCGGCGCGGGTGCGCAGGCTGGAGGAGCCATCGCTCAGAGAGCCAACAAGAGGCGGCCTGGGTGAGTGTGAAGTGTCTCTTTGAGGAAGCGTTGTTCTCTTGAAGAGTGGTCAGCCTTGTGATGAGGAAACTTCTCTGCTTCTAAGCCTGGTTCCTTCAGGTGTGCTGTATCCAGCCCTTTTACTTTGCCGTGGTGGGCTTTATGCCAACCACACCGACTAAAGCCAGGTTCTGTATTACATATAAAAAGAGGATTAAAAGGTGAGTTGCACCTCACAGAGGAGGGTTGCTCACCAAGAGAGTGAAACAGGAGGCACTGAAGCAGCCAGACAAGCCAGTTGCAGCAAGAGAGGTGGAGGAACGGAGAATGTGAATGTTGGGGCCTCACTCAAACCTTTGCAACTGTGCCTTCTCTGGAAGCTGCAGTGTGCTTGTGGTAGGCTTTTTGTTTGCTAAAAATGCCTTTGCAAATTAAAAGGATATTGAGTGGCTGCTCTTAAATTCCTGGCACAAGAAATTTCCTCTTAATTTTCAGCTGATTAAAATCTCTCCCTGCCCCCCGCCCCCAGTCACTCAAACTCTTTCCTTCACCTCCATTTGCTGATGCTCCCACTCCCCTGCAGCTCCTCCCACGCTGTCTGCTACTTGTTCCTCACACTTCATTTACAAACACGCACGCTGCTGCGCTGCAGCTACACGCCAGTTTTCCATCCTGAGAGGTGGCGTAGTGAAAAGCCGTTCCTCTGTCCTCCCACACACACTTGGTAAAAGGTTTTTTTGATGCCGTTAGAGCAAACACAGTGACGTTGTCTGCTGTTGAATTAAGGATTCACCGGACTGAACTTTAACTCTTGAAGTATTTTGCCCTCCTCTTTTTTATGAAATGCAGCCGATCCAGGCTTTAGAGCTGGGAGTGCTCCGTTTGTGGGCTGCTGATCGGTCCCTTGAGCAGTGAGGAGCAGCCTGTTGGGCTTCAGATCACTGCTAGGAGATCCAGAGCTCTTGGAACAGGAGGTTGTGATGCAGTGGGTGCTCCAAGTGGGCTGTCTCTCTCTTGAACTGTTTCCTTGCTCTGTTTCTGATGGGCCTGTAAAGGAAGACCCCTTCTAAACTTTGTGTGGTGTTTCACATTAGCCTCTGGGGTTACTTAAATTGTCCTTTCCAGAATCATTTGCATCCCTGTAGGGACAGACAGAAGAGCAGCCTGTAAAGGAGAAACTGCTTGGTTAACGATTATCTTCTTGCTTCTGTTTTTCAGGCTTGATTTTGATGATGATGGAGAAGGGAACAGTAAATTCCTCAGGTGAGGGAGGACATCACACCCAGAAGTTTCTGTTGTGTGAGTCGAGGTGTGTCTGTGCGTTTCCCCCAGAGCAGGAGCTTGGTGCTCGTGTGGCTTTTCCTCCCAGCAGTGCAGAGCAAAGCAGCGGGCGGGTGAAGGAGGCAGTTGCTCCACTTACTCTTCCCTTTCTCCTGGTCAGCATCACTCCTCCCGCTTTGCATGTGATGCCAAAGCAAAGCTGCTGTGCACGTGGGGTCTGGGAGTCCGGAGCAGGGCCTGTGGCTGGGGGGGATCCTGTTACCACTTTGGATGCAGTCCCCATCTCAAATCTCCCTGGGCCAGCCCAGCAGCGAGATGAGCTCAGCTGAAGGAGTGAGCCTTGCAAGCCCTGTGTTGAAGCAGTGTTGCAGAACTCCGTGATGATGTTGCTGTGTTCGATTCCAGCATCTCAAAAGACTAATTAGTTTCCACAAATGCTTCCAGCCATCCGCTGGTTGTTCCAGCGCAGCGCTGTGGGAGCACTGCTGCTGGCCAAGCCCCCGTGGATTGTAGGGAAAAATCTTCTGCCAAATAACGTATTGGCACAGCAGTGAGATGCTGGGCTTTTGTTAGGGCCTCAGACACGTGTGAGTTAATTCTCATCTGTTGTGAGGACGCTTCAGTTACAGACACGTCCTTACTCCCGAGGAGCTGGCGAGGCTGCGAGTTACTCCTCTCGTGATCCATATGGAACGCAGAAGAGTTGGAAGGTCTCGTGTCATTTATTTGTAGTCCCACTACACGGTTTAGGATTGAACAACTCTAATGATGCTGGGAGTCCATGTTACAGTCTAAGACTGCTGCAGAATGGCTGTGAGATGAGGATGGTCCTGATGAATGTAGGGTTCACCTACTGAGATCCTTCGGATGAGGGTCTGGATTTGGGCTAACTGCATCTTCAAAGGGCAATTAAACTGATTTCTCTGTGATTGTGCTTAAATTACCAAGCGTGATGCCTCTGTCCTGGATATGAATGTGATGTGGAAAACATCATCAAGGTGATAAAAACAGTTAAACTGTAGGTTTTTAACTAGATAAATGCAGGGTATGGGTCTGGATTGCCTATGCACAGCGGAGTTTGCCTTTTTCGTGTGATTTATTAAACCTTGCTCTTCTCTCGGTGTCTTTGGGAAAGAAGTAACTGTAAACACTTTAAGAACTCTTCTTCCTCTCCCCCTTCTCCTAGATGTGACGACGACCCGATGCCAAACGATAAAGAGAGATTTGCCAGGTAAGAATCTGCCGTGATGCAGTTTTTGAAGCTTTTGATGCCAAACCACCTTAATGTCAGAGAGATCCTGCAGCACCCTTCTGACTAGTGGTTAGATCTTTCTCTCTTTGAAGGAAGGCGCACCCAAGAATCCAGACATTTTCCTTGATGTTTTTTGGACCAGTTCGTTATGAGTGTGGTGAAATTACATTCCTCTTTTTCACAATTTCTTTCAGCTGTTGCCTTGGACTCTCGTTCTTTTCTCCTGCTCAAGAAACTTGCAGAGATACAAGTTTCACGCTTAGTTCAAGTTTTACATGAACAGGGTTTCCTGGCAAACGTTGTGGTTTGTGTGTTCTGTGGGGGAGTTGGGCAGAAGCTTTCTCTATAAGTGAGGGATTTCCTAGAGACCGGAGTGTGCAGCAATATTACAGGCAATATTTTGGCTCTGATTGTCTGCTTGTTGGTGTCTGAAAGTAGCTCTGTACCATCGAGTACTGGGACTGACTTCATCGTGTTTTTACAGCTTTCTGAAGCCCGTGGAACTAAATTTGAATATTTCATTGTTTATTTTGTGTTGATGTGTAATGTTTTTGCCCAAGTGAGGTTGTAAATTCCAGGGGGTCCCCCCAGTGTGATGGCACATCATGCTGTGTCTTGCTAAGAAGAAAAGTGAGCTAATACAGAACACTCTGCTTGGTGCCTTGTCTTAAGGAGGGACCTGACTTCAGAAATTCCTCAAATTGGGGTTAGAATTCAAGTGATTGAGGACATTGGGGAAAGGGCTGCCCAGCAGGTTGTGTCAAGGAGCAGGGCAGATCACCTCGCAGGTGAGCTAGGGGTGGTGTTGGGTGCGGGGGCCCTTCCCTGTGACTTCACTGAGGTCGTGCACGGACACTGGTGGTCTAGAAATAAAGGCTTTGCAGAATGTTCTGTAATGGTGCAGCCAGAGCTCTAAACCTGTGTCAGAGGCAGAAAAATTGCAAAGCCCAAATGTCAGGTCACCGTCACGCTGTTGCCTGCCAAAGGGCTGGCAGGGACTTTGAGCTGGGGTTCTCCAGCTTTTTGTGTGGTTTGACTTGTTCTGAAGTCAAGCAAATTAGCAATGTGTTTGCCAGCCCACATCGACTAACTGTTCCCTAGTGCAAGTCATAAGCTCTGGGAACTTAAATGTTTTAAAGTACTGTACTAAAACCTGCTCGAAGTGGAAGGGTACCACAGCTGAGCACCACTGAAAACACCTCCTAAACGCCCAGTGAGTGGTTTTGATGCTCAGCCTGTGAGAGATTGCCCGCCTGCCTCGCTGGACACACGTGGTACCTTCTCCTTTCCTGGCAGTAGCTTTTGGGGGGTTGTTTGTTTTCCAAGGCAGCCAAACCTCAAGGAGGAAAACTTATCGTCAGCCTCTGTAAAACGAGGTTTGCAGATTTGTCTTCCCTGAAAACTGAGAGTGCATGCAGGCTGTCTGTGTGCCGTTTTGTGGACGATGTACGTAACATCTCTGTGCCCTTTGCTGTGCAGCCATCTCGGCTGTCTTGTCCTCAGTGGTGTTTATGTCGCAGCATTACAAAAACGTGTGCTGTCAGCTGTGAATCTCACCCTGTTTGTGGATTTGGGGGTTTTTAATCTGCTTTTCCCATCTGTTAATACTATCCAAGAGGCTATAGATTTCTTTTTTCTTTAACAAAAGAGTAGTTTAATGTGACTGAGACCCTAGTTCCTAGTTTTGCTGTTAACCTTCTAACCTTGCACAGAATAATCTGTAAAACAGAGCTACCCCTCGCCGATTTTACAGCCTTAAAACTTCACACCAACGCAGACATCAGGCACCCGTTTGATGTGTAACGTTACAGACTAATGAACTCTTTGTTTTATGGAATTGCTCCTCTGCAAAACAGACGTGGCTGTAGGCTGGGTTTCCTAGTACATCTTCCCATTTTTCATTTCTTTAAACTTTTTCCATTTTAGCTTAGATCGCTGATTTTATTTTTAGGTCTGATGATGAGCAGAGTTCAGCGGATAAGGAGAGACTTGCCAGGTAGGAGAATGGAGATTTCAAGCATGGACAAGCAGAGTTTTTCCTTTCCTTAATGTTTCTCTAGGCATCCCTTCTCTTTTTTCCCCCCCCTCCTTCCCTCGTCTGCTGCAGTAGAGGACTTGAAACTGAACAGACTTCTGGAAATCGCTGTGTAATTGGAATTAGGAGGGGAAAGGCATTTAGTCCCCTGGTGAGAATGTCTTTGGGGAATACACAAAAGGATTTGTTGGCCAAAGACCGCAGGGTAGAGCGTGGTTGGGCCATTGCTTTCACTGTAGCTTTGCTAACCTGGGCTAAATACAGTTCCTCTTGTGCTGGATCAAGGTGCCAAAGGGCCTGTTCTCACCGTGGTGAGGTTTGTCACAGGAGTGCTGCTGTACTATCAAAGCAGACAGTAAAAAGTGTCCTAGCTCAGGTTTTTTTCTACCCCTTGAAAACTTCCAGGAGAGGTGCTGTCCTGCACATTACAGCAGTTTAGGCTTACTGAAAACAGGATTTCCCCCCCCCCCCCCCCCAAGTTCCTATTTGTAATTAATGAGGGACTGGGGCTGAACTGACCAACTGGGGCTGGTTGAGGTGGTGCGTTGTCAGGGCTGCATTTCTCCAGCAGAAAAACACTGGCTCTGAATGTTCCCTTCCCCGTTTTCAGCTGCAAACTAAAAACTCCTTAAATCACCATCAGGGTTTCTGTTGCTTTCCACGGACAGCTCGTTACTGCTGCAGAACTGAGGGTTGGGAACTTGTGGAGAATGGCTTGTTTTGTGGCTTGCCACCTTGCAGACTTACCCTGTCACTTCTTAGGGCTGCTCCACCCCAGGCTTGTTCTTAAGTAATGCACAGGACTAGACGGCCTGTCATGGGTGCTGAGAATGCCACAGTTCTGGCCAGTTTATTGCCTGCTGGCTGGTTTTAAAACAAAAAATAACCCCCAAACCCAGCCTTTCCTGACTGCAGGATTGCATAGCTTAAATATTTGAGGAGATAAGGAAACGCTGGAGGTGGGGCCTGTGAGCAGAGCAAACAGCAGTGCTTTGAGGGACTCCTCCAATGACATAGTGACCCTTTTCCCTCTGTCCCCAGTACAGTCAGTCGTTGCTGTCATGCAGGAGCCTGTAGTAAAGAGTATTTGGCAGTGGGGCAAGTGAATGGCGGTTTCCCAGTAGCTTTTGTAGTGAAGGTGCTTCATTTGCCCACTTGAGTGTGTGAGTTTGGAGAAAGTGAACTGAAGGTGAGTGTGATAATTGAAGCACTTCTTTTCCTGAGTATCAGTCTCTTGCAGCGAGGAGCAAGGTCACTGAGTGACTGCACACACCTGGCAGTGACAAGCGCTCCGTTTCTCTATTTATCCTCTTCAGTTCACTTGCCTGTCTGTGTTCCTTCCAACACTTCCATCCCTTCTCATTTCTCACCATGTGCTTCCTTGCATCTGATCCATCCTTCTGTATAGGAAACCTGGCCTTTAAGTTCTGTTTTGGAAAACCCACCTCAGTAACCCAGTTAAACTACGTATCCTGGGTAAAAAGAACCAAGTCTAAACAAGTTCTATTCTGATCTCTGGGGGTTGATGGGGACTGTTCCCTGTAAGCAGACTTGCAAAAGGCCTGTGAAGAACCTCTTTAAGAACTGCAAGTGGGTGGCATTCGTTGTGGTGCCTCTTTAGAGGTCTGCACAGACCACCCAGCTGTGTGCCTGGTAGATGGGCTGTCCACACTGGCCTTGATCTGTACAGAAATCAGGTGTGTGTCTGCTCCAAAGCTTTCCCTCCTGCCATGATGTAAAAGTCTCTCGATGTAACTGAGAAGTATCTTCATAAAGGCACTGCAAGGTGAGACTCATCTGTTATAATTTAGGTGCCCAAGTCTTAGCTGCAGCCCTGGCCTCCTTGTGTGGTTGTTGGAGACACGTGGGTGTCTGAAAGGTGGGGGGGGGGGGGATTTGATTCATCCTTGGACAAACAGGGGGTGGGATGAGTCGTCTTGGTCTGTCTGCACCAGTGCTGTTCAGAAACAAATTTCCTCAGTGAAGGGAGGTGAGCCCCACTTTGAGAGCAGAGACCACAGGAAAGGAAGAAATCCTTTGGCATGCTGCAGTGTTGTGGGGTTGATGGGGCAGCTTCCTTCTCTGCTAAAATAGCTTAGCCTAGCTCGTTGCCTTCACCAGATACCAGGGAGCCGCTGTGATGTAAAGCGAGGTTCTTGTCCGCAGCAAAGAAGGTCCAACTGCAGACCCTCCTCCTTGCACTTGTTCCTGCGTTCCTTTGTGCACGCCCAGCATGTGAGGCGCTTGTAGTCCTTCTAACTCCTGATGACCCTGATGCATCCCTGTGTTTTGCACTCTGGCCTTGTGGAAGCGTTGACATGGGGAAATGGCTGAGGCTTCTGGCCCGTCGGTAACTTCCTCTTCCTCCTCTCCTCCCTGGCCTTTTGCAGGGAAAACCACAGCGAGATTGAACGTAGGCGGAGGAACAAGATGACTGCCTACATCACAGAGCTCTCAGATATGGTGCCCACCTGCAGTGCCCTGGCCCGCAAACCAGACAAGCTCACCATCTTGCGCATGGCTGTCTCTCACATGAAGTCCCTGCGTGGCACAGGCAACACCTCCACTGACGGCACCTACAAACCCTCCTTTCTCACTGACCAGGTCTTGGCTTGATGCTGCTTTGTGGGAAATGCTGCAGTCATGGGGAGGGGGATTAAATTGTGGGTGGAGGGAGATAGGCATCCAGGGTGGGTTTAGAGGGTGTCACCTGCTTAGTGCTGGAGTTAAGAGCGTGTCTGTCTGTGACTGCAGGAACTCAAACACCTGATCCTGGAGGCGGCCGACGGCTTTCTGTTCATAGTGTCCTGTGAGACCGGGAGGGTGGTGTACGTCTCTGATTCGGTGACTCCAGTCCTGAACCAACCCCAGTCCGAATGGTTTGGCAGCACCCTGTACGACCAGGTGCACCCAGATGACGTGGGCAAGCTGAGGGAGCAGCTCTCCACATCGGAGAACGCGCTGACAGGTAAAGCAGCCTGGGAAGGGGTTGGCGGGGGCGGGCAGCGTGAAAGCCTGCAGAGGACTTGGATTAAAACCTTCCCTTTGTAGAAGGAACCAAACCCTGGTGCCTTTCTAACAAGGATCCTGCAGCCCCCCCTGAGAATGCATCTAAAGGTACCCTTGGTGACACTCGTGTCTTTGCTAGTTTCCTAATACGTTACCTGGTGCCTGTGTGGGTGGAAGGACTCGTGGCGCAGCAGCATCTTGGCTCTTCTTCTTTCCTTAGGGCGCATCCTAGATTTGAAGACGGGGACTGTCAAGAAGGAAGGCCAGCAGTCCATGAGGATGTGTATGGGTTCACGGAGATCCTTCATCTGCCGAATGAGGTAATGGAGAGATTCCTTGGGGAAATCTCATTTGAGCCTGAAGCTGGGCTTGCTCCCTGGCCCCGTCGTGCTTTTATTTCAGCTTTTTGTGCTTATAGACATGATATAACATGGCTGAGCTGTCCACACAAGGCCAATGGTCGAGTTCTGGAGGTTTTTCTTTGCCCTGTACTAAGATAGCTCTCAGGACTGTTATAGAAGACCCAGTCTCAAGTAACAATTTATTTTGAACCTATGTGTCACCTCCTTTCTTGAAGTCTGTAGAATGAGGGCTTTTCACCTGTATGGAGGAGATTCAGAGGTTCATCCCCATTTATAGAGTACTTTCCCTTGTTCAAGATTGTCAGATTGTTCTGGTGTTGACCAAGGAAGATAAAAGCCTTTCCCCTCGCATTTCTCATTCTGGTACAGGTGTGGCAACAGCTCAGTGGATCCAGTCTCTGTAAATCGGCTCAGCTTTATGAGGAATCGCTGCAGGTAAATAACACGAGTTATGGCTTGCTAGGAGGAAAAGGAGCTACAGCTCTGTCATCAGGGTGGTGGGGACACGCCGTGGTGAGTGTAGGGTAGACGAGTACAGCTCATACAGTTCAGATACATCTGCTGATAGAGGAACCAAAGCACCACTGTGTTGAGGAAGGTAATCCTGGGGAAGATTAATCTTTCTTTACTCCAAGTCTGGATTTGAAGTCAGTTTAAAACCACATGTTCATACTGTTGTTGTTGGGATCTGGTGTATATTGTCCATTTTTAATTTGAAATAGATAGATTCCAGCCTATTCTGTTCTTGAACCTCTTGTATGTATGTTAAGTCTCTGTTCTTTTTTTACCCTGAAGACGTTCTGTGAAAGCTTTTTTAAAATACAAGTAGAAACCTTGCCTCACCTTACCCTGGTTTAATATATCGCACAATCACACTGTTTCTCTCTCCCAAGGAATGGCTTAGGTGCAGCAAAAGATGGCGAACCCCACTACGTCGTGGTGCACTGCACAGGTTACATAAAAGCCTGGCCCCCCGCAGGTAATGACGTAGCTGAAGTGTTCAGTTGTGGCTCTTTTTAAGAGCGTATGGTCTGAAGTTGTCCGGTCTGTGAACTGAATTTACCAAATTCCTTCATGGGAAAGGCTATTGAATCACAAAACAGGGTGGAGAGGTGTATTGAAGTCAGAACTGCATGTCTTTTTCCTGTGAAATGAGCAATTTTTCCTGTATTAACCTTGCTGGAACTTTTTGGCACCCCCCTCAGGTGTTTCACTGCCTGATGATGACCCGGACGCTGGCCAGGGCAGCAAGTTTTGCCTCGTGGCTATTGGCAGGCTCCAGGTGGGTAGCATCTTCTGATGGTTCAACGTTGCCTTGTCCTAAAAGTCCCCAGAGTTAGACAGTTCTGTTTGAAGATGTTCCCTGATGGCCACAAATCTGACTGCAGGGCTGGCAGCTCTCGCAGGACTCGGTAACACTGTGCCTGCCTTACCTTGCAGGTCACCAGCTCACCCAACTGCACGGACATGAACAACGTTTGTCAGCCCACAGAGTTCATCTCCCGGCACAACACCGAAGGCATTTTCACCTTCATAGATCACCGCTGCGTGGCTACTGTTGGCTACCAGCCACAGGTGAGGAAATGGCAGGAGCTTTCTTAGACAGAACTGCTGTTCAAACTCACCTTCCCTCCTCCCTCTCCTGTACGTCACGGCTCTGCTGGTCTAACCAGATCTGATAAAACGATGCTTGCGGTCCAAACCAGCCATGTGTTTCTTTTCTACCAGTTGCTTTTTCATGTGCTTTTCTAAGTACTTTGATCACTGGAAGGATGGGTGGCTCTGGATTGTGTCTAATGTCAATTAAGATCGCTTTTGCCTCCATTTGAGTTAGAGATCAAACGTTAGTCAGCCGCTGTTTTGCTTCTCTTAAAAATACAGCACGCCAGTGCCTGCACTTGGGTTGTGTAACTGTGATTTGGTCGGGGGGGAGCAGTTACTACCTGTCCAAAGTGGAATTAACGAGGCAGACCTGAAAGAGGGGAGTCTGTCTGCCAGATGGACTGACTTGATCTCTCTCCCAATTCCTTCAAAATTAGGAACTTCTGGGGAAAGACATTGTGGATTTCTGCCACCCCGAAGACCAACAGCTTTTGCGGGACAGCTTTCAGCAGGTACAACGCTTTAGCTACCACTTTGCATGCAGTGTGGTATTTGGGTTGGAATCTGTCTTGGTGCTTGCAAAGCAATGAAACTAATTGGAAAACTGAGAGGAAGAATAAACGTAGATATTTTTCCTTTGCCCAGTGGCAGTTACAGACATAGTCACCTAACGGTAAATGTGCAAAACAAACCAGAAGCATCTGATGTCTAACTCTTGAATTCATCCTCTGGCTGCTAGTCCAGTCTGCTTTTAGGGCCAGAGACGTGGCTACAAAGTGCCTACTTGAATGCCATGCTTCTGTGGCTGAAACACTGGTTCATCTCTAGGGCCCAGAACTCGCAGTGGATGTGGTTTGCTTGCCCTGTTGTCGTTACTCTTATTTCTGAGGGCGTTGGACTTGTGGCAGGGCAGGTAAGACTGCCCCTGGGCTTTCATGACTCCAAAAAGTAGCTGCTCATATCCATTTGTCCAAACAGTTGGAATCAGAAGCAACAGCATGTGCTTCATTGACTGGAGGCTTTTTCATACATCTCACCAGTGCAAAGAGATAAGAAAAGTGGAAGCAAAAAAGGGGATATTGGATTCCCCTCCCACATCATTCAGGAATGGAGATAGCGTGAGGGAATAGTGGCAGTACCATTTAGCTGGGGAAGACCAGGATATGGTCTGGTGGACTTTGAGGCAAAGGGCCATCACAGGGTTTGAGTGGGGGGGGTGGCTTGTGCTCAGAAGCAGGTTGCTCTTCAACACCTTCCTTTATCAGGTCCTACTGATGGCGTTACGTTTTTTTAGGTGGTGAAGTTAAAAGGCCAGGTTCTGTCAGTCATGTTCCGATTCCGATCCAAAAACCGGGAATGGCTCTGGATGAGAACCAGCTCCTTTACCTTCCAGAACCCCTACTCGGATGAAATTGAGTACATCATCTGTACCAACACCAACGTCAAGTATGTACATGGAAATGACTTGCCACCCACCAGTGATAGCGCACGACCCTGATGGGATCTTGTCCCAGAATAACCAGCAACGCAGAACTGCAGGAGCTTTGGCCTCTCCCCCTCACCAAGCTTCCCAGCAATTCACACAGGCCCTGGAGAAATCACTAAGTCCCGTGAGCGCTCCTTTCCTGGGCCGTGGCAGGCACTGGAGGACTATAAAGCACAAGAAATTTAATTCCCTTGGCTGTCTCGGTTGTGTGGCTTAGCAAGCTGCCAAAGTTCAGCTCCAGCAGTGCCTTTTTTAACTCTGGGTACTGGAGCAAGTCTCCTGTCTGCGTGTTTGCATTCAGAGCTAATATTAGTGGGTCTGCCTTTGAATGTAGCTCTTGGACTCCTGTGACAGTCTGGGGGGGAACAGCTGGTCCAGAAAGTGGCTTTTCATGTGAGCAGGGCTGTCTGCAGCTGATGGCAGAAAGTAAACACTAATTTTTCTCCACTGCTGTAGTTTTGTCCTTGGTTTCAGAAATGAGCTCCAGTAGGGAGACTGCCTTCACTGCTGCTCTCTTCTCTCACTTGCCCAGTGTAGTGGGTTGGTCTGTCTCCCTTGGGAGCCATCAGAGCTGTGCTCTCTTCGTGTGAGTGAGCTCCAGGCCCCTTACAGAAGAGCAGCAACTGAAATTAAAAAAAATATACCTGCATGTGATTCATAACTGCAGGCTTGGTGGGTGCAGCAGATAGTCCCTCCAGCCAGGCAGACAGAAGGCTGGATTGCTTGGGGGCAGGTGAAAAGCCACGATGTTTTTCTTGGCAGTGAGGCAAGGTCCTAGAGTGCAGGTAGCACTTCTGTCCTGGAGCTGGCAAGCCGGTGCTTCCTGATGAGAAAGTATTAAGAGTTGAGCAGTGACAAATCCCTCTGGCTTGAGAGAGCTGCGGTCTGAGTGCAGGGCTGAAATCTGATGCAGATCTGATACAGGCCTTAATTCCTGTCCCAGTGTTGGAGATATCTCTTTGAACTCGTTCATTCCACACGCATCCATCCTCACATCCATGCTACGCTTTCGAAAGCACTGCATAAATTCAGACCAGAGAAGCAGCAATCTCTGATCATGTTTGAGGTGCATCTAATCTGTGTGCATCTTTGCTGGGTTGTCTGTATTGTTGCGTCTTGGAGAGCAGGTCCTGCTGAAGCAGCAGCTTGCAAAAGAACTGTCGAGAAAACACTGGGCTCTTGTTCCTTTGCTGTGGGAGTTAAACATTAACTGACTTCTGACAGTCAACAGAAGAGCGTAACGAACTCCAGCAACGTCTTGGGCTTAAAACCTAGAACTGCTGGTGGTCTCTGCAGGCTTCACTCTGGAGAGTCTGGCATAGAGCTGAGTGGAAAACCTTGGGGGGGTTTAGGCTCCTACAGCCTTTGCTTGTGCTTTAAGGATGCTGCAGATCTGGCCGTGCTCCTGGTGGCTATTGCTCCCCTGCTCAGTGCCTGAGTGGGAGCGGGCAGAGCCCCTTGGCTCACAGCCTTCAGCATTATATTACCTGACACCCCCCCCCCCCTTTTAGAGACCACGGAAACTGAGTGGAAGGACCCTTCACTCAAACAGGTTTTGCGGAAGCAAAACTTCCAATCTTGGCCGAGCCAGGCGCGCTCTCCTACACGCAGCAGCCAACTGTTGGCTTTCGTTTGGTATTTTTTAAATATATTTTTTCTTTTTTTTTTCTTTGCTTTAAAGGAACTCGAGCCAGGAGTCTCGGCCTGCCCTGTCAAACTCAATGCAGAGGCCCCAGCTGGGGCAGAGTGTCAGCCTTCCCCTGGAGATGGGCACGGCACAGCTGCCCTCAAGGTCAGGAGGTGCTCAGCTCCTTTTACCGTGCCTCTCTTGCTGGTTCTGCCCTCCTGTCAATAGCCTTCCTCCCCAAACCTTCCTCTCGGCAGCAATGAACTCCTCTGGGCTAGTGAATCATTGGTGTAACCACAGAGTATCTGTTCCCTTGGCAATCGTTTTGAGCAGCCAGTGTTCTCCTGTTACAGAGACTTTCTATTTCAGGCAGCAGCAGCCGCCACAACAGACAGAGCTGGAAGTGGTCCCAGGAAGAGAGAGCCTGTCTGGTTACGAGCACTCACAGGTAAATCAATGGGGTTTCAGTTACTCCTTGCATTTGTTGTCCTGCATTATTTAAATCACCTTTTGCTGGGGCTCTGAAGGTGGCCACACCAGATCGACTTGAGGCTGCTGAGAGTTTGGAGAGGAAGGTGGTTCTGCCGTGGGTTTGGCTGAATCTGCTTGCTTGATTCTGAGCCGCCCCGGTGGCATCCTCCCTGCTGTGCCCATGTCGGTGGTGCCAGCCCTAAATGGCCACAGTCTTGATAAAATAACGCAGGGAGCAGCCCGGCCTCTCGCGTGCGAGGTCTTTGCCTGTGAAGCCCTCGGCTGCTCTCCGTGCTGGCTGTGAGGCTGCTGGCTGCCTCTGTCTGTGCCTCGGGCGCTGACGGCTCATGTTTAACCTGCCCCCAGGTTCCCGTTCAGCCTGTGAGTGCTGCCGGCCCGGAGCACAGCAAGCCCCTGGAGAAGGCAGAGAGCCTCTTTAACCAGGAGCGGGACCCGAGGTTCAGCGAAATCTACAGCAGCATCAATACAGGTGGGGAGCGCTGGGCTGTGGGCCGTGGCCAGGGGCACGTCGTGTGTTTATCTGGTGTCAGCCTCGATCCAAGCGCTCTTTGCTCTTTCCTGACTCACTCAGAGCAGTTGTGGGTGCAGAGGCTCAGCACGACTGTGTTGAGGCAGCCCAGGTCTTGCAGAGTAGTGCTGATTTTGGTGCCGGGTGGATAATTCCTGCCTGTGCTGATAGGCTGTTGTGGCAGGGAATTGTCCTGCAGCCAGTGGTTTGCCGGAGGGGCGTGAGGAGGGCGTGGGTGATAAGGTGCCTCTTGCTCTGTGTGTCACTGCCTGCCTTAGCCTGATCCTTCCTGCTTGTCCCCAGAGAGCAGCTCTCTGTTCCTAGTCTGGGTGCAGAATGTAGTGGATGCTCTAACCCCAGAGGACCTTAATGCAAAGTTTATTAGAAAATGGAGAGGAAATCAGATTAAACAGGCTTTTACACAAACAGCTGGAGTCTGTGTCTGGATAAGGAACAGTCGTGTTTGATGCTTTGGCTCAAAACAGTCTTCCTTCACACGGGCATGTCTCTGACAATTGGTTCTCTGTTCCTGCTGCTGAGACCTTCTCAGCCCTAACGTGGATCGCCCTCTCTCCACAGACCAGACCAAAGCCATTCCTGCCAGCACAGTGCCTGCCAACCAGCCCCTCTTCACCCAGGGAAACACTTTCACCCCATCGCGACCTGCTGAGAACTTCAGGTGAGGCCTTCCCTTTGAACAGCCTCATGTGAGTTTTATCTTGTCCTGCAGTTGTTCCTGTTCTGGTTGTGTGTCCTTCTGCAACAGCCGAGTGTTCCCAGCCTCTCTCTGCACAGCAGTGGTTGTCCATAAACGTGTTCCTATATAGTGTGCACAGAAAATACAGGGAGCCCATCCAGGCAGGGGTTTCTTTGAGCATGATGGGCACTGGCACACGAGCAAGGTTACTCCACATTTCTGGGCTCGTTTTTCCCTGCCCATAACTTGCACAGATGGTGTTTGGGCCTTTGTGTCCTGTGTGTGATACGTAGTGACCTCAGAGTGCCTCTCCTGTCTTCCAGGAGCAGCAGCATGGTACCTCCTGTGAACATCATCCAGCAGCAGCCCTCCTCAGCGGGCCGGATCTTAGCCCAGATTTCGCGCCACTCCAGCCCAGCTCAGGTCAGCGGAACCACCTGGGCTCCAGGGACACGGCCAGCGTTCACACCCCAGGTAGCAAAGCCCGAACCCTCAGTGTGGGCCCTGAGTCCCCGCTGTGTTACAGACCCTTCTCACCACCATGAATCAACCCAGCTGGGTGATGGGGCAATGCTGTGTGCCCGTGTGCCTCCTCCTTTGGCGCCAGCCCAGCGACTTTTCACCCTAGTTGAGGCCAGGTTCAGAATAAATTCATCCCTCCTCTCCCATTTCTTGCTCTCTTACAGCAAGTGGCATCCCAGACGGTGAAGACTCGGCCCCCGTCGTTCAGCATGGGCACTTTCCAAGGCACCCCGTCCTCCTTCAGCCCCATGACAGCACCTGGCTCTACGGCTTCCCCTACGGGCACGGCTTACCCCAACCTTGCCAGCCGTGGCACAGGCTTCAGTGAGTATGGCTTGGGGTGCCGGGGAGGTTGGGGTGGCAACGAAATCCCCTCAGAGGAAAGCTGGGAGCATCATGCCTTGGTGTGACAGGATCCCCATCGTTTTCTGGTGTGTGTTG